>NW_017306423.1:541390-544656 GCF_000935625.1 Nanorana parkeri | reverse complement strand
ATGCCTGCTGGCTCCTGGATGGGTCAGACTTTCCTAAAAAAGCCGGCTCCTAAAAAAAAAATCTGTGGCTCCTGGATTGGACAGCCGGCTCCTACAAAAATCTGTGGCTCCTGGATCGGACAGCCGGCTCCTAAAAAAATCTGTGGCTCCTGGATTGGACAGCCGGCTCCTAAAAAACTCTGTGGCTCCTGGATCGGACAGCCGGCTCCTAAAAAAAATCTGTGGCTCCTGGATTGGTCAGACTGTCTCACAGCAGCAGCCTATCCACCTTCATTCGCTCTACTGAATGAGGCCTAACATCAGAGGTGGCCACCCCTGGCCCCTGTGCTATGTTTTAACTACAAATTCCAGCATGCCTCTACCTCTGGGGGCCATGCCTGTGCCTGGCAGAAACTTGCAATGCCTCATGGGACTTGTAGTTCCACAGCAGCTGGAAAGCCGGAGTTGCCCACCCCTGGTCTAGGTCAATGCACTCTACATAAAGCTAGACAGATACATGTGCACCGAGGGATACAACAACTCCGAGCTCTATGCAGGCGGCCGGAGGACAAAGCATACGCCGACCACACACCAGGAGTGAAAACCTAGTCATAGAGGACATGGTCCGTGGTTTCCAGGAGCACTGTGGGGCTTACACAATATTAGAGACTGCACTGCACTCTGGTGGGTCTGCAGTGAGACGTCAGGAGAGCACAACCAATCTACATCCCTCTCTAACCAGATCCGGCATAATGTATGTAATGAGCACGCCGCCATCCTTATATAGAACTGAACACTGTACATATCATTATTAGCTTTCACTTTTCTGGCTTGTAGTTCTGCAGCAGCTGGGGGGCCACAGCGGCACACCCCTGAAACCCAGCCTGCACCCCAACTGAACCTTCAGCTTAAATCAGCCAAATACATTCCCGGTGTAACCAAACACAAGTTCCGCAATGTCTCACGGATGGTTCTCTTTAGAAAGCAGCCACAGCCTGAGTAGACAAGCCAGCCCGCTGCCAGCTCCCTGCAGAGAAGAACCCTTCCTATGTGTGGAAGCAGCGGCCTCTCTGCAGAGGTCAGACATGACCCCCGCTGAGCTAAAATCTCAATACAATGTACTAGGGATGCGCCCATACCGAGTACCGATATTTCCTTTTCTGTCCTCGCCAATACTGGAAGACCCGTTAAGGAAGGCGGGCGGCGTGTAAAGACTCGCCACCCGGCTTCCTGATTAGCCGGAAGCCATCTCCATGCTCCCTCGTCAGCAGGCAACGAGGAAACATGTAGCTGGCCAATCAGGAAAGTGGGGGGCAGGTAATGACTCACCGCCTGGCTTCCTGATTGGCCAATCAGGAAGCTGGGCAGCGGGTCATCACACGGCGCCCGACTTCCTTATTGGTTGTGACGAGGGAGCATGGAGCTGGCTTCCCGGCAAGAGAGCTGGGCGACGGCTCATTACACGGCGCCCGGCTTCCTGACCAATCAGGAAACCAGGTGGTGAGTCATTACATGGCGCTCCGGCTTCCTGATTGGCCAGAAAGCCGGCTCGGTGCCAATCAGAAAGCTGGGGGGCTAGCCATTGGCCGGGAAGCCAGCTCCACGATCCCTGGTGACAAGGAAGCATGGAGCTGGCTTCCTGGCCAATCAGCCGGGCAGTGCGTGATGACTCGCCACCCGGCTTCCTGATACCAAAAGTTCCAGCACCATCGCAGGCATCAGGAGCATTTGGCCGAACGCGAGTACTCGCCAAATACTCGGGATTGGTGCATCCCTACAAATCAGTACACTGAACATGAGATTGTAGTCCATCCCGGGAGCGAGCTTGGAGCGGTGACTACTATACAACACACACAGGGACCATAGGGAACACAAGTAGCCCCCCTGCACAAGGAAGGACAGTGTCAGAGATGATTGGAGGATCTCCAGCCGAGTGACACCAATAAGATACATTGCTGTTCAGCGTTCAGAATACATTTTTAAAGATTGACCTCCTGACCTTGGCGTCACTTTACAACTCTGACCTTTGAACCGTAAATATACTTTCACCCACACTAGATTACGTCCTGCAATGGTTCCTCATTGGCCGGACCGGTCGCGGTGAGCCGTCTGCCCGCCAGCAGGTGACGGGGATTTCTGTGTAATCCCCCGGAAATCTGCGGCGCGCTACTTGTGCCCTGGAGCCCGGTACGCGGAGCTTGGAAACGCCGCGTCCACAAAACAAAATGCACGGCGCGATCTGTGCCCCGAGGTAGATGCCAAAATGTATACAGGCGTGGACAAATTTGTGGGTACCCTTACGCCTCAGGGAAATAATGCGTCATTCCTCCTGAGCGGCGATGAGATAAAAGCAATGGTCTCGTGTGTAGTAGGGGTGAACGTGGGCGGTACGGACCCGAGGCCACACCCCCAATCATCTGCAGGCCACATCAAGTCAATGCCACTGACCAAGTACAGCCATGTGACCATATAAGGGCAATGACATCACAGCATCCCGCCCCCTGGCTTACGTGCAGCTGTGTGTGGGGATTCCCTGGCCGCAGCTGATTGGGTGGCAGCGGAAGGAGCTTCCCCCTGCGTGCAGAGGAGCTCAGGCCCAGTCTGAGGCTGTGCTCATCCCCCATGTACTCCACCAGACCTCTGAAGGTATATACGCGCATTGCACATACGGTAGTGGTACACACGCATTGCACATACGGTAGCGGTACACACGCATTGCACATACGGTAGCGGTACACACGCATTGCACATACGGTAGCGGTACACACGCATTGTATTGTGTGGTATAGTAATGTACACAGACACGGTATATGGAGGTGACATGGTGTCAGTATAGTATTGGTGTACACAGACACGGTATATGGGGGTGACATGGTGTCAGTATAGTATTGGTGTACACAGACATGGTATATGGGGGTGACATGGTGTCAGTATAGTAATGTACACAGACATGGTATATGCAGGTGACATGGTGTCAGTATAGTAATGTACACAGACACGGTATATGGGGGTGACATGGTGTCAGTATAGTATTGGTGTACACAGACACGGTATATGGGGTTGACATGGTTACAGTACATTGGTGTATACAGGACAGTAGCAATGTACACAGACACGGTATAGGAAAGTGTCATGGTGTCATCCCCCTCCCCCACCCCCCAGGCCTCAGCCTGGCCTCCACCGTATGTCGCTCACCTAGCCGTGGCGGAGTCCAGGCTCTGGTCCAGCATGTCCATGTGTCAGGGTTCGGGCAGGGAGGCCCCCCGGCCGGGGTGGGTTAGGCTGCT
>NW_017306423.1:508839-541347 GCF_000935625.1 Nanorana parkeri | reverse complement strand
AGATACGCGGCCGAAATATGCAGCGGGCGGGCCCCAGACACACACTGTCAGCTTTCATTTCCAAGCATTCTGCTCTGGGGTGCAAAGTAACGCGGGCGGGCAAATCCTATAAATTACGCCTGTTACACCTATTGTGGTTTACTAAAACGGGATCTTTCCTTTTACCGATTTTGTGGGATCTGGTTACTTGCCATCGCTGGCATTTTCCCCCAAGTTTGCGATTTCTATCGAGGAAACCGAGTACCTCAGATAGTTTATGCGGGCGGGCCTTAGCAACAAAAGTATCACTGTTTTCTATGTTTCCAAACACTGTGCGGGCGGGCAAAATATAATCACTCTTGTTGATGTGTTTAACCAACATGGATGACAGCAGATGAACTATAACTTTCTATAGCTATCATTAAGCTTCTCGTAATGAAAACATCTTTTACTTAGGCTTTAAAAAAACACGGTGGGGTGGAAAGGGAATTTTATGCGGACGGGCTCTCACTAAGAATATCTTCCAGCAAAGCGGGCGGGCTGTTTTTATATTTTTTTTTTTTCATGTTGCACATTCAGCTCCCTGGCAATTACTTTACGTAAAGCTTTTTTATAGTGAACTTGCGCCTGGGATTATGAGGGGCGCGTGCACGTGAAGTGCGCCAAAATCCCGTCACTGGCGCCCGCGCGCATCCACAGAACAAAGAGCGACGTCACTGCGAGGCGGCCACGCCCATCCTCGTCAGATTGCGGGGCGGAGCCCGAAGCTGTCATCTTGGCGTCACGTGTCAAGGTCACGTGACGGGCCAAGGGGGTTCATCGGCGCCTGGGAGGGAGAAATGAGCTGTCAGTGGCTGATCTGTGTGGCCGGATGTAATGAGAAAACCTGCTGCACCTGCAAAAGGACTCGTATGTCTATTTCTCTTGCATGCCTGGGGTACAGCTTTAATCCCCCTGGGTGAAGGACAGTGCACGCTGCGGCTGCGGAATGCATTGCAGTGGCCGGAGCGACGCTTTAAATCGTAATTTCATAATCCCCATCTGGACACTAGAACGCCGACGTCTCTATCGAGGCCAATGGGAATGAAGAAAGAAAAAGTCTCCATCTGACAGGGTGACAACGCAGGAGCACAATTGGGAGACCGGAACAGAACGTTGTCACCCTATAACAGGAAGTGCCTTAACTGGCTTAATAAGCCTCCTGGTATTTTTTTTTTTATAAAAGCTGCAGATTCTAAATAAATAATTTTGACGTTTTATTAACATATTAAAGCTTGTACGAGATTTTAGCCATTGAGTTTACATCTGCTTTAATTTTCTTACTATTATACAGGATTTATAGAGCGCCAACCGCTTGCCCAGCGCTTTGCAGACAACAATATGGGGTCTGTTTATAAACTATTTGCAGGGCCTTCACCCATGTGAGTATCTGCGAGCGTTCATTCTGTGCGGATATACGCCAAAACGAACGTTCTGTAGCTGTTTCCATACAAGAGTGTGTTTTGAAATGTTATTTTCAATGTAATATGACATCATGGCCACTAGATGGCGGAGCGGAGCATAGAGAGTACATGCACATCCTCAGCTCCATCTAGTGGCCATGATGTCATATTACATTACCAGCATATCTGGAGATGCAAGCACAAGGAGAACGTACAACGTCTATGAAGACTGTGTCCCGGCTGGCATTTGAGCCATGGGCCTCAGTGCTGCAAGATAGGAGTGGTAACCACTAAGCCATCCACTGTGCTGCCCCCCCAGTAAAAGATTTCACGTCATCTGACAGGTGAGCCATGATTGGGCAAAGTCTTGGCTCTGGCCTGTGGTCAGGTGCAAGCCTTTAGCCAATTTGGGCTTCAGAATGCGCATTACCTTGCGGGGCGTTCAGCGGTCGAATAGCCCGCCGAACACCATTATAGTTTTTGTGTTCGGCGCACACAGGAAGTAGCGATGTTTGAGTCGAACATCCAGCTCATCCCTTAGGCCTGGTTCACACCTGGGCGCTTTACAGCGCCGATCGACGCGCTGTAAAACGCCCAGCAAGTGAAATCCCATACTTTCCTATGGGCGTGGTTCCCACCTGGGCGCATTTCAGCGCCTAGGAACGCGCTGAAAAACGCCCTACGCCCAAACAAGTACAGGAGCTTATTTGGCGCGTTTTTCCGCGCGTTTCCATTGGTATTCCCGAGTGTGGATCGGGGGTTAACAAAGCGGTAACCCCGAGCCGCACTCAGGAATACAGCGTGCAGGTCTTACCTTGTACGCGGGGGGGTAAACAAAGCGGTACCCCCGAGCCGCACTCAGGAATACAGCGTGCAGGTCTTACCTTGTACGCGAGCCCCGCTGTGTCCTCCGGCGGCTTCCGGGTTCCGTCCCTTGCGAGCGGCTGCGTCACAGGCCGGGGGCGGAGCCGGCGGGAAGTTTGAAAGTGAATTTATTTTTTTAAATAGAGAGAATAAGGAAAAAAAAAATTATACCGCCAGTGAAACGCGCGTTTCACTGAACGGAAAACGTGCTAAAAAACGAGCATAAAAAATACGCCCGGGTGTGAACCCAGCCTAGGGCCTCATTCACACTGCCGCACGTATGCGCGCGTACGTGCTGTACCATATGCAACCTATGCAAATAAATGGCTCCATACACACAGCCGCGTATGGAGTCGTATATTTGCGTAGCGTATATATGCGCAAAAACAGAATGGAACAGAGATGCGTCCGGGCAGCGTATTTCTGCGTATTTACGCGTAAACGTGCGTACATGCATACAGCTCATTAAAAGGAGTGATGCATTCTGGGATTGCATATAGTGCACGCATGTACGCATATATGCTCGTAAATACGCGCGCATACGCACGTGTATACGCGCATAGCCGCGTATATACGCAATATACAATTTTGCTTGCGTTGTGTGTGAACCCGGCCTAATAGATAACAGGACAGAGAGATACAATGTGTCACCTTCAGACAGACAGACAGGAAGTCAGAGTCTGAGCAGCCGGTGACCCCGAATCTTTGCAGAATCGGCAACTTTGTGTCCTCATTATAGAAGGCATCGGGTTACCACATTCACCCAGATCAGCTCTCGGCAGAAGAGAAATCTCCTTCCTCCCGTAAGCCGTTCCTCGGATGTAGAACATCGCAGACATTCACCGCAAGCATACCGACGCAGCTCGGTAGATTATTATTGATTATTGTAGAACGTTCGGGTGGTTCACTGATCCTCTCTATTGGCCAACTTGACCTACTGAATTGCACCTGAGATTTATTCAACTTTCACTCAAGATTCACACACTTTTCTCCCAAGATTTAAATGAATATGGCTAGAAATGGAGCGATGTGTCAATCTTCCGTGAACGTTCAGTCTAAAAAAAAAATGCTTAAATCAAGAGTGAAAGTTGAGGGAATCTCGGGTGAAAGCATTGATTAATAGACCCCCTATATGCGCATTTACACAGTTTTCACTTAAGACTACATTTGAATAATGTGTGAATCAGGAGTGAAAGTTGGGTGAAAGCATTGATTACTGGACCCCTATATATGCATTTCACATATTTTACGCATTTAACCTTTTGTCCCTCAACATTCAGTCTAAAAAATGTGTAACTCATGAGTGAATGTTGGGTGAATCTTGGGTAAAATTTTTGATAATTAGACCCCTATATGGGCATTTCCACCTAAAATTACATTTGAAGAATGTGTGAATCATGAGTGAAAGTGGGGTGAAAGCATTCATAAATTGACCCCTATGCGCATATTTACACATTTCTCACCTAAGGTTACATTGGAATAATGTGTGAATCAGGAGTGAAAGTTGGGTGAAAGCATTGATTACTGGACCCCTATATATGCATTTCACATATTTTACGCATTTACCCTTTTGTCCCTCAACATTCAGTCTAAAAAAAATGTGTAAATCATGAGCAAATGTTGGGTGAATCTTGGGTGAAAATGTTGATAATTAGACCCCTATATGGGTATTTCCACCTAAAATTACATTTGAAGAATGTGTGAATCAGGGGTGAAAGTTGGGTGAATCTTGTGTGAAAGCATTGATAAATTGACCCCTATATGTGCATTTCACACATTTTACGCACTTACCCCTTTGTCACCCAACATTCAGTCTAAAACATGTGTAAAGCATAAGTGAAAGTTTGGTGAATCTTTGGTGAATCTTTGGTGAAGGCACTCCTGCACGACCTTCACGCTGACAACACTTTATATGCGCATTTACACATTTTGCACCTAAGATTACATTTGAAGAGTGTGTGAATCATGAGTGAAAGTTGTGTGAATCTTGGGTGAAAGCATTGATAACTAGACCCCTGTATGTGTGTATTTGATGTTATTTACCTGTAAATGCCCCGAGACTGATTCCCGGTGCCGCCATCTTGGATGTCATGTCAGCGGCCCCGGCACTCTGACAAGTGACACTCTATAGTATTCCCTTTTACTTCTCCACAGCCTGCTACATACAAGGTGGAGGAGCTGGGCCAGCACAGACAGAGATTAGACACTCCCAGAAGAGGAGAGGGCTGTGACATGGAAGGAGGGGGCGGGGCTAGGGAATGGACTCTTTCTGGGGCAGACAAGTTGAAAGGCGCATCGAATAAAAGAATATACAACGGAAACACAGCAAGTACACGTGACAAATCCTTGATTTGCTTTGGTGCTTTAACCTGCAATTGGTTTGATCTGGTGACAGGTTCTCTTTAATACCCTGCGGGCCCACTCATACCGTATGTTCTTTCTCACCGGTCTGTAAACTCTGAGCAGGCGGCGGCGTGCGCCTGCGACATACTGCGGTATCCTAAAAGTGGGTCTCCGCCTGCCAGAGTGCCGATGTCAGCGAAAAACGGAGGAACTGGAGACCACAAGGGGGCCGCCTGTGTGTGCAAAACACCCGACCCGTCGCCAACGGCAACGCCCCGTCCCCAGGAGCCTGCACGACCTTCACGCTGACAACACTTTACAGATCGTTATCTCCCGGAGACACAAGTCACAGCGATATGGATCACATACACAGACTGCTCCTCATCCTCCATTGGATGCCGGCGGCGTCTGTAGGTAAGTCGTCCCCGCTCGGCTGGAGTGGGCCGGGCCGGGTGTAGTCCAATCAGAAGCGATAGTTCAGGTTTGGCTGGTAACTGGGAATTGATTACCAATGCGCCATGTATTATATACAACTGTCATTGTGAGTGGCTATGTGGTTACCACTTCTGCCTTGCAGCGCTGGGGTCCCCAGTCCAAATCCCAGCTCAGTGTATATATATATATATAAATGATGTATCCTCAGAATTTTAAGTTGACCCAGCGAAAGGCACATACAAAGTATTGTCTATATATCTTCCGCCAATTCTCATGAACCCAATTAGTGATTTAGTAGCAAGGAAATGTCACGGATGGACCTATTGCACAGGTGACAACCTATCACGGTACCACGCTTGTAGTCACTGAGCTCCTGAGAGCGACCCGTTCTTTCACATATATTTGTAGAAGCGTCTGCACGCCGAGGTGCGCGATTTTATACACCTGTGGCCATGGAGGGGATTGGAACACCCGAATCCAATGATTTGGAGGGGGAGGGGCCCAATACTTTTGGCAATATAGTGTACGTGTGTTTATTAACCCCTGCACTGTGAGGGTAGCCCCACAGAAAGGGTTAATAAGCGTTTTTGCCCGGAGTTCCTACATAATCATCTGCTGCATTGTCCTCGTAATGGGCAAAACCCTATTATACCAATGAATACAGACTTTGCCCAAACAAAACAAACAAAAAATAAAATAAAATAAATAGTAAACATCTTAATTATAAATATTATCACTTTAAAACATCAGGAGCGGCCCCGTGCGGCCGGACTAACGGAGCGCCCCATTCTAGAATAGGAAGAAAAATCCACAAATACAAACTGCCATTTATAACCAAAATAAATAATATAATAATAAAACAAATGATAAATGATTGTTCCCGGCAGCTGTTCTTAGAACTGACTTTGCAGTTCACATTTATTTTTTATTTTTTGCTAAACTAGAATTTCTAAGAGATTTTATCTAAAATAAAGATATTTTGGAGGAGTAGATACACAACTGTTTATTATTTCTTTTTATGTATTACCATTTGTATAATAAATGTCGGTCTCTGGTAGTCCCCAATCGGAGGACGATGTAAGAGATGAATCCACCTTCGCCTGTGTAGGCAAAAATCCTTGTACTCCCTCATTAAAAACAAATGACTATTATTATTATTATTTTACAATATTTTGGTATTGTTGGTCAATTTAATTCTGGTTTGGTATTGTTAATGGATATCTTACTATTATAGTATTACAATATTTTGGTATTCTTATTTCATCTATTTGTTACTATTATTTTTAGTGTTGGCAGGAACCCGCTCTGAAGGTATTTTTTTTTACCATGGATAGGACTTTTAAAAAAAATGTTTAATTCCCGTATATATCTTCTTATCTCCCCAGTGCCGGCCGATCTGGACGTCACTCAGTCGCCCCCGTCACTGATCGTAGCTCAGGGGCACCAAGCTAAGCTGAGCTGCCTGTTCTCAGCCTCAGATCCTCATATCAAAGGAGCCGTGACATGGTATAGGACCGCCCCCGAGGAGAACACAAGCTCCCATCATGTTATCCCTATGAGAGGACGATTCTCGCTCACCTTCCCGAGGACCTTCCTGAGCGAGGGAGATGGCTCGCTCATCATCAGTAACGTCAGCTGGGAGGACGGGGGGACCTACTACTGCAAGATCCTGATGTGGGAGAAGGAGGAGGAGAAGGGGAACGCCACTCGGCTCATCGTCTACAGTAACCATTCAGCACGCGCCATGCATTTAACCACTTGCTGTCCGGAGCAATTTCTTACATTTGCGCACACATGATAAAATATACATTTTTGGGCTAGAAAACAGCTTCAGACCCCCAAACAATGATATATGTTCTGAAAGCAGAGGCCTTGTAGAATAAATAAATGCCAGTTGAAATTTTTTATGTCGCACTTGTTTTGCGCAAATGTTTATCAAACCAGTATTTTTAGGGGAAAAAAAACTACTAAATTAAAATTTAGAGCACGGAAACATAATTTAATACCCAATTTTCTGGTAAAATATAAAAGACGGGATCACGCCGGGTAAATAGATACCAAACATTTCAAGCCTTAAAATTGCGTTCGCCCGTGAAGCTGCAAAAAAAAGTAAATACCCCAAATTTCCCATAGGGAACACTTTAAACACTTTTACTGCTCAATCGTTTTCGCACATAGGCGCACTGACGCGTGTTTGCGTGTTTATGTGCGTGCACGTGGGGGGCGGGGGGACTTAAAAATAACATTTTGCACTTTTTTTTTAACACTAACCCTATTGCTATCACATAGGGGGCTAACAAGCACCATATGTAATAGCAGATGGGGTGTGACAGGTCCTCTTTATGGAGACATCAGGGGTCTTTGTCACCTAGGGAGCCAAAAGAAGCTGAGGAAGCACAGATCTGCTTCATCGGCTTCTTCTTCTGGCTCTTAGGCCCCATTCACACCTGACCGTTTTGTAGCGCGTTATTGTCTGCTGTTAAAAGAGGTTCCGGGAACACGGCACGGCAGGAGCCGCGATCTTGTCTGAACCACTTCTGCTGGCCACCGTCTATATACGTATTGTGGACCGGAAGTGGTTAAAGCTGAACTCCGGCCTTCTCTGGTTGTGCCGGCTCCTCCCCTGTGAGATTCTCTTAATGTGCATTAGAAGCTGCAGCAAGTCCGACAGAGCCCGCCTCCTTTCCTCTGCAATCAGCAAGCGCATGCTCTTTGCTGATTGGAGAACTCTAGCAACTCTAGTTGGAGCTCTGCAGAGAGACTGCTGTTCGGTAGGTGAGTGAAAAGCACTCACCTCATAGTTCTCCTTTAAGAGTCCAGCAGATGTTGCGCAAGAGGTTCCAGAGACCCTTTGTTATACGACCTGTATAACTATCGCCATTTTTTTTTTTTACCAGCTCGCCCATCGCAGCCAGAAATCTACCGAAAGGTGGCGCCAGACGCCGAGGACAGGGTGACCCTGACGTGCAGGACATCTGGATTCTACCCCGGGGACATCCACATGACTTGGAACAGCAGCGATATATCCCTACCAGAACCCGGACCCATACAGATATGGAAGTCCCAGCGCGGCATTTCTCAGGCTGACCTCCCTCTTGTGCTGCCCGCAGGATTCCAATCGCAGCAGGTGGACATAAGCTGCGTCGTCGGCCATCTTTCGCTGGCCGGACCGCTCTATGCCAGCTACTCCCATAGTAAGTGCTGCGCTCATAGCCAACCATTGTCAGTTGGTGACCGAGATCTCAGCTTGCAGTTGTTGTCCAGTTTAAATCTGAATTACTAGCAGCACACAGACCCTGATGAAGGGAGAGCACTGAGCCCCCGAAACGCGTTGGTTGTGACAAATTAATAATTCATAATGAATTGAATTAAGCTCTGTGGAGCTCTCGTCCAAGTAATGCTCTACAGACCCTTTGTAACTGCTTATAACACGCAGTGCTCAGCAAGCTAAGGGCCCATTTACATTGTTGCAACACGCTAAACCACACATGTCGGACGTCACCATGATAAAAGTGTCTGTTCCCATCTCAGCGCGGCGGTGCCTTTTGATAAATACGCCATGTCCTTTTTTGTGCATTTTAATGCGTCGGGAAATCTGAGGAAGTCAACGGCAATGTGCATGCATTTCCATGTGCTGGGAACAGTGTAGCCAAGCTTGGGTCAAAAGATGTTAACTCTATCCAATCCGTGCCATCTAGTCCATGCCATCCAATCCGTGCCATCCAATCCGTGCCATCCAGGCCATGCCATTTAATCCAAGCCATCCAAGCCATGCCATCCAGTCCATGCCACCCAGTTCATGCCATCCAATCCATGCCATCAAGTCCATTCCATCCAATCCATGCCATCTAGTCCATGCCATCCAGCCCATACCATCCAGCCCATGCCATCCAGTCCATGCCATCCAGTCCATGCCACGCAGCCCATGCCATCCAATTCATGCCATCCAGTCCATGCTATTCAATCCATGCCATCAAGTCCACGCCACCCAGTTTATGCCATCCAGCCCATACCATCCAGCCCATACCATCCAGCCCATACCTAATCCATGCCATCTAGTCCATGCCATCCAGCCCATGCCATCCAGTCCATGCCACGCAGCCCATGCCATCCAATTCATGCCATCCAGTCCATGCTATTCAATCCATGCCATCAAGTCCACGCCACCCAGTTTATACCATCCAGCCCATACCATCCAGCCCATACCATCCAGCCCATGCTATTCAATCCATGCCATCCAGTCCATACCATCACCATGACAGGACAGTCTGATTGGATGCTAGGGGTAGGCAACCTCGGCACTCCAGCTTTTGATGATCTACAAGTCCCATGATGCATTGCAAGACACTGCCAGCCACAGGCATGACCCCCAGAAGCAGAAGCATGATGGTATTTGTAGTTTCACCGCAGCTGGAGTGCCGAGGTTGCCTACCCCTGCTATAGGATGTTTCCTATGCATTTGTATTATTTTGTTCCTTGCACTGTTTTATTGAGTGAGTCCCCATATTGTGTGCTGGGGACGTGCTAGAGTTATCTTTTAGATTGTAAGCCTTAAAGCGCTGCGCAAACTGTTGGCGCTATATAAATACTGTATAATAATAATAATCTTTGCCCCCTTTTGTCTTAATATAATGATGTAATGTTCAGGATCTGCCTCTAGATGGCAGCAGATCAGTACATGAAGGTGCAGCTGATGCCTGTCAATGGAAATCACGTATGCAGTACATCCCTGCAACACATGCACATTTCGCCGTGGTTTATACCTTTAGGGCTCATGTACAGGGCCGGATTTACTCTCTCTGCTGCCCCAAGGCCAGGTTCCTCGATGTGCCCCCCTCCCCGCCAACCCCCCCCCCTACCCCAATGGAGAATGGCAACCAGATGGTGGAGACAGCAGGGTTAGTTTTAATTTTTTTACATTTTTTTCTTTATTATTTCTTAACTTTTTTTGTATCACTTTTTTATTTTTATATAATTTGTACATTATTTTTTTTTACTGCAGTCTCATTACAAGTGATCTTGGCGACATTGCCGACATCACTTGTAAACGAACGAGCGGCTTCCCCGCTCTACATTTTGCCCGGCTTGCCCAAAACAGGGCTAAATGTAGGAAGCAACTGCATGTCCCGGGCATCGGGGGAATTTCACACCCCTGCCGCCTCGAGTCCGGGCCTCGGCGGCCTTGTGGGAAATCTGGCCCTGCTCATATACACAGGCGTGTAAAACTCCCGGGGGGGAGATGTAAATATAAACAGTGTGAAGGAAGCAGCAGCAGCGGCGGTGCGGGCTTTGTACATAGTACATAGAATGCCTTTGTACATGTGCAACATGACTCATAACAGGCACACGCGTGTAGGGCCGTATGAGTTGAGATGCGCTATGGACCACCGGTCCTGCCTACATTTACAGATTCACATTGGTTGGCTGATTGACTTGATACTTTTATTTCCATTCATTAGCATTACCGCACTTACTGCTTCTTATTTGAGCAAGAAACACATGACGAGGGTTCCAGTTCTTCTTCATTCTATCCAAAACGAAACAAAAAGTGTTGGTTTTCTGTACACTTTTGGTGACCCTGAAGACATTCCTACCAAACATTTTAGATTTGCTGCTTTGTATTTGCGGATCACATCTGGTTTTTATTTTCAGAAATACTTCCGGAGGACCAAGCCCTGGCATACCAGCTTGTAGAATATCTGAATATCCTTAAACTAAGCCTCATCTTTGGCCTCACCATCTCCATTCTCCTCACAGGTAGGTCCATCTGAACCATCGATTGCTTTCAGTGAAGGCTTCCTTTGACGTAGAGCTTCAGTTCCATCTTAAAGTGAGGGAACACCCCAACTTTAACCAGAACCAGAATATCCCCTCTCTGCTCTTGTGCTGGTGAGGGAACACCCCCAACTTTGACCAGAACCAGAAGTTCCCCCTTCTGCTCTTGTGCTGGTGAGGGGACACCCCAACTTTGACCAGAACCAGAAGTTCCCCTCTCTGCTCTTGTGCTGGTGAGGCAACACCCCAACTTTGACCAGAACCAAAGGTCCCCCTCTCTGCTCTTGTGCTGGTGAGAAAATGTGTGATTTTCCCTATATAAGTTGACTTACTTTTTTAGGTAGGTTGCTTCAGGTGTTGGCTTATTGCATTGGGGTACCAAGCAAAATGGGTACCCCAATGGTTTTCAACTATACCAAAGCAATGTAAAGGTATGAGGCCTTTGCGTCGCTTTAGTACTTTGGGGAACCATTTGATAATGATCTAAAGCTGACTTACTTTTTAATGTTGCTCCACCTCTAGGTGTTGACTTATTGCATTGGGGGTACCAACCAAAATGGTTAACCCAATGGTTCTCCAATGTATTAAAGCAATGCATAAAGGTATGAGACCTTTGCATTGCTTTAGTATGTTGTGGAGCCATTTGATTCTGGTTTAAAGTTGACTTCATTTTTTAGGTAGGTTGCTTCACCTCTAGGACTTGGCTTATTGCATTGGGGTACCTTTGCATTGCTTTGGTACGTTCGAGAACAATTTTGATTGGTGCCCCACTGCAAGAAGCCAACTCCTAGAGGTGAAGCAACCTACCTAAAAAAGTAAGTCAACTTCTATTGGGGGGAGATAAAATATTTTCTCACCAGCGCAGGAGCAGAGGAAGTCTTATGGTTCTGGTCAATGTTGTGGGTGTCCCTCGCTTTAAGATGGAGCTGGAACCATTTTGATTGGTGCCCCACTGCAATAAGCCAACACCTAGAGGTCAAGCAACCTACCTAAAAAACGAAGTCAACTTATATGGGAGGAAATCAAATCTTTTCTCAGCAGCGCAGGAGCCGAGATGAAGTCTTCTGGTTCTGGTCAATGTTGGGGTGTCCCTCACTTTAAGATAGAACTCGGACCATTTTGATGGATACCCCCAATGCAATACGGCAACTCCTGGAGGTGCAGCAACCTACCTAAAAAAAGTAAGTCAACTTATATAGGGGTGTCTCAAATATTGACTCACCAGCACAGGAGCCAGAGGAAATCTTCTGGTTTTGGTCAATGTTGGGGTGTCCCTCACTTTAAGATGGAACTGGAACATTTTGATTGGTACCCCAATGCAATAAACCAACACACTACATTGCAGCACTCCACAACCCAAGGTAACACACTACGAGGGATGGAGGAAGTTGGGGCCACTCTGAAAATCCAGCCGCCATGATGAGGGTTGGAGTCTAGGGAGTAACAAATGTAGATTCTGACACTGGCTGACCTTCAGCCTTCTAACTCACATTATGCATCATCTAGCCCTTTCCACCCCACTAAAGCCAAGTTCTATTTCAAGCTAGACTGACACATTACAATGCGAGTGTAGAATCTCTACATCTTCTTTAGGTTTTCCCAAACTATGTGGTATAGGGTCCTATGTAAAGTATCAAATATGAAGTATCAGGCATAAAATATGTGTTGCCTTAGTGCATTGGGGTGCTATTGAAAATGAATGGCAACGCACCCCCTAAAGCCTATATGATGCATTGCGGTATGCAACACTGGCCCCTTCAAAGGGACTCTACAAGCAGATTGTAAAGATATTGCAGAGCTAACTGAATATTATTTTTTGTTATAATCTTGTATTTGTTTGACATTGGTAATCTTTGGGGTGTTTTTTCCTTTGCAGTGATAAGAAGATGCAAAAGGAAATGAGAATTGCAAAGAATATTGACAGAACTTGGCAGATGTGTAAGTAAAATCACCTTCACCCCAACTAGTAAATGTGTTTATAGAACTCCAACCATAACCTAAAATTTAAAGTGTCAGCCCAGCCAATACGGAATTTAATTTGTAGTAGTAGTGATGGGCGTATCCTTAGACTACTTACCAGTTCATTCCGGAAGCCACTGTTCTGTCGAATTCTCCAACTCATCGAGACCTCCAACTCCCGTCAGTGCGCGGCCAATCAAGAGAAGTATCAAGTTGTACAATCTGCGGCAGTGCGCCTGCATGGGCACCTGATGCAACAAGCTCCGAAGGGAGTTGGAGAACTCAATGACAATTTTGAAGCTGCACAGGCGCATTTTACGGCAAGTGGATAAGTCAACGAGGATTGCAAAAACTGTGCAGGCTGGCGCACGCGCACTCGTCGAAATCTACAAAGGATGTGACGTCATGAGTTGGAGATCTCGACGAGTTGGCCACCTCAACAGAACAACGACGCTCAGCAAGTAAGCAAAATCTAGAGAGGTTACAGTGATGTGGGTGGACACCCTGAACATGTAACTGGGCTCATAGGGAAATACCTTACCTCCATGTTAAAGTATATCTCAAGCCAAAACTTTGTAGCATTTAGAAGGGATCGGGGTTTTTTTCTCTTTCCCTTTACTTCCTGTCCCAGAGATACAACAGGAAGTGAGAGAAAATCTTTCCAAAATCTCCTCTTACGCAGTTATCACCGGAACTAGTGCCCCCATTGGAGGAGTTCTCCTCTACTGAGCAAGCAAATAGCTTTGGCAATAGATATAGTATAACGCTGATGTGTAATCTGCTCATATTTTCCCTTCCTCGGTCCCCCTTGTTAATATGCTAATTATATTTATAACGGAAACCTTTCCCTTTTCATTTCACACTTTATTTTAGATCCAGTGGTGTCATCATTGGACCTCTGTCTTTCTCTATGTAATGTAGGCAGATCATGGGTGGTGAGAGGGGGGCCAGCAGGGTGCTGTACACTCATAGATATTGATGGCAGCACGCATCTTTGGTGTCATCATTGGGTCTCTGTCTTTCTGTAATGTAGGCAGAACATTGAGTGGTGAGAGGGGGGCCAACAGGGTGCTGTACACTCATAGATATTGATGGCAGCATAGGCAGATTATGGGTGGTGAGAGGGGGCCTACAGGGTGCTGTACGCTCATAGACATTAATGGCAGCATGCATCTTTGGTGTCATCATTGGGTCTCTGTCTTTCTTCATGTAATGTAGGCAGACCATGGGTGGTGAGAGGGGGCCAGCTGGGTGCTGTACGCTCAGGTGTCATCATTGGGTCTCTGTCTATCTCTATGTAATGTAGGCAGAACATTGAGTGGTGGGAGGGGGACAGCAGGGTGCTGTACGCTCATAGACATTAATGGCAGCATGCATCTTTGGTGTCATCATTGGGTCTCTGTCTTTCTTCATGTAATGTAGGCAGACCATGGGTGGTGAGAGGGGGCCAGCTGGGTGCTGTACGCTCAGGTGTTATCATTGGACCTCTGTCTTTCTCTATGTAATGTAGGCAGACCATGGGTGGTGAGAGGGGGCCAGCTGGGTGCTGTACATAGACATTGATGGCAGCATGCATCCGTATAGCGGGTATACGCTGTTACTTTTGTAAATTCATGCATGCGTATGAAAATATGCCCCAAACACAGACTGTTTACCTTCAGGGAATACATTCATCCGCATGCGCAAGTTTATGAAAGTACCGCCGAACAGCTGCATACAGTCATTGAGCAGCACCATTGGCTTCCTGGTGTCCAAATTTTATGCGTACGCCCCTCATGAGCCCGTGTGCATTAGAGTTTAACTTTGCTAATGTAATTTGTACCTTCACAGATTTCCTGGAGTGCATTCTACAACGTCATTATTCACATCTACGCGTGACATCACAGCCAACCACGATTTCTTCAGCCATCAGCTCCAATGGGACACTCTTCATGTGGAAATTCATGACTTGAGATGAACATGTGATGTCTCTTTCCCCTATACAAATGATTAGATTTATCATGGCGATATACAATTTTCAATACATGGACTCTTTTGGTTGAGCGACGTCCTATCTTCCGATGCCCAGGCGGGTAGTTGTTTTCTACATTTAACCCTGCTTTGGGCAAGCAGAGCTAAATGTACAGCGGGGAAGCCCCCGCAACGCATTTGCAGAACTGAAGATCTCATAAGCATAGTCCCCCAACTTATACTGATGAGCCATATAACATAACAAGGGTGCTTAGATCTTCATATTGTGTATCCCTATATCACTTTATATACTCTGTTCAGGTAAAATAGACCCTAAATAGCTGTTTGTCTCGAGCCGCCTTTCCTTTGTATTTTCATTTTGGAGGAATGTAATGAAAACGTAATTTTGATAATAGCCATAAAGATAACATTTAATAAATCAGTCTCCGGTTCTTTGTTCTGCCAGATGCCCAACGCTATTGCCGAGCAAGTCTAGGAACACTTACCATATAACCGAATCGTAAACACAGAATTGAAAATCTAATTTTTACTCTCTCGTATTAGAATCCCTGGCTGTTCCCCTTAGATCTTCCAGAAATAACCCGATGCCAGCTGAAAGAAACGATATTATTCTGCAGTGCCGCATTAAAAGCCAATCAGGAATGAGACACCGCGCAAATGTGTCTGTACTGGCAGGATAATTTGATTATGATGTGCTTTTGTGCTTTACCTGTTTTTCAGATGCGTGACAGATGAGCCATATGCCTCGTATGTATCATTATGGAAGCCATTTCTGCTCTAGCCCAAGAACAGGTCTCATATGGTTAAGGCTTTATTGATCGTTAACCACAACATCAACCCAATATCAGTGGTGGCGTGACATTAATTCATTATATAAGCCTTGTAAAGGTGCCCATACACTGCACGATTATCGTACGATAATCGTATGCGATCGGGTTTTCGTACGATAATCGAGCAGTGTGAACGGAGACGTGCGACCGTTTCTACTGTACGGTCGCACGTCTTCTGTCGAACCAGCATGTTCGAAAACCAGCCGGGAATCGTACGATTCTCGGCTGGTTAGAACGGTGCTCGGAAGATAAATGCTGAACGGGCCGGTGTGCGCACGCGCACACTACCCGTTCAGCATTGCGGTCATCGGAAGCCCGCCCCTCAGGGGGGCGGGCTTGCGATGCTCGAGAGTGCGATCTGCCTGTCCAAGATAGGCAGATCGTACGTTTTTTTAATCCCTTTACAACCATCGCAAGACTAAAGTCTTGCGATGGTTGTAGAGTGTATGGCCACCTTTAGAGATACCGAGAAGGTTCTGAAAGATCTGTGAAGGTTCTCATTCATCCAGGTCATGCTATATGTCACAGTTCCTTGTACATTGATCCGGCGCCGGGTTTTTGCCCCCTGTCTGAGCTGCTCGGTTTCCTGCCAGTCCACCCTGAACCTAGGTGTTAAAAGGCTTGTGCACCTCTGCTTTAGGCCTGGTTCACACCTGGACGTTTTACAGCGCGTTCCTACGCGCTGTAAAACGCTCAACATGTGAGAACCAATGATTGCCTATGGGCATGGTTCCCACCTGGGCGTTTTACAGCGCTTAGGAACGCACTGAAAAACGCCCTATGCCATCCATTAGGATACAGCCGGATAGCCCTCGGAAACGCGTGTTTCTTTTACCGCAAATCGCGGTGAAAATGCGCGGCACGAAAAGTTCCGCCCTGTGCGTTCCCCTCTGCTGTTCCTGTGTGTCTTTTGTCTCTGTGGGTACACCTGTTGTGTGTTCCCTTCTGTTACCTACTCCTTGTGCCAAGCTGAGGCTCCCAGACCCGATTGGCATTCGGAATCCGAATTTCAGAATAGCATTCGGGAGCTCCTGAATGCCATTCGGGTCTGGGAGCCATATACATATATTACTGAAACTGAGGCTCCCAGACCCGAATGGCATTCGGGAGCTCCCGAATGCAATTTGGAAATTTAGATCCCGAAGGCAGCTGATGTACGGCTGATTTTAGCCGATGTATGGCAGAAGTCAGCCGTACAAGGCTGAAGTGAATACAGGTGAAACTCGAATAATTAGAATATCGTGCAAAGTTCATTTATTTCACTAATGCAACTTAAAAGGTGAAACGAATATATGAGAGAGACTCATTACATGCAAAGCAAGATAATTCAAGCCGTGATTTGTCATCATTGTGATGATTATGGCTTACAGCTCATGAAAACCCCAAGAACCCCAAATCCACAACCTCAAAAAAGTAGATAATTACATGCAATCAATAAAACAAGGATTGTACATAGAACAATATCAGACCTCTGAAAAGTACAAGCATGCATATGTACTTAGTACTTGGTTTGGGCCCCTTTTGCAGCACTTACTGCAATTACTTTTGCAAGATATTCTAATTATTTGAGTTTCACCTGTACTTCACTTTGGCTCGTTTTATTCACTCGGCTACCTTCGGCAGCTTTGTGAATAACCCCCTTAGATTCTGGGTGATTCAGAATATATGAATGGGGAACATTTTAGAGCTAGGAGGTCATCTAGGTGCACAAGGTGAAATTCAATTCACAAGTTTAATATCACAGTGCTTTGGCAAACAATGCCATTCAGTAATGGTTTACATCTACTTCACGGTATTTAGGAAGTACAAAAGAAGCACTACAGCCTGAAATACTGATAGTTGTTTCCTTACTGCAGGTACAGAGGTATATTTATTTATTTATTTTGCACGTACATAGGGCACCAACACATACAGTATGTACACAGTCCCTCCCCTAGGACCATCTACTGCCTTGGTTCTCAACTGGTGGGTGGCGATCCCATGTTCAGTGGGTCCACACATGCCTTACACTTTTCTAGGTGAGAGGCTCCTCTGCCTTCCCCTAGCGCAGCACTGTCAGTTCTCACGCCGAACAGCCATTCAGAATATGCTGCCCGGCGCCGAGTGTCAGCTTGAGGTGGGGTGGGCTGGGGTGGGCTCCTGTGGAGGAGGAAGGCTGGGCCCGGCGTCAGAAGCGGAGGAGGAAGCGGGCCTGACGATGGAGGAGGAGGTGAGGCCCGACGACAGAAGAGGAGGCGGGGCCCGGCGACTAGACATGTGCGATTCGTTTCGTTACGAATCGAAATTCGTACGAATTTTCCTGAAATTTGTAAATTCGGAAGCATACGAAATCTGAATTGCAGTTTCCGAATTATATCCGAAATACGAAATTCCGTTAACGAATTTCGGATCTACAGGAATTACAGGAACTAATATTACCCCTGTAAATGAGGTTGAACAACATGACAAGATTTTTTTTTAAATCCGAAATACGGATCCGCTGCTGCTGAGAGTTGCATTACAATACACAGGCAGGAAATACGAAATTCTGTTGACGTATTTTCGTTCCGTTACGAACATTCGTTATATTGAAGGTAAAAAGCAAAGTACATTTATATTGGAGTTGATGGAAGTTTTTCTTTTAATGCAAAATTCGGATACGGAATCCGTTAACGGATTTCGTATTTCGGATACAAAAACAACTACCACATAGACTCCAATATTAACAACGGTATTTTTGCTTTTTAACTTCATCATAACGAATGTTCGTAAAGTTACGAAAATGTGCCAAAACTAAGGAAAATCCGTATTTCGTACGAATCCGAATTGAGTTTCGGATACGAATGACAAAATAATGGATATTACGAAACGGAACGAAACAAATTTTTTGACGGCGCACAAGTCTACCGGCGACGGAAGATGAGGCGAGGCCCTGCAATGGAGGAGGCGGGGCCTGCCAGCAACCATGGAGGTGAACAGCGGATCAGGGCTGACAGGTAAGAGGTTCGCAGCCCACCTGAAACCCTGCAGAGCCCGCCATAGAGTCTATGGTGGGCTCTGCAGGGTCACTCTCAGGTGGGCTGTTTGGGATCTCAGGTGGGCTCTGCAAGGGCATAACTAGAAATCACAGGGCCCCATACAAAATTTTGCTATGGGGCCCTGTGATTGCTAGTTGCGCCCCTGACGTGACCGCACATACTCCAAGGCCATTCGGCTTAGAAACTAGCAACTCTACTAGACTTTTTGTACTGTTGATGGAACTCACGAACAAGAGGCAAACATGACAACATAACACAGACGTGGTTCCTGGTCATAACTGAATCGGGGGCCAACAAGTCATAATGTGCCCTACCATACCCATTTTAAAATATGCATAACCCAAGAAGACGTTACAACATGGCTAGACAGTTTAGGAGCCACCACTTCCCTTGGCTATAGGCACTATAAACATAACAGTGTTACAATGTAACTCTCCTGACAGGTAGGAGAATGCATATCAGCATCACTAAACAAATAAAAGATTAATTTCTAGAACTATATATCTGGCTGTCGGAAATCTGTGACTGTCCCATGTTAATGCTTTCCTTGTCCATGATTTTTTGTAGAGCTGGGTTAGGTTGGCAAATGTGTAGCTTCATCAAGCAACACTTGCATGAGTGCTGGACAGCGGTGGAGGAGAAGTAGAAGATGATAGGGTCCAAGCTAGCATTAAAAGTACTCAGAAGCAAGGCCTTCTCTCTCCATTTGAGGTTCTCCTTCTGAACAAATCCCACCACATGGGAGACGTTGTAGGGGGCGAAACACACAGCAAACACGCCTAGGGTGGCGAGGACCAGCCCGATGGCTCGTTGCTTCTTCACGCGTTGGATGTGCATCGAAGAGATGAGGATCTTGATGAAACTTCCATAACAGAAACAGGTGATGAGGAAAGGAAAGCAGAACAAGAGGAGTCCCAACTCAAGACGGAATGGGAGAAGGACTTCCATTTGCTCCTTCGTAAAGTTGTCATAGCAGGTGAGTCTGTTGCTGGCGTTGGAAGTCTGCTGGTACTCCGTCACGTAGACAATGCTACAGTGAGCAAACGAGCAGATCCACAGGAATCCACTAACCGCGGCAGCATAGCTAGGCTTGCGATAGAGTTTGTACTTGAGGGGAAAGGCCACGCCGAGGTACCTTTCCACACTGACCGCGGTGAGGAACAAAGTGCTGGAGTAGATGGTGCTGAAATAGAAGAGTCCAGTAAGTGGGCAGAGGAATGATGGCATGGACCATTGACCTTGTAGTATCTCTGTGACCTTGAAAGGCAAGAAAACCAAGAATGATAGGTCGGATATCGTCAGATTGAAGAGCAGGATGGCGTTCGGCGTGGCCTTCACCCGCAGCTTACGAATGAAAGCGTGCAGTGCAAGAAGGTTGGCTGGAAAGCCTGTCAGAATAGTTATAATGTATATAGAGAGATATAGATATTTCTCTTCCGGTGCTGGTGCCATTGTGTCTTCATGACCCCTAGGAACAAAACAGACAAGAAATGAAGTTAGCAAGGTTCACGCAATGAGGCCACACAGTTATGCCAAGAATGGCTCAAGGTGCCCACCAAATGTTTGAAAACCAAGTTCTCCCCCTTAGTTATCTCCATTGCCATTGCACAACGGCCTTCGATGCCCGAGGCCACAAGGAATGGATGAGTTGATGGGCAGTAAAGGTGCTTATGGACGTTAAACAACATGTTCTCAATGGACATTTTTTGGTAGGCTATGGGAACGTTCTTCCATGTGAAGGAGAAGAGAGTGTAGAGCAGTGGTTCTCAACCTGTGTAACCTCAGGACCCACATTTGTCCTTGGCCATTAAAGTAGAACTAAGTGTTTTTCCCCATAGTTCTCCTAAGGGTCACCATATACTAGCGTCCTTCCGTGACCCAAAGCTCAGTATATAGCGGGCTACAGCTCGCAGTATACTAAGACCGCCGCAGCCGGGATGGATCACAACATTACTGTCGGGATCCACCCAGCTGCTTGAGTGACAGCTGGCTCTGCCTATCTAGAGGCAGAGCCAGCTGTACCCGCCCCCTCCCCCGTCTGTTCTGCCAGTCAGCGCTGGAGGAACGGGGAGGGGGGGAATCCCTGCAGGGAGCCGTGACTGACAGTCACGGCTCTCTGCAGGGACATGATCGAGAAGTGAGCGAGCGACGGTATGTGTTCGCTCACTTCCCGATCTATTAAACCGACGTGTGACAGTTTCATTGCCACACGTCGGCTCGAACTATGAGGCTGAGTGAAAATCACTCACCTCATAGTTCTCTTTTAAGTCACGACCCAAGTCTGCACTGCAATGCAACGCACAGCATTAGGGTACCGCACGCTCCGGTGCGGGCGATTGAACTGTGGATGGGAGGTGCATTTGGTGTACCATTCAAATGAATGGCAACGCAACACACCTCCCACGCCAAAATGCGCGGTAGGTGCGATTGCGTGGTACAGTTAACACACTGTACTAGTGGAACGAGCCCTCAAAAACACTGACATACATACCTACGCAGACACAATCTCACAGACGTTCTCACACACACACACACACACACATACATAAGGTCCACCCGGTCTCCCAACCTTACGAGAACTGGAGTGGATCTTCAGCTTGGGGTCTGTGACGGAGCGCCATCCATATGTGCATTGCTGGTACAGATCCCTTGCACGCCCTGTAGAGGGGCCGGGAGCCAGAATGTGACGTCACTCCGGTTCAGGCACCTCTACAGGACACATGAGGGAGCTGTAAGCAATGCACGTATGGATGGAGCTCCCTCACATCCATTACCCCAGCCCACCCCACCCCACCTCAAGCTGACACTCGGCAACGGGAAGCATATTTTGAATGGCTGCTCGGCATGAGCACTGACAGTGCTGCGCAAGGGGGAGGCTGAGGAGCATCTCACCAGAAAAGCGGAAGGCGTGCGGCGACCAACTGAACATGGGGTCACGACCCACTTTTGGGTCACGGCCCACCAGTTGAGAACCAAGGGTCTAGAGGATCTGACTGAAGGCGCCTCCACAAGGACACTGGCCGAATCTACTCTACTACTACTCTACTCTGTGCGTGGCAGAGCGGGGGATCGGTAACTATCAGTGATACTTACTACGTGTCGCAACTTTTTCCTATTGGGCTGTATGCAATTAGGAGCAATATCGCTCAAAATCGCTCGAAAAAAGGGTCATGTAGGAGCGACAAGCTACCAGCGACGAGCTACAAGCGATATTGAGCAATATTGAGCGATATTGAGCGACGAGATGTGAACAGCTCCATTGAAATGGATTGGAGAAGCTACATAGAGCGATATCGCGCGGAAATATGAGCGATATCGCTGCAAATAAATCGCTCAGTGTGAATGGGGCCTTAATGGTGCGGATATAGGGGGAAATGGGTGTGGCCACTGAAGGGCGCTGCAAAGCTTTCTCGCACAGGGCGCCTAAAGGCCTAAGGCCGGCCTTGGCCACAGGCATGACTCTCAGAGGCACAGGTAATAACTGGCAGCAGGGATTCTTCTATCCAGGGAAGGTTAGGCAGCCTCGGCACTCCATCTGCAGTGAAACTACAAATTCCATCATGTCTCTGCCTCTGGTAGTCATGACTGTGGCTGTCAGTCTTGCAGTGCATCATGGGACTTGTAGTTCCACAACAGTTGGAGTGCCAAGGTTACTTGGATAGAGGATAACCTGCTGCCAGCTATTGCCACTGGGAGTCATGCCTGTGGTAGTCAGAGTCTTGCAATGCCTCATGGGACTTGTAGTTCCACACCAGTTGGAGTGCCAAGGTTACTTGGATAGAGGATAACCTGCTGCCAGCTATTGCCACTGGGAGTCATGCCTGTGGTAGTCAGAGTCTTGCAATGCCTCATCGGACTTGTAGTTCCACACCAGTTGGAGTGCCAAGGTTACTTGGATAGAGGATAACCTGCTGCCAGCTATTGCCACTGGGAGTCATGCCTGTGGTAGTCAGAGTCTTGCAATGCCTCATCGGACTTGTAGTTCCACACCAGTTGGAGTGCCAAGGTTACTTGGATAGAGGATAACCTGCTGCCAGCTATTGCCACTGGGAGTCATGCCTGTGGTAGTCAGAGTCTTGCAATGCCTCATCGGACTTGTAGTTCCACACCAGTTGGAGTGCCAAGGTTACTTGGATAGAGGATAACCTGCTGCCAGCTATTGCCACTGGGAGTCATGCCTGTGGTAGTCAGAGTCTTGCAATGCCTCATCGGACTTGTAGTTCCACACCAGTTGGAGTGCCAAGGTTACTTGGATAGAGGATAACCTGCTGCCAGCTATTGCCACTGGGAGTCATGCCTGTGGTAGTCAGAGTCTTGCAATGCCTCATCGGACTTGTAGTTCCACAACAGCTGGAGTGCCGAGGTTGCCCATGTATTATTTTACCTGCTGGTGAATTCTGGTACTACACCCTCTCTGGTCACCTCTAATGAGCATTATCGCATTATGTTCTCCATACTGCTGGTGACCTGGTATTCCATAGAAAGCTCCAACTCATCGAGATCTCCAACTACCTCACTTACGGTGCTAAGAAAGCCTGGAGCTCTGCACAGTTGCGATGCGCGCGTAGCGTTTTTAGCATACCTGTCGAGATTGCCACCTGCTGAATATTGTTAAATTGCAGCCGTACAGAAGCTCCGTCAGTCTTTGTGTTTTGCAGTCTTAACGCCGCCTGGTCGAAATTCTCCAACTTGCAAGTACCCGGCAGTGAGGTAGTTGGAGATTTCGACGAGTTGGAGCTTTCGATGAACAATGGAATAAGCCTGGAGATGGTAGATCTGCACATCAGCGGCTGCGCACCTCTTTTGAGCGTGCCAATGGAAGGACTACCAACGTCAGAAGCAACCCAGGTCCTCCTTTTATGACAGGTCCACTTTAATCTCACGGATCCCCACCCGAACCTTCCAGGATGTTCACAGTAACGCCGATGGTGGAGGCACACAATGGATTGAAGTGTATAAGCCCGGCCAGGTCCTGGGGGGGCCATCAGAATCAGTAATAAAGGTTCTCAGTGGAGATTCCCTTCCTCTGGATGATTCCGCTCTTTGTGTATCAGGCTGTCTGGTGACGGCACAGACCCGAATCGCGTCCTGGAATTCTGCCGTTCTGACTTTGCAGCGGACTCGTGTCCCCTTGCATACTCGGCAGGCTGCTGTGCGTATCTGGGCCAGCATTGTATTCTCATCATTTCTCACCATTCAAATCATTTTTTTCTATTGAAGGGAATGCCGATCCCTATTGTTGGGGGACAATTGCTGTAATTATGACCTCACTCCCGCACTACAGATATAAATGACAGGACCGGCAACATGGTATCAAAGCCAGCTCAGGTCTATTGCAATATCATGAAATCCACAGCTTTCGATAAAATAATCCTTGGTGATCCTGCCATGGAGGTCCTTGATCAGGCGCTTCCTGTTATAGCGTGACAACATTATGTCCCTGTCTCCCAACTGTACTCCTGTGTTGTCACCAGGGGCGTAACAATAGCCATAGCAGCTCATGCACCTGCTATGGGGCTTGGGGGTGGAAGGGGGCCCCCCATGAAGGATTGCTGAAATTGCTGTTGACCCTGTACCCCTTATGACATTTCCAATCAAGAAGAGTTGATATCAGATGTACAAGAAGAGGCTCTGCAGACAACTCTCCTGCTACCTGTCCTTGATTTAGATTTTAAGGGTTTGCCATGGGGCCCTATTAAAATTTTGCTATGGGGCCCCATGATCTGTAGTTATGTCCCTGGTTGTCACCCTGTCACACAGGCTTCCAATGGTGACTACAAGTGGCTGTTTCAATTCACATTACCCAGTCATGGTCCACTGTTGTCATCTTCAGGAAATCTGCTCTGAAGAAATACCATGCGCTTCCTGTTATAGGTTACAACGTTCTGTCCCCGTCTCCTAACTGTACTCCTGTGTTGTCACCCTGTCACACAGGCTTCCAGTGGTGACTACAAGTGGCCGTTTAAATTCACATTACCCAGTCATGGTCCACTGTTGTCATCAATTGATATGCAAATTCTGCACCTCCTTGCTGGTCAGTGTATATACCTCCGTTACATTGCTGGTCAGTGTATATACCTCCGTTACATTGCTGGTCAGTGTATATACCTCCGTTACATTGCTGGCCAGTGTATATACCACCGTTACATTGCTGGTCAGTGTATATACCTCCAATACATTGCTAGTCAGTGTATATACCTCCTGCACCTCCTTGCTGGTCAGTGTATATCCCTCCGTTACATTGCTGGTCAGTGTATATACCTCCGTTACATTGCTGGTCAGTGTATATACCTCCGTTACATTGCTGGCCAGTGTATATACCACCGTTACATTGCTGGTCAGTGTATATACCTCCAATACATTGCTAGTCAGTGTATATACCTCCAATACATTGCTAGTCAGTGTATATACCTCTGTTACATTGCTGGTTAGAGTATATACCTCCATTACATTGCTGGCCAGTGAAATGCCATACAGCCATGACTAGAGTACACGTAGACATAAAGTAGCTGCAAATAGGCTGCAGGAGATCATCAGCACCGAGATGATACAAAGGATACAAAATGGCGAAATCAGTACTGTATTCCGTGTCCACTGTTTATGATACGCAGTGCTTTAGCAACCTAAATGTAATGCCGTTGGGGTTAACATCCACTTTAAACAAAATGTGCCGGTATATGGTGCTATTTCGGTGAATATTCTGCTTACATAAGACCAGATTGCCCCCCCCCATGTATACAGTGCAGTGTATATAGATATCTATAAATATTAGAGGGAGCACAGAAAACATTATACAACAGCACAGGACAGGACACATGGCATCTTGAGGGACTAGGGCACGATGTGTCCCTGTAAGGTGCCCCTGGAGTGCCCGAGAACATACACCCCCCTTTACCATCCATGTCACCAAGCACTGTGGCAGGACGGGGGAGGGGGTAGTGTGCCAGTGAGGACTGCCTGACTAAAGACATTGAGGTCTGACTAGGGTTGCCGGGTTTTGAATGCTGTGTCCGGGTTTTTATGGCAGCTGAAAACCGGACACAAGATGTCAGGCAGACAGGGGCAACCAAAATTAAGATAGGGGCTACTTTGCCCCCCACTTAAAATACTCGGCTGTAATATTTACATATTAATTGGTGGCACTATTTACATATGAATGGGCGGAGCTATTTACATACATATGTTACAATATATTTCCCCAAAACACTTTTAGTGCGTCGCTAGAGTGTTCGGGTTTAGTTGGAAGAAAAGGTGGCAACCCTAGGTCTGACTGTCAGGAAGCAAGGGGTGTTACCTCTAATCGGGGACCACGGGCACGGCGCAGGGCACGGGTTCCCCTTCAGCTTGGTAGAACACCTGGTGCCCGAGGTGCAGGTGCGCGTGCACGAGTCACACGGCGTGGGCGCATGCGCAGTACGCAGGCTGCGCGCGCATCCCTGGGAGCATAGCATTCCTGCATCATCTGGCTATCAGGTGTGAGCCTTGCTGGGGGAGGTACCCAGTACACATCTTCCATCTTCCTCGCCTGCCATTGGTTCCCGGTGAGGGAGGCCTCCTGGTTGCCTCGGTGACCAGGGGGTGGTCCTACCTCCCCTGACTATAAAAAACCTGGCCTGAGCTCTGGCTTATTGCTGAGTTATTCCACCTTATGGTGAACACCTAGCCTCCCTGCTGATCCTCCTATTGCCCCTTTGTATCCTTCCCGATTACCGACCCTTGGACTGTCTTCCGCCTTTGAACCTTTGCTGCCTGCCTTGACCCGGATTGGACATTGACTACCCCTCTTGGATTATCCCTAAACTTGTACCGCGTTTCTGGACTGTCAGCTGCTTACTGCCAGTGGGTTCCTCATCTCACTACTAGCTCCCTGGGACGTCTGACACTGACTGAGGGAAGACAACGAGGTCTGACTGACTGTAGACAATGAGGTCTGGCTGACTGATAGCCATATTGATCATATGTGGCTGCTGAATATAGATTCTATTTCCCCTTTAAGAGTAACAGAACACCACAAAAGATTAAGAACTCACATCCCCGGGAGGAAATTTGGCCAAATAGTGATGGAGGATGATGGATCGGCTACTTATCTATGTGTATAGATATGGAAGAGACACTTAACATCTGAAGTCAGATTTCTCAGTGTCTCCAGCTCATCTCCGAGAGGACAAATAAGGACGGCTGGGACAGCTCTAGAGAATTATACTGTGCCGGACAATATGTATATGGCCAAAAGTTTGACACCTGACCAACATGTTGGTGACCCCATTCAATAATCATAGGTGTTACGGTGGAGTTCCAATACCAAGTTCCTCGTTGGTGACCCCCTTCCATAATCATAGGTGTTACGGTGGAGTTCCCATACCAAGCTCCTTGTTGGTGACCCCATTCCATAATCATAGGTGTGACTGTGGAAATCCTATACCAAGCTCCTTGTTGGTGGCCCCATTCCATAATCATAGGTGTTACGGTGGAGTTCCAATACCAAGTTCCTCGTTGGTGACCCCATTCCATTATCATAGGTGTTATGGTGGAGTTCCCATACAAAGCTCCTTGTTGGTGGCCCCATTCCATAATCATAGGTGTTACGGTGAAGTTCCCATATCAAGCTCCTTGTTGGTGACCCCACTCCATAATCATAGGTGTTACGGTGAAGTTCCCATATCAAGCTCCTTGTTGGTGGCCCCACTCCATAATCATAGGTGTTACGGTGGAGTTCCCACACCAAGCTCATTGTTGGTGACTCCATTCCATAATCATAGGTGTTACGGTGGAGTTCCCACACCAAGCTCATTGTTGGTGGCCCCATTCCATAATCATAGGTGTTGTGGAGTTCCCACACCAAGCTCATTGTTGGTGACCCCATTCCATAATCATAGGTGTAACGGTGGAGTTCCCACACCAAGCTCATTGTTGGTGGCCCCATTCCATAATCATAGGTGTTGCGGTGGAGTTCCCACACCAAGCTCATTGTTGGTGACCCCATTCCATAATCATAGGTGTAACGGTGGAGTTCCCACACCAAGCTCATTGTTGGTGACCCCATTCCATAATCATAGGTGTTACGGTGGAGTTCACACACCAAGGTCATTGTTGGTGACCCCATTCCATAATCATACGTGTTACGGTGGAGTTCCCATGCCAAGCTCCTTGTTGGTGACCCCATTCCATAATCATAGGTGTTTTGGTGGAGTTCCCACACCAAGCTCATTGTTAGTGACCCCATTCCATAATCATAGGTGTTACGGTGGAGTTCCCACACCAAGGTCATTGTTGGTGGCCCCATTCCACGGAAGTTAATGTGGCGTTGCCCCAACCCCCTTGTCTGTGGGCCCATTTGTGCCCATTCAACCAAAAGAACAGCTATGAGCTCAGGTTCTGAAGTTGGATGAGAAGACCTGACCTCATCTATGTGCTGCTGCTCCTTTGCTGTCCAATCAGCTGGCCAGGGTGAGTTCCTTAAGTGCAATAAAAAAAAGTGATCTCCTAACCTGGACTGTGCTGATCGGCAGAGATAATTGGAACACAAGACTGGCTGAGCAGAATTACAAACCCCTCAATGGGTAATTCAGGGCCCCAAATGTATACGTATGTCAGCTGTTATTTTAGCTGTGTGCCAGACTGTAAATAAACAACATGGAGACCTCTGACTGATGAAGCTTGGGGTCGGGGGAGGAGGCTCAGCGAGCGGTCTTCTACAAGTATTATATGTTAGGAATGTACAGAATCTTCTCTTCACATCCATCACATTATCCGGAAACACAGCCTCTGAGATGCAGCGGAGTCTACTTATCGGCCTGACCTCGGCTTCCATGGCCTGAGAATCCCATCATCTGATGAGTTCAAGAGGAGCCGGAAATGTGCCAGAGACCTTCATTCCGCAAGCATGGAGTCATCGTCTCCTCAAGTGTTCTGTGTGATCATAGAAAGATCCACACCGAGTCCATCGTTACGCATGAAGACACCGAACCGTGCCGGAGATACCACACCATACAAAGAACACAATCCCAATATATGTCCGTCTATCTATCTATCTATCTATCTATCTATCTATCTATCTATCTATCTATCTATCTATCTATCTATCTATCTATCTATGAGATACCACACCATACAAAGAGCACAATATATGTCTGTCTGTCTATCTATCTTCTATTATCTCTCTCCATCTCTTTCTATCCAACTTTCTCTCTCTCCATCTACCTCTCCCTCTATCTATCTATCTACCTCTCCCTCTATCTATCTATCTATCTATCTATTTTCTTTCCTCTATATATCCATCATTCTCTCTCTCATACAGTGGGAAAAGGTCAGACTCAGAACCTCTGTCAGGTCTTTATTACTCTCTGGGACCTCATTGAGGAGAATTTTCCTCACTTCCTGTTTAGTGATTCTGGCCACTGTATCAGGAAATAAGAGAGAATCACCCCAAGAAGAACAGAGAATACAGACAGAAGTTCCTCCCCTTCCTGACGCCACCCAAAATTCTTTTGGTTGGGGTGACACCGTAGTGAAGAGTTCTCGTCCTGAGGACATCCGGATAATTCTGGAACAATTGACCCCCTTCGCTCCGGGGTCGGCTTCTGTCTCGTGAAATGAAGACGTGTAATACGCAGCTACTGAAGCACCACTTAGAGAAGGGCACGACCCACACCGCCGGAAGGAAAGATAAATCCGATGGAAATATAGAAGACAATATCGTCAATCATAACGGTCATTAACCTTTCCTAGGAGCATTCCAGAGTATATAATGTGACCGCCAGAGATCATGTGACCAGTCAAATATATGTAATCTTGTTACATCATTACTCTGAAGATCACATGACCTGCGGGGTGAAGAGGAATTCACATAGCTGAACTTTTTATCTCGCCCAGTGATGGTGAACCTTTGTGAGCCCGAGTGCCCACACTGGATCACTAAACCAACTTATGTGTCTCAAAGTGCCAACCCTGCAATTGCAACCTCTCAGGTGGTCTGTATGGCCTCTCAGGTGGTCTGTATGGCCTCTCAGGTGGTCTGTATGGCTCTCAGGTGGTCTATAAGAGCTCTCATGTGGGCTCTGCTTGCTCTCAGGTAGACTGTATGGGTTTTTAGGGGAACTGTGTGGCTCTCAGGGGGCTATGCGGCTGTCAGGAGAGCTCTGAAGGCTCTAAAGTGGTCTGCACAGGCTCTCTGCGGGGTTGTGCGGCTCTCAGGCGGTCTATAAGGGCTCTCAGGTGAGCTTGGCGGGCTCTCAGATGGTTTGTATGGCCTCTCAGGGGGGGGCGGGGGGGGGCGGCTCTGAGGTGGTCTGTACAAGCTCTTTGGGGGCTGTGTGGCTCTCAGGGGGCTGTGCAGCTCTCAAGTGAGCACTGAAGGCTCCCAGATGGTCTGTACGGGTTACCTTGGGGGCTGTGCGGCTCTTATGGGCGCTGTGTGGGCTCTCAGGGGGGCTGTGCAGCTCTCAGGCGTTCTATAAGGGCTCTCAGGTGAGCTCTGCGAGCGCTCAGATGGTCTGTATGGGCTCTCAGGGGGGCAGTGCAAATCTCAGGGGGGCTGTATGGGTCCGGAGCATCTCAAGGGAAGCTGCGGCTCTCTAATTAAATGTCCGCTCCGAGACGCCCCAGCGAGCGGCCATCTGTGATGCCTGATTAGAGGGCCGCCGCTGCCAGATTGTGGCCAGCCCGGATTGCATACCGAGGTGACCTGGAACAGTCTGGCATATTTTCAGGGCCCTTATGTAAATCTAGACCTGGACTCCCATGCCAGCAGAGAGGGCCCCATGTGCCATAGGTGCGCCACCACTGATCTAGCCCCTACCCCTGCACTTCGAGGGTTCATTTTGATTGCCTGGAGTTCCCCTTTTATATTGTCCTTCATTGGACAATCCCTATGGCGGGATCCCCATTGATTTTTGTCCCTTCCCCCGACCAACGCCGCGTTTAATGTTTTTATTTGTTAGGAGGGCGAAGAATAATTGTCTGTCGGCCAGAAGGAAAGTCGCACCTTCTCGGCACAACCAGACAGACTATTGACTGAGCCGGGCTGTCGGCGGGATCCTTCCGATGATGTAATGCGCTAATATTCCGCGGCGGATTAATTGACATGTGACCGCGGAGGACGGCGATAAAACACAAGAGACTTTAATGACTGTCTGCTCTGAGAAGATAAACATTCAACAAACAAGCGGCTGGGAAAGCGAGGAAATAAATGCACATCAGCGCCAGGTCACCGGGACGGTTTATCCCATGATGGATCGCAGATTGTTACATTTATTACGTTATCTTTTACAAAACCCAAATGTGACCTTCTCGTTCTTTTTTATTTAAAGTGACACTCAGCACGAAAAAGAGTTTCCACCTGTAGTACCTCTCCTCTGCCACAAGAATGACGTCCAGTGCCCTGTTAACCCAGGCATCTATGGACCTCCTATTTAAGCGGCATGAAAGCAGTCTTAGTAACCAAATGAGGCCTAGCAGGCTTTACCTTATCAGGTACGTCCTCTGTTATGTCCTCCTCTCCAAACACCAGCCGATCCTCCCGGATGGGGGACTCCATTGCCTGGATCACCTGCAGCATACCTCCAGAGCCCTGCGATGGTCCCGGGCTTCTCACCTCACACTGGGGGGTCAGTGGAGCCGAACTTGGAGTCTCCTCCACCTCCATCTTGGCCATGCTCTCAAAGCGACGTCCATGACGAAACTTCTCCTTGAATGGCCCATCTCTTCCCTCCAGCTGGGCCAAAATGGACTCCTGGAGCTCCACCTGCTCTTTCAACTGCCGGATCTCTGTGTCCAAAGAGGCACGGTTCTGGCTGTACAGCCCACTGCGCTGCTTCTTCAGCCGCCTGCACTCCGCTCTAAGCTTATAGAGCTTGTCTCTCTCCTTGTTCACCATCCGGATGCCGGTGACCACTCTCTCCCGAATGGAGTCAGCTCCTTCACCCTCAGCAGGGGCAGATAAATTACAAGCACCTGCACCAGCAGGTATCTCGCTCCTCAGCTCAGGACATGGCTGAGAGCTCCCAGACGAAGTCCCCCCGACCTCCATGGCTACCCCAGCAAGGGGCCAGGAGGCCTGGGATAGCTGGATCAAATTCCCTGCAAAAACTGGAAACCAGAGCAAACAGGACACACACCGCTCACTGCTGCTCTCTCTCCTTGTGCAGGGTGACTGGTCTTGTCTCCGCCCCTTCCTGCAATAAAGACCGCTCACTGCTGCTCTCTCTCCTAGTGCAGGGTGACTGGTCTTGTCTCCGCCCCCTCCTGTAATAAAGACCGCCCACTGCTGCGCTCTCTCCTTGTGCAGGGTGACCGGTCTTGTCTCCGCCCCCTACAGTAATAATGACCACTCACTGCTGTTCTCTCTCCTTGTGCAGGGTGACCGGTCTTGTCTCCGCCTCCTCCTATAATAAAGACCGCCCACGGCTGCTCTCTCTGCATTTCTTGGGCTGTTTGGATAATTTTATAGAGCGATCTTTACACCTTCATTGTACACACGGCCGGCTCTGTTCTCATTCCTCCCCAGCACAGCGACGTCCCGACTGCGGTCCGTTCATTCCTCCTGTGACAACACTCTATACAGTAAATGGGATTGTTATGTCGGCGGGTAATGAAAACGTTTCCTGGTAACACAAATAACTGTTCCAGAAGATTCTATGGAAAATCTCTCCTGAGTTTAATGTATAGGAGGAGAGGACTGACCCTCCGTGTAACACTAACACTCACTATGACCCCTCACATAACACTAACTCTCCCTGTAACCCCAACACTAACCCTCCCTGTAACCCCAACACTAACCCTCTCTGTAACCCCAACACTGACCCTCCCTGTAACCCCAACACTAACCCTCCCTGTAACCTCAACACTGACCCTCCCTGTAACCCCAACACTGACCCTCCCTGTAACCCCAACACT
>NW_017306423.1:501801-508780 GCF_000935625.1 Nanorana parkeri | reverse complement strand
CTAACACTAACCCTCCCTGTAACCCTAACACTAACCCTCCCTGTAACCCTAACACTAACCCTCCCTGTAACCCTAACACTAACCCTCCCTGTAACCCTAACACTAACCCTCCCTGTAACCATAACACTAACCCTCCCTGTAACCCCAACACTCCATATAACCCCAACACTAACCCTCTCTGTAACCCCAACACTAACCTCCCTGTAACCCTAACACTAACCCTCTCAGATTTGACACTCCGCCCCCTGGAATAGATCCCGCTGAGCGTGTTCTTCTACAGGCCGGCTGCCATTTTGTTTTGTCTCTGGTCCCTTTAAACTGTCCGGGATCCGGGAGGAAGGTGGCCGGATCTCCATTTACATGTCACATCGTTTTATGGCTCTTTAGAAGCACGAAGGTGTGAAATCAATACTCATAAACACAGCAATCAAGGATGGGGGGCATGGAGACCGCTCAACGGAGCCGCTGGATTGGCTGCTGGACGCGCCTGGCGTTTTATTGGTGTTTAAAGGGAAGTGATTAATGGGAAGACGGATGTTTTGACTGATCTGGAACCTTTTAATTGATAACAGAAGGTGCGTTTCCTCCGCTGCCCATTAGCTAAACAAGCCGAAGACTTTCCACTTAGCGCAGCGATTACTACGCGGCCATCGCGCAGGGCTCCGGAGCCGAGGAAGGTTGGGTTGCCATATGGACCGGAACCTTAAAACAGCATGGGCAGGCCACCTCAGCTGGGGTACAACTACAAATTCCATCATGCCTGTGCCTATCAGTCTTGCAATGCCTCATGAGACTTGAGAGAGAGGAGAGAGCGAGCGAGAGAGGAGAGAGCGAGCGAGAGAGGAGAGAGCGAGCGAGAGAGGAGAGGAGTGAGCGGAGAGAGAGAGAGAGAGAGAGAGAGAGAGAGAGAGGTGAGGGAGAGAGAGAGAGAGAAAGGGGGAGAGAAAGAAAGGAGAGATGGGAGAGAGAAGAGGGGGAGGAGAGAGGGGCGAGAGAAGAGGAGAGAGAGAAGAGAGAGAGAAGAGAGGGGAGGAGAGAAGAGAGAGAAGAGAGAGAGAGAGAGGGAAGAGAGAGAGGAAGGGGAGAGAGAGGAGAGAAGAGAGAGGGGAGAGGGATAGGGAGAGAGGGAGGGGAGAGAGAGAGGGAGGGGAGAGAGAGGAGAGAGGGAGGGGAGAGAGTGGAGAGAGGGAGGGGAGAGAGAGAGAGAGAGAGAGAGAGAGAGAGAAAGGGGAGAGAGAGAGGGAGGGGAGAGAGAGGAGAGAAGAGAGAAGGGAGAGAGAGGGAGGAGAGAGAGGGAGGGGACAGAGATAAGAGAAGAGAGAGAGGGAGGGGAGAGAGAGGAGAGAAGAGGGAGGGGAGAGAAGAGAGAGAGGAGAGAAGATAGAGAGGAGAGAAGAGAGAGGGAGGGGAGAGAGAGGAGAGAAGAGGGAGGGGAGAGAAGAGAGAGAGGAGAGAAGATAGAGAGGAGAGAAGAGAGAGGGAGGGGAGAGAGAGGAGAGAAGAGGGAGGGGAGAGAAGAGAGAGAGGAGAGAAGATAGAGAGGAGAGAAGAGAGAGGGAGGGGAGAGAGAGGAGAGAGGGAGGGGGGAGAGAGATAGGGAGAGAGAGATAGGGAGAGAGGGAGAGAGGGGGATAGGGAGAGAGGGAGGGGAGAGAGAGGAGAGAAGAGAGAGAGGATAGCAGAGAGAGGGGGGTGAGAGGGAGGGGAGAGGGAGGGGAGAGAAGAGAAGAGAGAGAGAGGAGAGAGAGGGGAGAAGAGAGAGAGAGGGGAGAAGAGAGAGAGAGGAGAGAAGAGAGAGAGAGGGGAGAAGAGAGAGAGAGAGGAGAGAGAGGAGAGAAGAGAGAGGGAGGAGAGAAGAGAGAGAGAGAGGAGAGAAGAGAAGAGAGGAGAGAAGAGAGAGAGAGGAGAGAGAGGGGAGAAGAGAGAGGGAGGGGAGAGAAGAGAGAGGAGAGAATAGAGAGGGAGGGAGGGGAGAGAGAGGGGAGAGAGAGGAGAGAAGAGAGATAGGGAGAGAGAGAAGAGGGGAGAGAGAGAGAGAGAAAGAGAGATAGAAGAGAAGAGGGAGAGAGAGCTGTGGTCAGTTTTGTATTTTTTTTGCTGTGTGCCCCATCGGGCAGAAACACCTTCCCTTCCTGTTACGGAGACACAACAGGAAGTGACTAGAAATCTTTCCAGGCCCCTAGTGTAACATGTGCGAAGGCATACAGTTGCCTGACACGCTTGCAGTGCCATTTGTTGATAATGGCATCCCAAACGCACTAAGCAAAATGTGTAACAAATGCACAGTTAAAAAAAATGCTCAAAACTCCAAAAAGGCGCACAAGCATATTTGAGGTATTGGTCGCATTCGCCCTCAGGGGGGCAACAATTAAACAAAGAAATGAGCATGAATGCCATGTGCAGCATCGGGTGAATGGGGGCTAAAGCGAGAACAGATCCCCAGAACAAGTGTCTCTATTAGAAGATTTCCCCTCACTTCCTGTTCTGGTGACAACTGTATGTCCCCCACTTCCTGTCCGAAGGTCCCCGCAGCTGCAATATGTCAGTGATCGGCGAGACGTTCTGAGAGCGGAGGAAATCAAATTCTCCGATATTGTCAGCGCGTCAAAAATCACCTGATTAGTGACATCATCGCCGCAAAGCAATCGTGCTAATTGAGTTTTCCTCGTTAGGAACAAATCCGATCGCCGCGTCTCCCCGCTGGACGCCTTCTGACAGGAAATCGGATTACAGAGCCCCGGAGGCGTCGCGTCTCATCTTCATTATTATTTCTATCACCTCCAATATGAAACCATCCGCTGTGATTACCAATGTGTCCCTCCGGCCATCCCGACCGCGACCAATCACAGATCACATGACCGCGACGCGGCATAGCGTGATACCTCCATGTTGCTGGGCGCACACAACCACCACACCTGTGAGAGCAATTGGGGCCAGTGATTGGCCAGACAGACGTCCATGTAGATCATGAGAGGGAACCCTGACCCTCCCTGTAACCCCAAAACTAACCCTCCCTGTAAGCCCAACACTAACCATCCCTGTAACCCCAACACTAACCTCCCTGTAACCCCAAAACTAACCCTCCCTGTAACCCCAACACTAACCATCCCTGTAACCCCAACACTAACCTCCCTTGTAACCCCAACACTGACCCTCCCTGTAACCCCAACACTGACCCTCCCTGTAACCCCAACACTAACCCTCCCTGTAACCCCAACACTGACCCTCCCTGTAACCCCAACACTGACCATCCCTGTAACCCCAACACTGACCCTCCCTGTAACCCCAACACTGACCCTCCCTGTAACCCCAACACTGACCTCCCTGTAACCCCAACACTGACCTCCCTGTAACCCCAACACTGACCCTCTCTGTAACCCCAACACTAACCTCCCTGTAACCCCAACACTGTAAATGTCTCATTTGCCACCAAACGCCAACCTTCCCGTTGTAAAGAAGCCTCCAATCGTCCGGGTTTCCCTCCATCTTTCACCCGGGGTGAATGTTCACAATGATTCCCTCTATGAGATGTTGTTCTTGAAGTTCGGCGATCCCGTTATTAACCCCTTCCTCCCCTCCCCCGCACATAAACCTCATTAACTTCAAGGTGAAAAGTCTGCTGCACGTCATCCAATTACCGTTTCCAGCAGCTGATCCCCTCCGGCTGCGCGGCACCTTCACAGGCGACGCGTCACAACATCCGCGGCATACGATCTCCGCCATCATGAATATTCATCTGCTGCAGAAACAAAGCCGACGCGCCGAGGAATAGGGAACGCGCCATCACCGGCAACACCGACCACAAGACATTTCCGGGCTAGTCTTGTAGATCCGTCTGCTGCAGGCAGGAGGAAGCATTTCCTCAGTCTCCCCTCCCCCCCGTGATCAGTCTGCTGCAGGCAGGAGGAAGCATTTCCTCAGTCTCCCCTCCCCCAGTGATCAGTCTGCTGCAGGCAGGAGGAAGCATTTCCTCAGTCTCCCCTCCCCCAGTGATCAGTCTGCTGCAGGCAGGAGGAAGCATTTCCTCAGTCACCCCCTCCCCCAGTGATCAGTCTGCTGCAGGCAGGAGGAAGCATTTCCTCAGTCACCCCCTCCCCCAGTGATCAGTCTGCTGCAGGCAGGAGGAAGCATTTCCTCAGTCACCCCCTCCCCCAGTGATCAGCCTGCTGCAGGCAGGAGGAAGCATTTAATCATTTTTAGCAGCATTTTGCCCTCGCATTTGACGCACGTCCTCACGGAAAAAAAACCACGCTTTTGAGCAGCTGCGTTCGGGATGCCATGAACAAGTAATGGCACCGCAGACGCATGGCACGTTTTTGATGCGTTGCGCCAAAGGTGGGAACTCGGCCTAAGGCTCCGTTGACACCAGGACGTGGTATGGACATGTATTTGCAGGACTTTGTTTCCTGCATTTGCCGTGCGTCTCCATTGGTGCCCATTGACCCCATGGACGTGCGTCTCCATTGGTGCCCATTGACCCCTGGACGCGCTCTATATGCCCCAGGCATACGGCTCCATTCACACCTAGGCGCAGCAGGAACGCGCATGCTTCTGTGCGCACTTGTTTTTGCCACGCGTCCCCATTGATTTCATGGGGTCCCTGGATGCGCCGACCGCGGAAAAGAAATGCATGACGACGTGTTCAGAATTTTTCCTGCGCGTTTGCGCATGTTCTTGCGCATAGGGGAAAAAACGCATTTGCCTAGTATTGGCAACGCAATTGCGTTTCCGCTTTTGCACACATATCATGAACGCACGTTGGAGCACGCACTTTGTGCACGTTTGACGCAGTTTGACAATGCGCCCCGGTATGAAGGCGGGATCGAGCAGACCACGCGGATATTGTAACAATCAGCTGCAACATTTGTATCCATGGGGGAGGAATCTTATTGGCTGCCGAGTGAGAACAGGAAATCATTCCTCTCATATTTAATAACACGGATACTTCTGACGTCACATGATCTGGCTGGGGTGGGGGAGGGGAGTCACTGAGTGCAATATGAAAGTATTTCTTTTCCTTTCTCCTTATAATACAAAAGTTTCGTCACCCTGAAAATTCCCCAGAATTTTAGAAAGTGACATCACTCTCCTCTCCTGTGCCCAGTAAAGTGTCAGCTCTTGTGGTTCAGGTGCTCTTACTCCCCAATTCAGCACTTCTTACAGATAAAGATTAATCTGATTATGTGTTGTCTTCCCTGGCTCCTCCCCCATCATTAATATGCTAATTAGAGTTTTAACTAAACTCTTTCATTGCTTATTTTATACCCAGTGATGTCATCACTAGGTCTCTGTGCTTCTCTGATGTCATCACTGGGTCTCTGTGCTTCTCTGATGTCATCACTCAGCCTCTGTGCTTCTCTGATGTCATCACTCAGCCTCTGTGCTTCTCTGATGTCATCACTCAGCCTCTGTGCTTCTCTGATGTCATCACTCAGCCTCTGTGCTTCTCTGATGTCATCACTCAGCCTCTGTGCTTCTCTGATGTCATCACTCAGCCTCTGTGCTTCTCTGATGTCATCACTCAGCCTCTGTGCTTCTCTGATGTCATCACTCAGCCTCTGTGCTTCTCTGATGTCATCACTCAGCCTCTGTGCTTCTCTGATGTCATCACTCAGCCTCTGTGCTTCTCTGATGTCATCACTCAGCCTCTGTGCTTCTCTGATGTCATCACTCAGCCTCTGTGCTTCTCTGATGTCATCACTCAGCCTCTGTGCTTCTCTGATGTCATCACTCAGCCTCTGTGCTTCTCTGATGTCATCACTCAGCCTCTGTGCTTCTCTGATGTCATCACTCAGCCTCTGTGCTTCTCTGATGTCATCACTCAGCCTCTGTGCTTCTCTGATGTCATCACTCAGCCTCTGTGCTTCTCTGATGTCATCACTCAGCCTCTGTGCTTCTCTGATGTCATCACTCAGCCTCTGTGCTTCTCTGATGTCATCACTCAGCCTCTGTGCTTCTCTGATGTCATCACTCAGCCTCTGTGCTTCTCTGATGTCATCACTCAGCCTCTGTGCTTCTCTGATGTCATCACTCAGCCTCTGTGCTTCTCTGATGTCATCACTCAGCCTCTGTGCTTCTCTGATGTCATCACTCAGCCTCTGTGCTTCTCTGATGTCATCACTCAGCCTCTGTGCTTCTCTGATGTCATCACTCAGCCTCTGTGCTTCTCTGATGTCATCACTCAGCCTCTGTGCTTCTCTGATGTCATCACTCAGCCTCTGTGCTTCTCTGATGTCATCACTCAGCCTCTGTGCTTCTCTGATGTCATCACTCAGCCTCTGTGCTTCTCTGATGTCATCACTCAGCCTCTGTGCTTCTCTGATGTCATCACTCAGCCTCTGTGCTTCTCTGATGTCATCACTCAGCCTCTGTGCTTCTCTGATGTCATCACTCAGCCTCTGTGCTTCTCTGATGTCATCACTCAGCCTCTGTGCTTCTCTGATGTCATCACTCAGCCTCTGTGCTTCTCTGATGTCATCACTCAGCCTCTGTGCTTCTCTGATGTCATCACTGGGTCTCTGTGCTTCTCTGATGTCATCACTCAGTCTCTGTGCTTCTCTGATGTCATCACTGGGTCTCTGTGCTTCTCTGATGTCATCCATGGGACTCTCTATGCTTCTGCAGGCAGATCGTGGCTGGTGGGAGGGCCCAGCAGGGTGATGCGCATTGCACATCACAGCACCCTGCCTCAGTACTTTTCTCTATAGCCCGCAGCCCTGATGCAAGCAGTGGGAGGAGTTATGCAAATATCAAAACGCTTATGTAAAAAAAAAAAAAAAAGGCTGATGTCAATCTGGAGGAGTGGGCGTTCCTAGACCGGCTGCATTTGCATTCAGACCACCCATGATAGAAAGAACCGCCAGCCAGTGAATGAAAAGGGGCGGTGCTAGGGATGGTCAGGCTGGGGTATCTATTGATCGATCAATTGATCAATATATATATATATATATATACATACAGTATATATGCTTGACCATGT
>NW_017306423.1:471899-501566 GCF_000935625.1 Nanorana parkeri | reverse complement strand
TTAGCCCAGGGGCAGGCAACCTGGGCGCCCCAGCTGTTGTGGAACTACAAGTCCCACGAGGCATTGCAAAACTCTGACAGCCACAGACATGACTCTTAGCAGCACAAGGCATGATGGGATTTGTAGTTTCACCACAGCGGGAGTGCCCAGGTTGCCGATCCCTACATTAGATTGTAAGCTTTTTGGACACAATATCTATTAATCAAAGCTCCTGCATACGAGTTCAGTGTCCCCCCGGAGCTGATTTTTCACGTATAGTGCCGGGGACACGATAACAGGAGACACCCGATAAAAGCAACAGGCAGGATGGGGATCTGTGCGCAGTGGGAGGGGCCATCGGCTGCGTAGAGAATACAAGCGTTTTTCAGCGCAGGACCGCGTCACACTGCAAAGGACGCCCCAATAAAATGCATTTCTGTGATGTCATAAGCTGCACAAGGGACATGAAACATACAGAAAGTGTCACTTACTCTTCGTGTTGTTCTCTCCAGAAGACGCGCGCTCACTTTTTATGGGATCAGAGTTCCGTCGGGCTCCGGAGCTCCCTATTGTCGGTGCCAATGCCGGTCCAGCTGCCTTGGACTGTCCTCGGCAGTGTCAGATCCCAGTGTGTGTGAGATGTCGGGGGGGGGAGGGGGAGGGAGCAAGTGGAGGACCGAGGACTCAGCTCCTCCTTTAACCACTTCCAGGATGGATTCTGCTTCAAGCTGCATATCAGCCGACTGCTGCAGAACTCCCATCGTCCCCTGAGAAATGGAGGCGACAGGAGTGAGACTGGCAGTCGGTATTTATATATGACCCTGATGGGGATGCCGACCTCACAGAAATATTATATAAGCTTCTCACAATGTGCATTAGAAGCTGCAGCAAGTCAGATAGAGCCCGCTTCATTTCCTGGCTGGAGGACATCCAGAATCATCTAGCTCTTTCCTCCCCAGCCTGATTGTCCCTAGCCCTGCCCCTTTCATTCATTGGCTGTCAGTTATTTCTCTCATGGAGGCTCAGCATCACATGTGGGTGGTCTATATGCAAATACAGCCTGTCTAGGAACGCCCACTCCTCCAGACTGACAGCAGCACAGAGACCCAGTGATGACATCAGAGAAGCACAGAGACCAAGCGATCACATCAGAGATGCACAGAGACATAGTGATGACATCAGAGAAGCACAGAGACCCAGTGATGACATCAGAGAAGCACAGAGAGTGAGTGATGACATCAGAGAAGCACAGAGACTGAGTGATGACATCAGAGAAGCACAGAGACCCAGTGATGACATCAGAGAAGCACAAAGACCCAGTGATGACATCAGAGAAGCACAGAGACCAAGCGATCACATCAGAGATGCACAGAGACCCAGTGATGACATCAGAGAAGCACAGAGACCCAGTGATGACATCAGAGAAGCACAGAGAGTGAGTGATGACATCAGAGAAGCACAGAGAGTGAGTGATGACATCAGAGAAGCACAGAGACCCAGCGATGACATCAGAGAAGCACAGAAACCCAGTGATGACATCAGAGAAGCACAGAAACCCAGTGATGACATCAGGGAAGCACAGAGTGTGAGTGATGACATCAGAGAAGCACAGAGACTGAGTGATGACATCAGAGAAGCACAGAGACCCAGTGATGACATCAGAGAAGCACAAAGACCCAGTGATGACATCAGAGAAGCACAGAGACCCAGTGATGACATCAGAGAAGCACAGAGAGTGAGTGATGACATCAGAGAAGCACAGAGACTGAGTGATGACATCAAAGAAGCACAGAGACCCAGTGATGACATCAGAGAAGCACAGAGACTGAGTGATGACATCAGAGAAGCACAGAGACTGAGTGATGACATCAGAGAAGCACAGAGACCCAGTGATGACATCAGAGAAGCACAGAGACCCAGCGATGACATCAGAGAAGCACAGAGACTGAGTGATGACATCCGAGAAGCACAGAGACTGAGTGATGACATCAGAGAAGCACAGAGACCCAGTGATGACATCAGAGAAGCACAGAGAGTGAGTGATGACATCACTGGGTTTAAAATAAAACATGTAATAAAAACGGAAAGGTTTTTTATATAAAAATGTCATTAGCATATTGATGAGCGGGGGAGGGGATGGACAATATAATTTGATGCTGAATGGGGCTGTATAAGCACCTGAACCACAAGAGCTTACGATTCACTGGACATGATGTCAGAGACAGATATTATATATCAATACATCATAAACCCGTCACACACAGTCCTTCCGTTCTGCAAAGGCATCTGTCTCCAGCATTGCAGTAACGGTGCATGGGGGATATTAAAGTGGATGTAAAGTAAACCCGAACTGCATGACATTTACCTTGCTAAAGCACCGTGTATCATAAACAATTGTCATGTCTATTTTCTTAACACATAATATAGGTTTTTCCTTCATTCCCTTTCAGTCCAGCTGATCTCCTGCCACCTCTTTGCAGCCACTTCCTGTCTATAAACGCTCCATTGATGGCTGCCATTTCTCAGGGGGGAGTACAATATTATAGAGAGGTTTCTTTTAGGTGTAATAGGTTTCTTTGGCTGATGGAATTTTGGTCTGATGATTACACCGCGTCCGTTCTAACACGCTGCAATACACAGCGAGCAGCAGCCGAGAGGCGCAGAGCGTCAGCAGCCATTGTAAATATTTTATTGGAAGGTGCAATGAGAGTAAACATCGGCGGGAAAACAAGCCGCAGCTGTGCGCAGAGACGCTGAAAGGGTTTTCACCCATTAGAGCGTTCCTCCCGCTGAGCTCTACGGGGCCATCTGAGCATTCCCTGCACTGCTACTGAAATGACAAGTCCTCTTCTTCTGTGCATGGCCATCTTTACATCAGAGTGCCCCTTACATCAGGTGTCCCATCAGAGTGTCCCCATCAGAGTGCCCCTTACATCAGGTGTCCCCATCAGCGTGTCCCCATCAGCGTGTCCCCATCAGAGTGTCCCCATCAGAGTGCCCCTTACATCAGATGTCCCCATCAAAGTGCCCCTTACATCAGGTGTCCCATCAGAGTGCTCCCTTACATCAGATATCCCCAACAGAGTGCCCCTTACATCAGGTGTCCCCATCAGAGTGCCCCTTACATCAGGTGTCCCATCAGAGTGCCCCTTACATCAGGTGTCCCATCAGAGTGCCCCTTACATCAGGTGTCCCATCAGAGTGCCCCTTACATCAGGTGTCCCATCAGAGTGCCCCTTACATCAGGTGTCCCATCAGAGTGCCCCTTACATCAGGTGTCCCATCAGAGTGCCCCTTACATCAGGTGTCCCATCAGAGTGCCCCTTACATCAGGTGTCCCATCAGAGTGCCCCTTACATCAGGTGTCCCATCAGAGTGCCCCTTACATCAGGTGTCCCATCAGAGTGCCCCTTACATCAGGTGTCCCATCAGAGTGCCCCTTACATCAGGTGTCCCATCAGAGTGCCCCTTACATCAGGTGTCCCATCAGAGTGCCCCTTACATCAGGTGTCCCATCAGAGTGCCCCTTACATCAGGTGTCCCATCAGAGTGCCCCTTACATCAGGTGTCCCATCAGAGTGCCCCTTACATCAGGTGTCCCATCAGAGTGCCCCTTACATCAGGTGTCCCATCAGAGTGCCCCTTACATCAGGTGTCCCATCAGAGTGCCCCTTACATCAGGTGTCCCATCAGAGTGCCCCTTACATCAGGTGTCCCATCAGAGTGCCCCTTACATCAGGTGTCCCATCAGAGTGCCCCTTACATCAGGTGTCCCATCAGAGTGCCCCTTACATCAGGTGTCCCATCAGAGTGCCCCTTACATCAGGTGTCCCATCAGAGTGCCCCTTACATCAGGTGTCCCATCAGAGTGCCCCTTACATCAGGTGTCCCATCAGAGTGCCCCTTACATCAGGTGTCCCATCAGAGTGCCCCTTACATCAGGTGTCCCATCAGAGTGCCCCTTACATCAGGTGTCCCATCAGAGTGCCCCTTACATCAGGTGTCCCATCAGAGTGCCCCTTACATCAGGTGTCCCATCAGAGTGCCCCTTACATCAGGTGTCCCATCAGAGTGCCCCTTACATCAGGTGTCCCATCAGAGTGCCCCTTACATCAGGTGTCCCATCAGAGTGCCCCTTACATCAGGTGTCCCATCAGAGTGCCCCTTACATCAGGTGTCCCATCAGAGTGCCCCTTACATCAGGTGTCCCATCAGAGTGCCCCTTACATCAGGTGTCCCATCAGAGTGCCCCTTACATCAGGTGTCCCATCAGAGTGCCCCTTACATCAGGTGTCCCATCAGAGTGCCCCTTACATCAGGTGTCCCATCAGAGTGCCCCTTACATCAGGTGTCCCATCAGAGTGCCCCTTACATCAGGTGTCCCATCAGAGTGCCCCTTACATCAGGTGTCCCATCAGAGTGCCCCTTACATCAGGTGTCCCATCAGAGTGCCCCTTACATCAGGTGTCCCATCAGAGTGCCCCTTACATCAGGTGTCCCATCAGAGTGCCCCTTACATCAGGTGTCCCATCAGAGTGCCCCTTACATCAGGTGTCCCATCAGAGTGCCCCTTACATCAGGTGTCCCATCAGAGTGCCCCTTACATCAGGTGTCCCATCAGAGTGCCCCTTACATCAGGTGTCCCATCAGAGTGCCCCTTACATCAGGTGTCCCATCAGAGTGCCCCTTACATCAGGTGTCCCATCAGAGTGCCCCTTACATCAGGTGTCCCATCAGAGTGCCCCTTACATCAGGTGTCCCATCAGAGTGCCCCTTACATCAGGTGTCCCATCAGAGTGCCCCTTACATCAGGTGTCCCATCAGAGTGCCCCTTACATCAGGTGTCCCATCAGAGTGCCCCTTACATCAGGTGTCCCATCAGAGTGCCCCTTACATCAGGTGTCCCATCAGAGTGCCCCTTACATCAGGTGTCCCATCAGAGTGCCCCTTACATCAGGTGTCCCATCAGAGTGCCCCTTACATCAGGTGTCCCATCAGAGTGCCCCTTACATCAGGTGTCCCATCAGAGTGCCCCTTACATCAGGTGTCCCATCAGAGTGCCCCTTACATCAGGTGTCCCATCAGAGTGCCCCTTACATCAGGTGTCCCATCAGAGTGCCCCTTACATCAGGTGTCCCATCAGAGTGCCCCTTACATCAGGTGTCCCATCAGAGTGCCCCTTACATCAGGTGTCCCATCAGAGTGCCCCTTACATCAGATATTCCCATCAGAGTGCCCCATACATCACATATCCCCATCAGAGTGCCCCTTACATCAGGTGTCCCATCAGAGTGCCCCTTACATCAGGTGTCCCCATCAGAGTGCCCCTTACATCAGGTGTCCCCAACAGAGTGCCCCTTACATTAGGTGTCCCCATCAGAGTGCCCCTTACATTAGGTGTCCCATCAGAGTGCCCCTTACATTAGGTGTCCCATCAGAGTGCCCCTTACATCAGAACAGACTGCAGGGTCAGATTTGGCTGTCCGCCGACTAATTCACAGGTGACCTCATCGTGGTAACCCATGGCAACCACTCAGTAGATACAACCCTGACTCATTGCTAGGATGTACTGCCCATCGCACAATGTAGCAGTTCTGACTCTCTCACTGACAGATCATGTCAATGTAGCAAGTGGCGAGCGAGCGAGCGTGACATCACTTCCTGTTTGCTGTACTAACAGGTCAGGTCGTGTTTACGATATTCCGCGAAAAGGGTCTAATCTCTGCAGATAGCGCAGACGGGTGGACGGCGGCCAGCTTATCGTCTTGTCAACAAAATAAGATCCTGACCCGGTTTCCGCATTAAAAATGACGCTGAATTCGCTACAAGGATGCGTCCTCGAAGTCGCCGTTATGAACGACGACCGCACTGGCCAAACGCAAGCACACTGAGGAGAAACTGGCTGTCTATGTGCCCTGGCGACACCATACTACCTTTTCTTCAAGTAAAACCCGAACACTCTAGCGATGCGTGCGGCAGTTTTTTTTCCAGAATATAAAGGAGAGAGCGGCGAGAGGCAGCCAGGGGGGGGAGTGAGGAGACCGGCTATAGAGGACTACAAATCCCAGCAATACATTATACAGCAATACAAAATAATATGAAGCTACATACTCTGTGTTGTTTCAAGGTGGCTATGTGGGCTCTCAGATGGCTGTGTGGGGTCTCAGGTGGGATATGTGGGGTCTCAGGTAGGATATGTGGGGTCTCAGGTGGGCTATGCGGGCTCTCAGGTGGCTGTGTGGGGTCTCAGGTGGGCTATGCGGGCTCTCAGGTGGCTGTGTGGGGTGTCAGGTGGTCTATGCGGGCTCTCAGATGGCTGTGTGGGGTCTCAGGTGGGCTATGCGGGCTCTGAGGTGGCTGTGTGGGGTGTCAGGTGGGCTATGCGGGCTCTCAGATGGCTGTGTGCGATCTCAGGTGGGCTATGCGGGCTCTCAGGTGGCTGTGTGGGGTGTCAGGTGGTCTATGCGGGCTCTCAGATGGCTGTGTGGGGTCTCAGGTGGGCTATGCGGGCTCTGAGGTGGCTATGTGGGGTGTCAGGTGGGCTATGCGGGCTCTCAGATGGCTGTGTGGGGTCTCAGGTGGGCTATGCGGGCTCTGAGGTGGCTGTGTGGGGTGTCAGGTGGTCTATGCGGGCTCTCAGATGGCTGTGTGGGGTCTCAGGTGGGCTATGTGGGCTTTCAGGAGTGCTGTGCGGGAAGAGCAGGGGTCTCACCTGGGGTCCCCGGAGGCGGGTAGCGTGCTGTCAGGAAGGAGCCGGAGGAGATGTGCAGGCCGGTGCCTGTGTACAGGTGCCCACGGCTCACTGGAAAATGCAGCTGCCTGAGGTCCTGCACTTGCTGGGGACCTCCGGCAGCCGTATCTGTCAAAAAATGTAAAGTGACATTATTGGCACTTACTGAATTGTGTCCGGGGGGTGTCAGCTGGCCTGAAACCTGGACACAAGGTGGCAAGCCTACACCACTGCAGTATGTTGGTGTGCGATGCATAAAAACGCAGCATGTGACGCATTAAAATGTGCATCAGCGTGCCGCAATGCGTGCTAGTGCGGTGCTGTGCTATTCATTTTAAATGGTACCGCTCATACCGCGTTTCCGCGGTAACGCCGGACAGATCTATACTTAATTTTTCTTTTTAATCCGCCAACGTAGTTCTTGGGTCTCAGATTTGCGACCCCATTTTATATAGCGAACCGATAACCACGAAAGGGCCACAAAGGTCACGAAGAATAATAAAGGAATGGCGTCACAATGTAAATAACTGGAATATAAAGTGCTTCTATAATGAATTTCTCAGCACAGCGCCATCGGTTCCTGGAACATAAGCGGTGTTGTTGTACAGCTGACGTGCGCGCTCCTCGCCGGCTATAGACGTCTGTCTCCCTCAAGGTCTGCTAATGTATGGAGGGTTTGGGGGGGTCACCCGGAGAATGGCGATGAGACAATCAGACCGCGGACGTCACGTGGTGGAGATCGATGAAGGGGCTTCTCTTACACCACCTGCCCAACACCTCTGGAAGTGGCAACAGAAACTAGACACGTAAGCTGCGGAAAAAAATCGGTTCGGTTCAAATATTTCCTTATTTCGGGATTCGGATCCGAAATTCAATTCGGTTCGGGGTTTCGGATTCAGACAAAATTCGAATTTTCGTTAGTTTCGGATGAGTTTACAAATCTTAGTTGGGAATACCACAGAAAACCATCTACAAATATTAATACTAAAGCTGAGGCTCCCAGACCGCAATGGCATTCGGGATCCGAATTTCCAAATCGCATTGGGGAGCTCCTGAGTGCCGTTCGGGTCCGGGAGCCTCAGCTTTAGTATTATGCCATGGACAGCCAGCAGTGGGGACAGCAGGGCCATGGACAGCCAGCAGTGGGGACAGCAGAGCCATGGACAGCCAGCAGTGGGGACAGCAGGGCCATGGATAGCCAGCAGTGGGGACAGCAGGGCCATGGACCAGAGCCATGGATAGCCAGCAGTGGGGACAGCAGAGCCATGGACAGCCAGCAGTGGGGACAGCAGAGCCATGGACAGCCAGCAGTGGGGACAGCAGAGCCATGGATTGCCAGCAGTGGGAACAGCAGAGCCATGGATAGCCAGCAGTGGGAACAGCAGAGCCATGGACAGCCAGCAGTAGAGACAGCAGAGCCATGGACAGCCAGCAGTAGAGACAGCAGAGCCATGGACAGCCAGCAGTAGAGACAGCAGAGCCATGGACAGCCAGCAGTAGAGACAGCAGAGCCATGGACAGCCAGCAGTAGAGACAGCAGAGCCATGGACAGCCAGCAGTAGAGACAGCAGAGCCATGGACAGCCAGCAGTAGAGACAGCAGAGCCATGGACAGCCAGCAGTAGAGACAGCAGAGCCATGGACAGCCAGCAGTAGAGACAGCAGAGCCATGGACAGCCAGCAGTAGAGACAGCAGAGCCATGGACAGCCAGCAGTAGAGACAGCAGAGCCATGGACAGCCAGCAGTAGAGACAGCAGAGCCATGGACAGCCAGCAGTAGAGACAGCAGAGCCATGGACAGCCAGCAGTAGAGACAGCAGAGCCATGGACAGCCAGCAGTAGAGACAGCAGAGCCATGGACAGCCAGCAGTAGAGACAGCAGAGCCATGGACAGCCAGCAGTAGAGACAGCAGAGCCATGGACAGCCAGCAGTAGAGACAGCAGAGCCATGGACAGCCAGCAGTAGAGACAGCAGAGCCATGGACAGCCAGCAGTAGAGACAGCAGAGCCATGGACAGCCAGCAGTAGAGACAGCAGAGCCATGGACAGCCAGCAGTAGAGACAGCAGAGCCATGGACAGCCAGCAGTAGAGACAGCAGAGCCATGGACAGCCAGCAGTAGAGACAGCAGAGCCATGGACAGCCAGCAGTAGAGACAGCAGAGCCATGGACAGCCAGCAGTAGAGACAGCAGAGCCATGGACAGCCAGCAGTAGAGACAGCAGAGCCATGGACAGCCAGCAGTAGAGACAGCAGAGCCATGGACAGCCAGCAGTAGAGACAGCAGAGCCATGGACAGCCAGCAGTAGAGACAGCAGAGCCATGGACAGCCAGCAGTAGAGACAGCAGAGCCATGGACAGCCAGCAGTAGAGACAGCAGAGCCATGGACAGCCAGCAGTAGAGACAGCAGAGCCATGGACAGCCAGCAGTAGAGACAGCAGAGCCATGGACAGCCAGCAGTAGAGACAGCAGAGCCATGGACAGCCAGCAGTAGAGACAGCAGAGCCATGGACAGCCAGCAGTAGAGACAGCAGAGCCATGGACAGCCAGCAGTAGAGACAGCAGAGCCATGGACAGCCAGCAGTAGAGACAGCAGAGCCATGGACAGCCAGCAGTAGAGACAGCAGAGCCATGGACAGCCAGCAGTAGAGACAGCAGAGCCATGGACAGCCAGCAGTAGAGACAGCAGAGCCATGGACAGCCAGCAGTAGAGACAGCAGAGCCATGGACAGCCAGCAGTAGAGACAGCAGAGCCATGGACAGCCAGCAGTAGAGACAGCAGAGCCATGGACAGCCAGCAGTAGAGACAGCAGAGCCATGGACAGCCAGCAGTAGAGACAGCAGAGCCATGGACAGCCAGCAGTAGAGACAGCAGAGCCATGGACAGCCAGCAGTAGAGACAGCAGAGCCATGGACAGCCAGCAGTAGAGACAGCAGAGCCATGGACAGCCAGCAGTAGAGACAGCAGAGCCATGGACAGCCAGCAGTAGAGACAGCAGAGCCATGGACAGCCAGCAGTAGAGACAGCAGAGCCATGGACAGCCAGCAGTAGAGACAGCAGAGCCATGGACAGCCAGCAGTAGAGACAGCAGAGCCATGGACAGCCAGCAGTAGAGACAGCAGAGCCATGGACAGCCAGCAGTAGAGACAGCAGAGCCATGGACAGCCAGCAGTAGAGACAGCAGAGCCATGGACAGCCAGCAGTAGAGACAGCAGAGCCATGGACAGCCAGCAGTAGAGACAGCAGAGCCATGGACAGCCAGCAGTAGAGACAGCAGAGCCATGGACAGCCAGCAGTAGAGACAGCAGAGCCATGGACAGCCAGCAGTAGAGACAGCAGAGCCATGGACAGCCAGCAGTAGAGACAGCAGAGCCATGGACAGCCAGCAGTAGAGACAGCAGAGCCATGGACAGCCAGCAGTAGAGACAGCAGAGCCATGGACAGCCAGCAGTAGAGACAGCAGAGCCATGGACAGCCAGCAGTAGAGACAGCAGAGCCATGGACAGCCAGCAGTAGAGACAGCAGAGCCATGGACAGCCAGCAGTAGAGACAGCAGAGCCATGGACAGCCAGCAGTAGAGACAGCAGAGCCATGGACAGCCAGCAGTAGAGACAGCAGAGCCATGGACAGCCAGCAGTAGAGACAGCAGAGCCATGGACAGCCAGCAGTAGAGACAGCAGAGCCATGGACAGCCAGCAGTAGAGACAGCAGAGCCATGGACAGCCAGCAGTAGAGACAGCAGAGCCATGGACAGCCAGCAGTAGAGACAGCAGAGCCATGGACAGCCAGCAGTAGAGACAGCAGAGCCATGGACAGCCAGCAATGGGGACAGCAGAGCCATGGACAGCCAGCAGTGGGGACAGCCTAGCCATAGATAGCAAGCAGTGGGGACGGAGGAGGGGGGCTGGCGCACACTTCCCCTGCAACGTACAAGTGATCGGGTGGCTCTATAGCCACCCAAATGCTTTCATGTTACAGCCATAAAAAATGTTTACAGTTTCCCGCTCGTGCCGACCAGGCCCCATCTATAACTCAAATATCACTTTTTGATGGACTGACCCTTTAAAGGTCCTCCCAGTTTCATATCCTGAACAAATGAATGTTAATATTTTATTTTCAGCTTTTTTTAGATTTACTTTTTGTAGTTTTTTTTGCATTGTAGCCTCTTCCACAGCTCGCGCAACCTGACATCAGACGTCAATAGACCGACTGTTCCTATTCCGGCTGGACTTCGAATGGCCCCCCGTGTGTACCCGGGCCCCTTAAACAACTCCATAATCACACAAAAAACCACACACGCCATCTCCCACCCCTCCATTGTGCTGTACTCCGTTTACTGTCGATCGCAGTTTGGTTCTAATTAAACCTTCACTTTTATGCAAACAGAACGTGTGGGAATAAAGCAAGCTGTGTAGCGGGAAATTAGTTACTGAACTATAACTCTTACAAAACACTGGGAAAAATGAAATATGCTCCACAATATGTTCTTTCAGTCCTAATTTATTTTCTTCTTTTTTTTTTTTATCATAATTTTTTAAGCGTCTACTTCGATACGCTAAAAATAAAAGTGATTATTGTTATTTAGTACCACACCGCCCCCTGGTGGCCAGAGCTGATAACTGCTTAATTATCGTCGTATTATAAGATACTCGCGGAGAGGTTTCATTGACCCAAAACTTTGGAAAGCCATCGCGAGATTTCATCAGATCTACGCCGTTTTGGCAAAATGCATTGGTCCCAATGGAGAGGGTCAAATTGAGATGTTTTTTGGTTAAATCCCAGCTTGGGGCTCATAACAGGAAAACCTTTCCTGTGGCACCCCCTCCCCACGCTGTAAGGGTTAAATGCTCGTACGGTCTAAACCAGTTGTCTCAACCTGTGTAACCTCAGGACCCACATTTGTCCTCGGTCATTAAGTTGTGACCCAATTTGCACTGCAATGGAATGCACGGAATTAGGGTACCACGCGTTCCGATGCGGGCAATAGAACTGTGGGTGGGAGATGCATTTGGGGTCAGTGTTGTCACAAGAGGGGTGCAGTTGACCCGGGGGACACCATTGGAGGGGTGACTGTCAGTCATTTTAGTGTCACCCCGTCTGAAAAGTCAAGCACTCGGTCATGGACAGAGAGCCCAACAGCTGCAGGAGAGAGGAGGGGACCCGGCGGCATACTTCATCCCGCCGGGTGAACGTCCCCTCCTCTCTCTGCCGGCGTCCATCACCAAGATGGCCAGCGGCAAGTGCATGCGTGATGACGTCATCGCGCACATGCACGATGACGTCACGGCGGGGTGTCACCCGGTATCCACTCCGGGTGACACCCGGCCTTGGGACGCCCCTGTTTGGGGTGCCATTCAAATGAATGGCAATGCAATGCACCTCCCACACCAGAACACGTGGTAGGTGCGATTGCATGGTACAGTGCATTAATCGCACATGACTGTGCGATTAACGCAGTGTACTAGTGTAAATGGGCCCTCAAAAACGCTGACAGACACTCACAACCACACACACAATCTCACTCACACACACATACGCACTCCACCCAGTCTCCCTACCTTACGAGAACTGGAGTGGATCCTCAGCCTGGGGTCCAGTGTGGGCTGCTGTGCTGTGATTGGGCTCCATCCATATGTGCATTGCTTGTACAGCTCCCATGCGTGCCTGTAGAGGGGCCGGGAGCCAGAATGTGACATCACTCCGGTTCAGGCACCTCTATAGGACACGTGAGGGAGCTGTAAGCAATGCACATATGGATGGGGCTCCCTCACAACCATTACCCCACCCCACCTCAAGCTGACACTTGGCGCCGGGCAGCATATTTGAATGGGTGCTTGGCGCGAGAACTCACAATGCTGCGCTAGGGGGAGGCTGAGGAGCATCTCACCTAGAAAAGTGGAAGGCATTCGGGGACACACTGAACACGGGGTGGTCAGTGGGAAGAATGCCCCTTACATTGGTGGTCTCTCCCTCCCGGATCTCTCCCTCCCGGATCTCTCCCTCCTGGATCTCTCCCTCCCGGATCTCTCTCTACTGGAACTCTCCCCCCCGGATCTCTCCCTCCCGGATCTCTCCCTCCCGGATCTCTCCCTCCCGGATCTCTCTCTACTGGAACGCTCCCTCCTGGATCTCTCCCTCCCGGATCTCTCTCTACTGGAACTCTCTCTCCCGGATCTCCTTCTCTCGGATCTCTCCCTCCTGGATCTCTCTCTCCTGGATCTCTCCCTCCCGGATCTCTCCCTCCCGGATCTCTCCCTCCCTGATCTCTCCTTCCCGGATCTCTCCCTCCCGGATCTCTCCTTCCCGGATCTTTCCCTCCTGGATCTCTCCCTCCTGGATCTCTCCCTCCCGGATCTCTTCTTCCCGGATCTCTCCTTCCCGGATCTCTCTCTCCCGGATCTCTATCTCCCGGATCTCTCCCTCCAGGATCTCTCCCTCCCGGATCTCTTCTTCCCGGATCTCTCCCTCCCGGATCTCTCCCTCCCGAGTCTCTCCTTCCCGGATCTCTCCCCCCCGGATCTCTCCCTCCCGGATCTCTCTCTCCCGGATCTCTCCCTCCCGGATCTCTCCCTCCCGGATCTCTCCCTCCCGGATCTCTCTCTCCAGCATCTCTCCCTCCCAGATCTCTCCCTCCCGGATCTCTCCCTCCCTCCCGTATCTCTCCCTCCCGGATCTCTCCCTCTTGGATCTTTCCCTCCCGGATCTCTCCCTCCCGGATCTCTCTCTCCCGGATCTCTCCCTCCCGGATCTCTCCCTCCCGGATCTCTCCCTCCCGGATCTCTCTCTCCAGCATCTCTCCCTCCCAGATCTCTCCCTCCCGGATCTCTCCCTCCCTCCCGTATCTCTCCCTCCCGGATCTCTCCCTCTTGGATCTCTCCCTCCCGGATCTCTCCCTCCCGGATCTCTCTCTCCCGGATCTCTCTCTCCCGGATCTCTCTCTCCCGGATCTCTCTCTCCCGGATCTCTCTCTCCTGGATCTATCCCTCCCGGATCTCTCCCTGCTGCTATTATTCCATTAATAGATCATAATTTAGTCCAATATTTATAGCTTGTTTTTATTGACTCATTAGCACGGAGCAGGGAGTCGAGTTCAAGGAGTCGACAGGCGGGACTGATTACCATTCTCTGCAACGTGCTCTTTATTCATTCTGTCTGAGTCTGAGCTCTGCGGCAGAACAATTTCTTACACTAATTAACTGATCATTTTTCCTAAATTGCTTGTTTTTATATTCAAGCCGCCGCCTAATTTATACAGTCAATTGTGCTGAAAATGTATTGTGTGAAGGTGTTATTCATAACAAGCCACGCCGCCTTTCAAGGGAGTCAAGCATATTCATGGCCACGCGTTTTGCAGCCACCTGGGCTCTGAAACGCGTATCTGGGAGTTTCCCACTAGGGTTCTGGGTGGAACAAGTTGGAAGGATTTGGATGCATTTCATAATCTCTTCATTTACACGTTTATGAGCACTTTGCAGATATGTTGCCTTGTACTTTGTGTCTGCTTGAATGATCGCCCTGCCGGCACGTACAGCTCCGTGCTGCGTGCATGGTCGTATCGGGCCGCTCCCAGGAAGGACAGGTACTGCGTGTGATTAGTACGCAGCCCCCGTCCTTCTCTATGGCCGTACGCCGCCCTACGCTCACCCGCCTTCCACGTCCGTGCAGGTTTCCGTACTCGTACACTGACAGGATGGGTCCTGTCTGCGTCCGAGCCAGGAAACACGCACCCGTACGGACCTGCACTTGAGGTGAGCATAGGGGGGCGTACGGCCGCGTAGTCCCATAGAGAAGGACGGGGGCTGCGTATTAATCACACGCAGCACCTGTCCTTCCATGGAGCGGCCCGATACGGCCGTGCACGCAGCACGGAGCTGTACGTGCCGGCCAATTCCAGCGTGAATGAGCCCTAAATGTCTTAATCTGACCCGGTATGAGCTAAACAGCAGGGCTGCAGTGTGAAAGAAAGAAGCACAATAAGCCAATGTGTTCATGTGCTGCCTAGAAGCACGCTGATAGGAGGAGAAGTCAGAAAGACAAAGAGTTGAGCGTCATCATGTATTTTTCGGACCGCGTTTGGGTTGCCATTAACAATTAATGGCAATTCAAGCACATTTTGTATGCATTCCGCACGTTCACGGAGCACGTGATCGCCGGTGTGAACGGTGTTGAGTGAAAAGCACTCACCTCATAGTTCTCCTTTAGGTTTTGGATTGCGTAAGGGACGTTTATTACCCCTGTAAGCTTTATATTGCTATCTGTGTCCCATTGTGGAGATTTCCCTGCGCTTCCTGTCCAACAGTCACAACAGGAAGTGAGAGGAAATCCCTCCCTTGTCACCTGAGGTTCAATGGGCCCCTTTTTTGGTGGGTAAACCCCATAAAGCCTACTTTGATTTCAGCACTACAGAGGCCCGGCAGTCCCTTAAAGTAGAGATCATCACCTGCCTTGGGAAAAAAAGTGCTTCCATGCCTGGGCATTTAAAGTGAAACTGAAGCCAAACCTTTTTTTCTTTTTAGTTTTGGATAGACTAAGGGAGGGTGATATTCCCTGTAATTTCTTTTTTTGCCACCTGTGTCCCATTGGGAAGATTTCCCTTCACTTCCTGTCTGATGGCCACAACAGGAAGTGAAAAGAAATGTCTCCAAAGAGAGGCAAACCCATGGCGGTCAGCAGGATCACCAGAACTAGTGTTCCCACTGGAAGATTCCTGTTCTGGCGAGAACCCAAAATGTGGGATTTTCTTTCCCTTTCAGTGATAACGGTCACCAGGACACATAGAGACGGTGAATCTCCGTAACTGGGACACAGACAGTAAAAAAAAAAACCTGACGGGGTTCTAATCCCTCTCCACCCCATCCAAAAATAAAACAAAGTTTTGGCTTTAGTTAGCACATTTATAATCTTTTTTTTTTTTCTAGACGGGCGCCATCTACAGAAGCTTCGGTATCGTGTGTTTCTCGGCATGTTGCGTCGGTTTGCCAGAAGAGGGAGCCGCAATCAAACTGACACCAACACCGAGATCCCAAGAGAAATAAAATTCAGCTCATGAGTTGTTCAGCACGAGGTCGGTCAAAGCTGGCCGCACACGCGCCAAAAATGCCATCCATTTCCTGCCGAATTGTCCAAAATGTTACATAGTTACATAGTCCGAAAATACTGCTGGCAAAAAAAAATTGAATACAAAATAATAATAAAAAATAAATAATATATATATATTGTGAGAATTCGCTCCAAACAGTAGCGCATTAAGGACGCATCCACTCGCTGAAATCTTCATTTAAGGGCTTCCTGGCCCACTTTTATTAAATTAAAGTTCACAAACATAAAGTAATCACCCTCGCAGGGGTTCTTTAGCATCCTTTGGCAACACATGCCCATCCAGCTTCCTGGCTTTGCATTTGCAGCACCGCTGCTCCGGCTTCAGACCTTAGGCCACTGTCTGTTCTTCCAGACAGTCTCAGTCTCGTGCTACCCTGCGCACTTGGTTTTTCCAACCGGCAACTGGCCGAAATCAAACTTGAGATAGCAAAGGCAAGCCATGGTTAGGAACTAGCCGAAGTCAAACTGGAGATAGCAAAGACAAGCCAGGGTTAGGAACTAGCCGAAGTCAAACTGGAGATAGCAAAGACAAGCCATGGTTAGGAACTGGCTGAGGTCCAACTGGAGAGAGCAAAGGCAAGCCATGGCTAGGAACTGGCCGAAGTCAAACTGGAGATAGCAAAGGCAAGCCATGGTTAGGAACTGGTGTAGGTCAAACAGGAGATAGCAAAGGCAAGTCATGGTTAGGAACTAGCCGAGGTCAAACCAGAGATAGCAAAGGCAAGCCAGGGTTAGGAACTAGCCGAGGTCAAACCAGAGATAGCAAAGGCAAGCCAGGGTTAGGAACTAGCCGAGGTTAAACCAGAGATAGCAAAGGCAAGCCAGGGTTAGGAACTAGCCGAGGTCAAACTAGAGATAGCAAAGGCAAGCCAGGGTTAGGAACTAGCCGAGGTCAAACCAGAGATAGCAAAGGCAAGCCAGGGTTAGGAACTAGCCGAGGTCAAACCAGAGATAGCAAAGGCAAGTCGCGGTCGGGAACCAGACAAAATCAAACTGGAGATAGCACTGTAGACAGAACTGTACAGGTGAGACACCATTTACATTAATTGTATATCACGGGTGTATGGTGATTGCCCAACAGTGCGCTGTTATTATTATTTCTCCATTTCTACAGAAAGGCTCCATGAGTGTGAACAGTAGTAAACACTCTACGTGCTGACCTCCATATTGGCAGAGCTTTAGTCAATATTGACTGGGCGCACCGGGGAAGAATTTTCCTTGGTATTTGCTTTTGCTCAGTTGGCAAAGTGAATGTAATATAGACAAAATCATGTCTTTATCATGAGGTCTGACTGATACTGGGCGAGAAACCCTCTTTAATAAGCTGTTCCGTGTATTCCGTGGATAGGAGGGGCATAAGAATCGGGAAATTTGCTGGTAACTAACCAAGAGATTAAACTGTCGCTCTACCTTTCATATCAGAACTCCAGCCAAAGGCAACAAAATACAAATCAATAACCTGTTAGAAGATAAATAATCGAATAATAGAATAATAAAAAAAAAAAACGGCTTTTGTAGCAGGATTTAGCTTCAATCAAGAGATTTCTCCCTCATATCTGATGGCCAGCATCATTCAACCCCCTTCCCGGTTATCCCGGGCGCACCCCCCAACTTGTGACTGGACAGAGAAAGGAGAAGCAGCACAATGATAAGCTCATCTCTCTATCACTCCACTCTCGGGTTGCCACCTTTTCTTCAAGTGAAACCTGAACGATCTAGCGCCGCAGTTTTCTTTTTTGGAGAATATAGAGGAGAGAGCGAGGAGAGGCAGCCAGGGGAGGGAGTAAGGAGACCGGCTATAAAGGACTACAAGTTCCAGCAATACATTATACAGCAATACAAAATAAATATCAAGCGACATATGTGTTGTTCCAGGGTAGCTCCCTAATGTCTCCAAAGTCTCAGGTGGCCTGTGCGGGCTCTCACCAGGGCTGTGCTGGCTCTCAGGTGGACTCTGCGGGCTCTCAAATGATGGGACCCTCTAGCGGGCCTTTAAAATCTAAATCAAGGACAGGTAGCAGGAGATCTATCTCCATAGCCTCCTCCTGTACATCTGAGGTCAGCTCTTGTTGATTGGAAATGTCATAGGGAACACAGGGTCAACAGCAACTTCTACAATTGTTAGTGGGGCCCCCTTTCACCCCTAGGTCCCATAGCAGCTGCGTGGGCTGTTATGGCTATGGTTATGCAACTGTCTCTCCCAGTTGGGAGACTGATCCTTATTTTCTGGTAGGACAGGAAGTGAGGGGACATCTTGCCCTTGAAGTTAGTGGGCCCCTATTGTGAATGGGGCCCCCTTCCACCCCCAAGGCCCATAGCAGCTGCACGAACTGTTATGGCTATGGTTATGCCACTGTCTCTCCCAGTTGGGAGACTCATCCTCATATTCTGGTAGGACAGGAAGTGAGGGGACATCTTGCCTTGAAGTCACAGACAAAAACAGGGAACGGGTTTAGAACATCTAGCATTGTTTTGTTACTTTTTGTGTCTTTCTGTCCGTGGGGCAACTGCTGCCCTATTACATGTCCTTGTGTCCAGTGTTGTATTTTGGTTTTGTGCTGCCCTAGGCAAGACTAATCCCCCTCAATCTAAATTTGCCCCACCCCATCCTGTTTAGGACATTTTGTGCAACCTGTCAGTCACTGGATACAGCGCACACGGGGTCTCAGGAGAGCTGTACATGGTCTCAGGTGGGCTGCGCATAGTCCCTTTCCCTGCATACATGTGCTGCTCCTCTTACCTGCAGCTCGAAGTGCCATCAGTGCCAACAGTATACATTGCAGTCCCCAGCCTGCTTCTGGGACATCCCGCCATCAGATCACATGCTATGGCCAGCCCCGAGCCACCCGCTGCTTCTCCTCCACGTCCTGTACAAAGCCAGCCAGACCGCATCTCACTATACCCTCTCCTCCACCGGACAGCTCTCTAATTAGGCAGCCGCTCTTAGGGCCGCCTAGTTTGCCTCATTAGGCAGTCGCCGCTGCCTGATTCTGTGCCGCCCAGCCTCAGCCCACTGGGCAAATGCCCAGTATGCTCAAGGGCAAGTCCGGTCCTGTCCACCTCATTGGTTTGGGTGGTGTTTTCTGCCACCCCCCTGGAAAGTTCCTCCCTAGGCAAATGCCTAGTTTGCCTTGCAGTAGATACACACCTGCTTGTGTCACTGGGACAGGAAGTGAGGGCAAAGTTCCCCAATGGCACTGCAGACCGAAATACAAACCTTAAAAAAAAATGCAACAAACACATAGAACAGAGAACTGCTGAGGCAACTCATTCCAACCTATTGATGTGGTTTTGACCTTGAGTCAGCAAGCCACAGCAGCAGTTCAGGCATGCTAATGAGCAACAAAAGCATGCTAAAATGACATGTTCATTCTTATAGAGAGGTCAATTTAGCATGCTCTTCAAGTTCTACTCTGGGAGAAAATGAAATATCTACCCTTGCAGCATTGCAAAGGTGAAATGCTAATTTTTGCCTAGGGTACCCATAAAAAGCACTTACTTACCTCGAATATGTTTGTTTAGATGCCAAGCATCTGGTTTTTTTTTTTGCACGTAGTACCTGCGGAACTGTGTTTCTTAAACATTTGACTCAGCAACCACAAATATTCTGTTATCTTGATAAAGCAAGCAAAGGCCATTGCAAGGGCAAATCAGGGTTTGTCACCTTTTTTAGAATTCATTGATGGGGAAGTTGTCCTGTTACGCCAAATTATACAGAAGGCCAAAAACTTCTCATTGTGATGAACCCGATTGCAGCAGGTCGTGGTTATTTCACAGACGGACTCGGATGATTCGTAGAATGTGACTCACAAATACCTTTCTATTCCTCCCTCTGGAGCCCTTGTCTCACGCTATAGCTCATCAAGAATAGTGATGAGCCGAACACCCCCATGTTTGGTTCGAATACGAACATTAGAACACGGGAAAAGTTCAAATTCGAACTCAAACTCAATGCAAGTCTATGGGGGTAGAACTTTGAAAAACAATTGTCCCCTTTAAGAGGGCTTATATGCAAGTTATTGGCCATAAAAGGTGTACTGCCCTGGGGGATCGGAATCAATGACAAAAACACTTGTTTTTAAAGGAGCAGTGATTTTAACATCACTTAAAGGGTAACAATAAAAATGAAAAATTCCTTGAAATATTGTGCCTGGGGGGTCCCTTAAACTGCCTGTAAAGTGGCGGATCTGTACCATGTATAGAACCTGCTGTAGCAAAACTGACATTTCTAAAGAAAAAAAAAGACATTTAAAAAAAAAAAAGCGTGCCGTTCCCCCTCCCAAACAATACCAGACCCTTTAGGTCTGGTAGGAATGTTAGGAGGGACCCCATAAAAAGAAAGCATGGGGTTCCCCCCAAAAGTTATACTAGACCCTTAAGGTCTGGGAAGAATTTTAGGAGGGACCCCATGTAAAAAAAAAAAAAAAGGTGTGTGGGGTTCCCCCTTACCAGTCATACCAGGGCCTTAAAGGAGAACTATGGGGTCAGTGTTTTTCCCCATAGTTCTCCTTAGGGTAACGGGAGGACACAAACTAGCGTCCTCCCGTTACCCTAAGCTCAGTATACCGCGAGCTACAGCTCGCGGTATACTGAGACGCTGCAGCCGGAGCGGATCCCGACCTCGACGTCGAGATCCACCCAGCTGCGTGAGTGACAGCTGGCTCTGCCTATCTAGAGGCAGAGCCAGCTGTACCCGCCCCCTCCCCTGTCCGTTCTGCCAGTCGGCGCTGCCGGATCGGAGCGGGCAGAGGGGAATCCCGCCCCTCCCCTGTCACGGCAGAGAGCCGTGACAGGATCGAGAGGTGAGCGAACCTGGTATGTGTTCGCTCACTTCCCGATCTACTGAGCCGACCTGTGACAGTCTCATTGTCACAGGTCGGCTAGAACTATCAGGTGAGAGGAAATCACTCATCTCATAGTTCTCCTTTAAGGTCTGGTAGGAATTTAAAGGAGGAACCCCACCTCCAAAAATGGTGAAAAAAAGACGTAATTCCATACCAGACCCTTGATCTGAGCACAGGCCTGGCACGGCAGGAAAAGGGGGGAGGACGAGCGAAACTGGAGATATCAAAGACAAGCTGTGGTCAGCAACTAGTGAAGGTCAATAACAAAAAGGCAGAACAGAGTGAAATCCAAGGGCAGGTTCAGGATCAAGTCGCAGGGTAAAAGCTGAAGACCATCATCCACCAACTTTCCAGATCGGCACTCTTCCATCAATAGGTCATCTGACGCCTGAAGCCTGGAGATGACCCTTGTTCTGTGAATTAATGAGCCAATTTTGAGCCAGTCAGGACGGCTAATATCAGTTCCTGAACTCGCAAATGCTCTTTTGGCTGAATGTCCACAAAATTCCCACAGACTAACTCCAAAAACCTTTCCAGAAGATTGGTGGCTGTTACAGCTTGGAAGTAGACCTCGGGTCTTAGCATTGGGTAGACCAGGCAGCAGGTGGGCCAATCATTTTGTCCTCTGGGTACCTCCACAGAATGGGACACTGTGCAACCACACTGGTCACACATAACTATGGCTAACCATTATAAAATGCCTTTAAGAAGACCTACTGGGCACAGAGAACAAGAACGATGAGGTTTTGGCTCAACGCTGGAAATTTTTTTGAAAGCTTTTCTAAGAATTGTAAAATAGAAAAATGAATTCTCACCTCATGTTTGGACCCCTTCACAGGGCCGGATTTACTCTCTCTGCTGCCCCAAGGCCAGGTTCCTCAATGTGCCCCCCTAACCGCCAACCCCCCCTCCTCCCCTGCAGGTTGCATACAGGTAATCTCTGTGACATCGCCGAGATCACTTGTACAAAACAAGCAGCGGGTTCCCCGCAGTACATTTAGCTCTGCTTGCCCATAGCAGGGCTGAATGTAGAAAACAACTACCCGCCCGACGCCCGCAACTGCATGTCTCGGGCATCAGGACATAGGAGTTCCACACCCCTGCTGCCCCTCTACTCCCTACTGCCCCAAGGCTGGGGCATTCCGGCCCCGCTCCTTCACTTCAATAATTCCTCTTCAACACTAGTTGTCTTTGGTCTTTTTGATTGAATGACGTCCAGATGGATGCCATTCAACCCAAAAGACATACTGTGAGTGAAGGGCTTCACCACAGTGCTCTGCACTTACAGTGTACTGATTCAGAGAGCTATTCTCTGCACCATTAGGGACTGCTCAGCTCCGGAGAAGAAGCAAAGAGGAAGGAGACTCGTGTTATCAGCCATATGATCATATGACCGTCCTGAAGACATCTGGAAAAGGTAAGTGTTAAAAAAAAGTATTAAATACATGTAGAATGGGGGCAATGAGGGAGTCCTATCTATGCTTACAATGGCCATACAGTTTGCAACTGCCATTTGGAGGACAGAAAAGTGCATTGGTTGCTATCAACACATTCCATGTTAATAGCAACACAATATGATCAGCCATATGACCATATGACCGGCCTGAAGACATCTGGAAAAGGAAAGTGATAAAAAAAAGTGTAAAATATATGCAGAATGGGGGCAGTGGGGGAAGGAAGGACCCGGAACCCGGACAGGGCTTTAACCTTAGCTATAAATTTGCCCTTAATAAGCCCTATCTTTGACCAATCAGTTTGCCACTGCCATTTGGGGAACAGAAACATCTATTGGTTGCCATCAACACATTCCATTCGGACTCGTCATTTTGTTTTGAAAGAGATAACAAAGCAAAACTGTTCTCATTGAGATGAGATAAAAATATTGGAAGAAAATATTTTGCATAGGAATTTTTAGCCTCTAGAAATGTGTCTGCTGGTTTTAAAGACGGAACAAACAAACAAACAAACACAGAGCGTCGTGGAAGGGGCAACGTGCAGCCAGACACGTCGCTGTGCTTATTCAAATGAAGAGGAAGCAGAACCTTTGTCAGAGTCTATTAGCATATGCTTCATGAAACTTCTACAGAACTGTCTAATATGGAAACTACCTGCAGATTTCTTATCAGAGCCGCAGTCATTCCTGGCAATGGCAGCATAGTAGCAATACAAATATTAATAATACTAGGAACATTCACATGTGGCAGGCAGGGCGCCCCATATTTACAGCATTACAGATAACACCGTTCCTGGGTCCATACACCTGCTGTGCCCATTATGGGGAGCTCCCACCATTCCTTTGCTGAGTTCCCGGGTCTCTACCACCATTCCTTTGCTGAGTTCCCGGGTCTTTACACCGGCTTTGCCCATTATGAGGGGTTCCCACTATCCCTGAGCTGATTTCCTGGGTCAGCACCTGCTGTGCCCAATATGAGGGGCTCCAACTCTCTCTGTGCTGAGTTCCCGGGTCTGTACACCTGCTGTGCCCATTATGAGGGTTCCCACTATCCATGTGCTGAGATCCCGGGTCTGTACAACTGCTGTGCTCATTATGAGGGGTTCCCACTATCCCTGTGCTGAGATCCCGGGTCAGTACACCTGCTGTGCCCATTATGAGGAGCTCCCACCATTCCTGTGCTGAGATTCCGGGTCTGTACCCCTGCTGTGCCCATTTTGAGGGGTTCCCACTATCCCTGTGCTGAGCTCCTGGGCTTGTCCACCTGCTGTGCCCATTATGAGGGATTCACACCATCCCTGTGCTGAGGTCCCGGGTCTGTACACCTGCTGAGCCCATTATGAGGAGTCCACCATCACTGCCCTACATTCTCAGGTCTGCATACCTCCTGTGCCCATTATGAGGCACAGTTGTTACTCATTGGCCGGTGTTAGTACTGCAGCGCTGAACACTGAAAAATGGCCTGGCCAGGAAGGGGGTCTAAACACCTGGTCTTGAAGTGGTTAATATAATACAGAGGTAAAAAAAAAAAAGACAAAAAAAAAACTCCTCAAAATATAAAAATATACATGATACAGCAGTAGCAAAATATCAGGAAATTGTATATAATTTATATGTAATGCCTAACTGACTGCATCATCCCTCCCCGACACCCCCCACTTCTCTGTCCCCCAGCCGCCTTCAAATAAATACCTGGAAGTGCTAAACTGGCATTACTTAGCAAACCTGTATTTACATGAAAAAAAGGGTCTAATGCTAGGCCAACTTTTTTTCTTTACTTTCACTTTTTGATCCTGCCAGTAACACACTTCCTGTCCTAGAGTGACAACACTTACTCACCTTGCTGTATCAATGGAGGAGCACAGGAAGTGTGTCAGGACCTTATTATATGGAGGTGGGGATAGGTGAAGCTGTTGTGTAGTCCTGACACACTTCCTGTGATAGGGTGCCAGTGGCGTCACAAGGGGGGTGCGGGCCGCACCCGAGTGACACCATTGGAGGGGTAACACCAAAATGACTGACAGTCATTTTGGTGTCACCCCCCGCTGAAAAGTCGGGCACTTGGTCAAGGACCGAGAGCCCGACAGTTGCTCGAGAGAGAGAGGAGGGGACCTGGCGGAATACCATATCCCGCCGGGTGACGTCCCCTCCTCTCTCTGCTGGCGTCCATCACCAAGATGGCCGCCGGCAGGTAACAGCAGTACCGCGCGTGATGTCATCATGCGCATGCGCAATGACGTCATGCACGTCTGCGATGGCGTCACTGCGGGGCGTCACTGCGGGGTGTCACTCGGTACTCGCACCGGGTGTCAACCTGCCTCGAGACGCCTCTGATTGTTGCTCCTCCATTGATACAGTAAGGTGTGTAAGTGTTGTTGCCCTAGGACCTGTTACTGTTACTGGCAGGATCAGAAAGTGCAAATAAAGAAAAAATGCCTGCAGAAAGTTGGCCTAGCATTAGGTATACACAGTATATATATATATATATCTCCAATGGTGGCCACCATAACATTGGACCTACACCCAAGGCAAGTAGATGCAAACAGTCCAGAGGACGAGGCTCTCACAGATCCTTCATTAAAGCCACATACACTATATTGCCAAAAGTATTGGGACACCCCTCCAAATCATTGGATTCAGGTGTTTGCGAAATTTTCTTGCTACTAAATATTCCGCGGTCACCTGTTAGTGGTATTCTGACAAAGTGGAAGCAACTGGGAACAACAGCAACTCAGCCAGGAAGTGGTAGGCCACGGAAAATGACAGAGCAGGGTCTGACATTTTGGACAATTTCATGCTCCCAACTTTGTGGGAGGAGTTTGGGGATGGCCCCTTCCTGTTCCAACATGACTGCATACCAGTGCACAAAGCAAGGTCCATAAAGACATGGATGGGGGGGTTTGGGGTGGAGGAACTTGACTGGTCTGCACAGAGTCCTGACCTCAACACGATAGAACACCTTTGGGATGAATTAGAGCGGAGACTGCGAGCCCGGCCTTCTCCTCCAACATCAGTACCTGACCTCACAAATGGTCCAACATTCCCATAGACACACTCCTAAACCTTGTGGACGCCGTCCCAGAAGAGTTGAAGCTGTTATAGCGGCAAAGGGCGGAGCAAACCCAATACTGAACCCTACGGACTAAGACTGGGATGTCATTAAAGTTCATGTGCGTGTAAAGGCAATTAGGCATTAGTCAACATATCAACAATATATAAACATTTTATGAGAGGCCTGGGATACATCACACAAGCTGTGCGGCAGATCGTTGTGACGTGTCCAATGAATTCATCAGTGTCACCGCAATGTCTTGTATAAATAACATATCAGACGAGCGACCATAAAAATAATTCGCTGGTGGACTTGCCAAGAGTGTGAACATGCCGCGTACATTGTGTCTCCTACCATGAGTGTCAGGCAGAGCCGTTATTTAAAGAAATGGGTAAGCAGCGCTGGACCCTAAAAATGGCCCAACATGGCTGCCGGGGAGCATGAACAGGGTCTCTAGCGGCTTTTAGATGTGGAAGGATTTTCCTCAGTTTGTAATGTATCTAGAAGGATCTAGGATTGTTGCGCCAAACCAAAGGGTAATAGTCCGGATATAAATTAGTTTCATTATAGGATTAATAGGTCACCCTCTTCATCAAGGCTTGAAGATGAGAAACAATAAATATAGACCGGACTGGATGAAGAATAGTCTTTGTGGTATTTTGACCAATTGAATATTGAGGCACAGTGCTCATCAGCAGCTGGTTTGTGCAACATCAGTGCTGGTGTCCTGTATCTAAGCCATTCATAAAACGCAGCCTGTGATGGTGATGCTGCAGCCTGCAACATGCATTTTGTGAATGGCCAAGTGTAGCTGAGGGTGAAGAGGAAAGAAAGTCTCTTCAAGTGCAACTGGAGTTGTGGATGGAGTGGAGAGGGATTAAATCATTTGTCAGGTTTTTATTGCTGTCCGTGTCCCTGTTAGCGAGATTCACCCCCTGGTGACGGTTACCACTGAAAGTGAAAGAAAATCCCAAATTTTGGGTTGTCCCCAGAACATGAACAGATGGGAAATCTTCCAATGGGGACACTAGTTCTAGTGACCTTGCTGACCACCAGAGATTTATGTTCCTTTGAAGGGGTCTCCTCTCATTTCCTGTTGTGAATATCACACAGGAAGCAAAGACAAACCTCCCCACTTGGACACAAAAGGGGGTAAAAAGCGGACAGGGGTTATGACGCTTTCTGAATTTGGCTTCAGATCTACTTTAAGTCTTGACAAGCCCCCAAATTATTTACATGTAGAATAGTGGATGTGTTTAGCCTTAGCAAAATTTCAGCCATTAGGATGATGGGCAAGATGGGGTCAGACGGGCGACTCTGGCGAGAGCGATACTGCCGCCGGTGATTTGCCGAAATCGACAACAGCAGGAACTTTGTCCCTATGGAATCTCTACCGGTGAGATGTTACCATCGCTACCCATTGAGATTCAGCAGCGTTCGAGCCAGCGACAAAGCGACATCGCATTGCATCTGCGTACAGAGTTAGCAATACCATAGGGACAGACAGGCAGGGCCGGTGCTAGACTATTTTGTGCCCTAGGCAAGACCAGCCATTTGCACCCCCTCTCACGTGGCTCAACCCCCAACCCCCCCCCCCGCGCCCTGCGCATCCCCATTCTCCTGCGGGTTAGCTTCTGCAGGCAACAGGTGGATGTAATTTAATCTGAAATAGCCAATAGCAGACTGGCTATTGAAACCCCACCCACTGAGCAGAGGAGCAAACCTGAGAGAGGAAGTTGTCCCTCAGTTCCGCTCCTCTGCTCAGTGGGCGGGTGCAATAGCCAGCCTGCTATTGGCTTTTGCAATTTGAAATAGACGGGGGGCACTGTGGGGGGTGAATGGTCAAGGCTGCACCCCAGGTAGCAGTGTGCCCTAGGCGGCTGCCTAGTTTGCCTAATGGCAGCACCGGCCCTGCAGACAAGGAAGCCTCTTTAGCAATCATGTCGCTGGTGATTTCTCTCGCCTGTCTGACATCAGCCTTATTAAGTGTTCGGTAAATATATAAATAGATGTTACTTTCCAAATGTTGAAACTATGAAAAAAATGATTAATTGCCGAAGTAAAAATGTAAAAATAGTGGTTTAAAAAGAGAAGTCTATAAATCCTTTGCTTTGCCGTTAATGAGGACACATATGTGGAAGAAGTGACATTATATATATTTTTACTTTGATTACTTTGGGGCTGTTTCACTGCTAAAGGTACAAGCCGACTTTGCCGCACTGAGGAGCCAATGGACGGGGCCGTGTGTTGTAAAATCTTGGATGAGAACCTCATTCCCTCAGCCAGAACATTGAAGATGGGTCATGGATGGGTCTTTCAGCATGACAATGACCCAAAACACAACGCCAAGGCAACAAAGCAGTGGCTCAAGAAGAAGCGCATTAAGGTCATGGAGTGGCCTAGCCAGTCTGAAGACCTTATTCCTTTAGAAACTTTATGAAGGGAGCTAAAACTTCGAGTTGCCAAGCGACAGCCAAGAAACCTTAAGGATTTAGAGAAGATATGTAAAGGGACCAAAATCCCTCCTGAGATGTGTGCAAACCTGGCAACCAACTACAAGAAACGTCTACCTCTGTGCTCACCAACAAGTACTAAGTCATGTTTTTCTTGGGGATCAAATACTTATTTTACTCACTGAACTGCAACTCAGTTTATAACATTTGTATCGTGCGTTTTTTCTGGATTTTTGGTTGATATTCTGTCTCTATCATTTAAAATACACCGATGATAAATATTATAGACCTTTCATTTCTTTGTAAGTGGGCAAACGTACAAAATCTGCAGGGGGTCAAATCTTTATCTTCCTCACTGTATATGTATGTATGTACCGTATTTTTCGCTCCATAAGACGCACTTTTTTCCCCCCAAAAGGAGGGGGGAAAAGTGCCTGCGTCTTATGGAGCGAATCCCGACGCCCGATACATGCAGTTTCGGGCGCCGGGTGAGTAGTAGGAGCCACTGCTCGTTTAATACGAGTGATCTAACGAGATCACTCGTATTAAAGCCGCGCAGCGGCGGCGCCGATCGGGTTCAGCAGCAGGAGCCACTGCTCGTTTAATACGAGTGATCTAATGAGATCACTCGCATTAAAACCGAGCAGCGGCGACGATGGAGATCACCATAGAGCAGACGAAGAATAGACGTGTCATCACTGAGACCGTGGCGCTGTAATCACAGCGCCACCTGTCTCAGCGGTCACTAACTGCAGCTTCTGTCATAGAAGCTGTCACAGAAGCTACAGTCTCGAGTGCTCCATAAGGCGCGCTGGACCTCCCTGCGTCCTATGGTCCGGTACGTCTTATGGACCACAAAATACGGTATGTATGTATGTATGTGTATATATATATAGATATATACAGATATATATATCTATATATATTAGGGATGCACCGATATATCGGCCGCCGAAACATATCGGCCGAAAATGGCACTTTTGGCATAATGCCGAAAGAGCCATGTTTCGGCCGATACATCGGCGCATCCCTGGTTTCTTTCCTCCCCTCTGGGCGCTGCTCGGTGTTCCAGCGGGGAGAAAAGAAAGTGACTGCCGGCCGAGCGCTGCAGGACGAGAGCGCTGTGAGCGTCCGGCGTCTCTCCTCCAACACCACTCAGCCGCCTATCACAGTCCGGCAGAGCGCTGTCACAGGATGCTGAGCTTACCTCCCTGCTCCGCTCGATCAGCCTCCAGTGACAGCGTGTCAGAGAGGAGAGCGTGTACAAACACTCAGCGATCAGTGATCAGTGATCAGTGATCGCTGAGTGTTTGTAGATAATTGAGGATATGGTATGTTGACTATATTCTCAATTATGAATGAATGGGAGTGGTCTGCATCACCTCCTGTTCATTCATAGTTGTAGGTATAGTAAACATACCATGTCCGCATGTTATCAATTAACAGGAACGCTCATTCCTGTTCACTGATAACAGGGGATGCAGAAAAAGAGATAGAGGACTTTGTGCCCTAAATGTCTTTTTCTATTTTCATCCCAACATACAACAAATAGTAAGTAGGATTTATCAAATGCCCAAAATCCTAACTATAAAAGCTGTTTCTAATTGTTAGCAATCACATGACCTACTCTGGAGAAAAAGTTTCCCATATCTATTATCTGATTTAGGTGAAGAGATAAACCCGCCCAGTTTGGAATTATATCAATATGAAATTCTCAAAAAATCCACTTGAATAGAAAACCCCTTCCCTCCAAAATAAACATATATTTTTTAATAAGTTTTATCAGATAGAGAATCCATCCGGTCCGATCAAAGGATGCAGCTGGACTGCAAATCTTGTAAAATACATTTTATAGACGTGCCGAGAAGCCACAACTTCCTTATAATTAATAATTAATGTAAGAATGCGGTTTGGCACAAGATGAATCTCTTCTGCAGAAAGTTATCTCCGACTGTGCTGGGGCTGATATAAAAATATCAGTAAGATAGTAAGAATATCATTATTATTTCTGTGCACACAATAATAAAAATAATTATTATTAATATTATTTGTATTATT
>NW_017306423.1:447073-471757 GCF_000935625.1 Nanorana parkeri | reverse complement strand
CATAAATATAGTATTCATACTAGTAGTCTTCATAAGTATTATAAAACATTACATATACATTTTTAAAAATATAACTCAATAAAAACACATAAACTCCTTTTTTTACAGACAGTCCAGTTCCATTAATAACAGAAGTTTGGAAAAAAATAATAACTGCAAAACTATTAATGCCACAAGATTAGATAGCTTGCTACCTAAAACTGCCTGAAGAGGAAACAGGTTTTGGGGCCAATAGTAACCCACTTCCCCCTTCTGATTGGTGGGAAAGAAGCATTGATCTTCAGTCACACATTTGTATCCAGGAGGCTCCCGGGATATTAAGGGGCTCTTATTTACATTCAGAACTTGCTTAAAGTGCAAAGGTAATGCTATCTTGTCTTGGTGAAGGTTGTAGGTCCACCTAGTTAGCCAAGACGGCCTTGCCATGGCTACATATTCCAAGGAGATTTCAAGGCTTATCCAGGCCAGCTTGGTATGTGATCCCACCAGCATTTTCTAGATCATTTCTTCTTCTCAGAACTTTCTTCTCTAATTGAATATGGATTGTCCAAACCATCCTACTTAAATATTATATTGCCAACCAGCGCAGTCTATGTTATCAATGTTTCTGCTCATAGTGCAAAGGTAATGTCATCATGTCTTAGTGGGGATTGTAGGTCCATCTGGCCAATGGACTTTCCTTGGGGGTTCAAGACTTTCCTTGGGGGTTCAAGGTTTACCCAGGGCAACTAGACACTGTTGCCCCAAGAGAATGTTTCTGATCTAGCTAAGACTTTCTTCTTCTTCAGTGAGGGTATCTGTTTCATTTGTCCAAACCATCCTAATCAACTATTAAGTTTCCAGTCATATGATAGAGTAGTCGACTTTACCAAAGTATCTGAAATAAGAATTCTTTGTATTGGCCTGCAGCCAGGGCCGGTGCTTCCACTATGGCCTTGACCACTAACCCCCTCACAGTGCACCCCCCCCCACGCCTATTTCAAATTGCAAAAGACAAAATCAGGCTGGCTATTGCACGCTCCCACTAAGCAGAAGAGCGGAACTTAGAGACACCTTTCTATCTCAGGTCACCTCCTCTGCTCAGTGTATGGGGTTTCTGGGTTTTCAATAGCCAGTCTGCTATGGTGTATTTCAAATTATAATAGCCAATAGCAGTCTGGCTATTGCTCCCGGCTGCTTACATCCACCTGTCGCCTGTGGAAGCTAGCCGGCAGGAGAATGGGGCCGCGCCGGGGGGGGATTGGGGGTTACACCACGGGAGGGGGGCTGGGGGGTGTAAGTATCTGGTCATACCTAGGGCACAAAATAATCTAGCACCGGCCCTGCCTACAGCAATCAATTAGGTTCTCCTTCTGATCGCCAACTGTTAGGCCTCGTTCACACGGGCTGGTCAGGAGGGGATCGGTGCACAGATCCCTTCCTGATACGCATTGGATGTCACCCCTGTGGCATCCGAGTCTGTCCAGTTTGTTCCTTCATCTTGCAATGGAGGAAAAAACTGAAATTACCGGACCCCATTTTGGTCTATGGGGAATCTGATGTAAACGGACATGTGTCTATTTACATCAGATTACCCCCAATCCGGCACTATTGGGTTCCTCAAAACAGAACTCTGTTCTGTCTGTTTTTCTAGATCTGGCCAGAGTCAGGGGTAACCGGGTGTAAATGGACACATGTCCGTTTACACACAGTTGCCCATAGACTAGCATTGGGCGTCTGATTGGGTCCACCTGAAAATCAGACAGGTGGACCCCATCGGATTGCCTGTGTGAAAGGGGCTTTATTTCACAAGGTTGGTTTGAATAGAATTTGTTGCTGCAGGGTTTCATCTAGACATGTAAGCTGCCATGATTGTCATCCAGGTTGGACTTCAACATATCTTCCTCTTTCCATCTCCATTACATAGGAAATGGGGAGATTAGTGGTTTTACAGAAGTCCAGTGATTCAGGAAAATACTGCATTTTGGCCACTAGATGGAGCTGAGATTTATTGGAAAAACAAGTATTTATTTCCTATGATTCTTGAATCCATTTATTGGCCATAAAGCCTTATCCTGATTTACTCTAAGCTAATGAATGACTTACATTTGAACAGGAAAGAAAATAATCATTATAAAATAAAAATAACATAGTTACATAGTATTTAAGGTTGAATAAAGACATATGTCCATCAAGTCCAACCTATTGTGTGTGTGTGTGTGTGTGTGTGTGTATGGGTCCCTGTGTCATCTCGTTATTAGGAGTACCTATACCCCTGTATATTACCGTTTCTCAGGAAATCGTCCAAATGCTTCTTGAACGAATCCACACTATTAGCTGAAATCACTGCCTGTGGCAACAAGTTCCAGACCCTAACCGCGCGAACTGAGAAGAACCCCCTTCGCCCCTTGTGTTTGAATTTTTTTTCTACCAGTTTCAGGTGGTGTCCTCTAGTCTTTGTTACGGAATTAATCTTTATCAGTCAAGCTTTAACAAAAGATTCTAAATCCATTGCTCAATCATTGCAGCTCAAGATCCCTTAGTTTCTTGATTCTTAGGTACATGCAATACTATTACACATTCATGGAAAGCATAACCCAGACCAGGTTTTAGACATGTAAGAAAAAACCATCCTCTGCACTGCAACTCAACCTGGGCCACATTTTTATTCTTTGTAGGGCTCCAGAGCCAAGCACCTTGATAATGTTCCTTTGTGAGATAGAAGAACAGTCTCAGGTAGAGGACCTGTCAAGATTGCTATCATTATATGGGGGTTCACCCGGAGATGGCCAGAACCTCTTGAAGGGGCAAAGTCTCCCTAATTTCCGTAAGATGGCCACCAAAAAGTCAAAAAAGGTTTTCTGGACTGCTGTAGAGGTGAAGTAGAACACAACTGGGTCCAAGGTGGCATTGAATGTACTCAGGAGCAAGGCATCCACTCTCCATTTTGGGCTCTTGCCGTTCACAAAGCCAACGATGTGGGAGATGTTGTAGGGAGCGAAGCAGATGCAAAAGTTGGCCAGAGTGGCGATGGCCAAGCCAATGGCTCTCTGTTTCCTCTTTTTTTGGATGTTGGGCAGAGACGTCAGTATCCTTATGAAGTTGATGTAGCAGAAAAGCGTTATTATGGATGGGATGAAGAAAAGAGTCACTCCTAACTCCAAACGAACCGGCAGCAAGATCTTCAGCTGCTCCTCTGTGAAGTTGTCGTAGCATTTTGTTTCATTGAAACTTTTGACTCTGCTATCTACGCAGTACTGGACGATGTAGACGACACTGCAGTGAGCACAAGCCAGAAGCCAGAAGCAGATACTGGCAAATATGGCGTACTCAGGCTTCCGATGGAGTTTATACTTGATGGGGTGAGCTACCCCAAGGTAGCGCTCGATGCTGACAGCGGTGAGGAACAAGGTGCTGATATAAATGCTGCTGTAGTAGCAGAATCCTGTCAAAGGACAGAGAAATATGGGCATATTCCAAAGCATCCCGTCAGCTGCCTCCTTCATCTTCAGTGGAAGGAACATGAGCAGGAGAAGATCTGAGATGGTCAGGTTGAGGAGAAGGATGTCTACTGGCGTTGGCTTCTTGCGGACCTTGACCAAAAAGGCGTAGAAGGCCAGCAAGTTGGATGGCAGGCCGGTCACGAACGTCAAAATATAGATTGCCAGGACGATCTGAGTATGTTCAACAAGGCTCCTGTTAAACACAAAAAAGATAATGAATTACTTGAGGTTCAACATTTGAACATTGAAGGTCAACATTTTTTATTTCAATCAACGTGGTATTAAATTCTCCAAAAAAAATTCAATAATGAATCCATATCAAAAACATATACAGTACATGTGCCCAAGCACTTACAGTCATCATGTTTCCAAACTTCCTGTCCAGGACAAGATCGTAAGGGACAGTACAGTCTCCAGCAGCCGTCCATCTACTATCTTGGAGAAGGGAGGAATGAGGGGTGTCTTGCCTTGCTGGGCCTGTGTGTAGAGACACCAGGCTTACTAACGAACACAAGAGTGTCTCCATACAACCCTGTAGCGGAAAGGAATTACCCTAAAACAGGATATCAGAGCCAGTGTTCAGGGGAGCCACCCCAGCACATGATATCAGGGCCAGTGCTCATGGAAGCCCCCCAAAAACAGGATATCAGGGCTAGTGCTCAGAGGAGCCGCCCTAAAACGGGATATCAGGGCTAGTGCTCAGGGGAGTCACCCTAAAACAGGATATCAGGGCCAGTGCTCAGAGGAGCCACCCTAAAACAGGATATCAGGGCCACTGCTCAGGCGAGCCACCCTAAAACAGGATATCAGGGCCAGTGCTCAGGCGAGCCACCCTAAAACAGTATATCAGGGCTAGTGCTCAGGGAAGCCGCCCTAAAACAGGATATCAGGGCCAGTGCTCAGGGGAACCACCCTAAAACAGGATATCAGGGCCAGTGCTCAGGGGAACCACCCTAAAACAGGATATCAGGGCCAGTGCTGAGGGGAGCCACCCCAGCACATGATATCAGGGCCAGTATTCAGAAGAGCCACAGTAAAACAGGATATACGGGGCCATTGCTCAGGAGAGCCGCCCTAAAACAGGATATCAGGGCCAGTGCTCAGGGAAGCCGCCCTAAAACAGGATATCAGGGCCAGTGCTCAGGGGAACCACCCTAAAACAGGATATCAAGGTCGGTTTTCAGGGGAGCAACCCTAAAACAGGATATCAGGGCCAGTGCTGAGGGGAGCCACCCCAGCACATGATATCAGGGCCGGTCCTTGGAGAAGCCACCCCAGCACATGATATGAGGGCCAGTGCTCAGGGGAGCCATCAGTTTCTAGGAAGAAGAAGGTAGATGGCACCGCTTTCCCTGTTACAGTTATAGTCTGCAAAATGTGTACAGCAGGGTGCTCTCTCCACCCTCGGCCTGCAGACTGAACAACAAAAAGGCAAAAGGAGACTGATAAAGCCATCCTCCTGCTCACTCTGCTCTCTTCTCCGATTAGCAATCACATGATTGGCTCTCATTTCCTGCCCCTCCCCCAATCTCAGTGCTTCTGTAGAGAGGCCTAATCATACATTTAATGATTAACGCACAGATACGGACCTGCCTTCAATTGCGTCTTTTATCTCTGCCTGGAGTTCAGCTTTAATATGAGCAATGTTCGTTATCGTTTTTAATGACTTATATAATACACCGTCTATTAATATTCATTTATCAGCGCCACCTGTCCAGGATTCAACCTAGACAGCCTGGGTTTTGAGTCCTGTATATGCTGTGTCCTGGTTGTCATGATGTCAGGTGTACAGGGGCAACCATGGGGTCCTGGTGTTCCAACTTAAGTGCATGGAGGAGGCACGGGACATGGAGCGACGCTGGAACTGGGGGAGCAAGGAGATGTCTGAAACACAGGGTGCAGATAAGTCTTGAAGGGCACAGGGGTTCTGCTTCGGTAAGATCTGGTGCTCGCTATCTGTCCTCAGTCTCTCTCCTGGCTATCTCTCCTATCTCTGCCCTGACTGTCTCTCCTCTCTCTCTGCCCTGACTATCTCTCCTCGCTTTTTCCTGGCTGTCTCTACTTTCACTCTCTCCTCTCTCTTTGCTGGCTGTTTCTTCTGGTTCTCTCACCTAGCTGTCTCTACTTTCAGTCTCTCCTGGCTGTCTCTTCTCTCTCTTTGCTGGCTGTCTCTTCTCTCTCTTTGCTGGCTGTCTCTTCTGGCTCTCTCCCCTAGCTGTCTCTACTTTCAGTCTCTCCTGGCTGTCTCTTCTCTCTCTCTTCTGGCTGTCTCTTCTGGCTCTCTCTCCTGGCTGTCTTCCCTCGCTTTCCCCTGGCTGTCTCCCCTTACTTTCTCTCCTGGCTGTCTCTTCTCTCTCTTTGCTGGCTGTCTCTTCTGGCTGTCTCTCCTGACTGTCTCTACTTTCAGTCTCTCCTGGCTGTCTCTTCTCTCTCTCTCCTGGCTGTCTCTTCTGGCTCTCTCTCCTGGCTGTCTTCTCTCGCTCTCCCCTGGCTGTCTCCCCTTACTTTCTCTCCTGGCTGTCTCTAATCTCTCTCCTGGCTGTCTCTCCTCACTCTCTCCTGGCTGTCTTCACTTGCTGTCTCTCCTAGCTGTCTCTACTCTCTCTCCTGACTGTCTCGCCTCTCTCTCCAGGCTGTCTCTCCTCTCTCTCCTCTGGCTGTCTCTCCTCGCTCTTTCTCCTGGCTATCTCTCCTCTCTCTATCTCTCCGTCCTGGCTATCTCTCCTGGCTGTCTCCCCTCTCTCTCCTGACTGTTTTCCCTTGCTCTCTCCTGACTGTCTTCCCTCGCTCTCTCCTGGCTTTCTCCCCTTGCTGTCTCTCCTGGCTGTCTCTACTCTCTCTCCCCTGGTTGTCTCTCCTCACTCTCTCTCCTGGCTGCCTCTCCTCTCTCTAGCTCTATCATCTGGCTGTCTCTCCTCTGGCTGTCTCTCCTCTCTCTAGCTCTCTCCTCTAGCTGTCTCTCCTCGCTCTCTCTCTCCTGGCCGTCTGTCTTTGCTCTCTCCTGTATATTCTCCCAAAATAATTGCGGCATGGTGTTAGAGTGTTCCGGTTTTACTTGAAAAAAAGGTGGCAACCTTATCAGTGACACACTTCGTGTCCTAGGGTGACAACGCTTACTCACAGGACTTAATCAATGGAGGAGCAAGGTAGTCACCCAATAATACTCACCAATACCCAGAACCTTGATGGTGATCACTGACATGTTTGCACCCTTTGTATTTTGTTTCTGCGGTGTTCCTGTATAAGCGCCGAGCTCTTTCTTTATACTATCTGTAGCTGGCTGGGCTCTGAGATCATTTAGGATCCTGCCAGTGCAAACATTTATTCTTATTTAAAACAACATGTATGTTTTGTGCAAACAGGCCCAGCGTTTGTGATTGTGTTGATTAAACAAGCCGTGTAAACAGTTGTTCAGTTCAGATAGAGTCACTTTAACATTTGGCGGCGCGGTGATGAAATCTCCCCATGTTGTGACGTTTTACAGGTGATGTAAATGTTGCCGGATTTTCCTGAATTTTGGGGTTACGCCGGCTCACAGGAAAGTTCTGTTTAAAAAGTATTTTGTAGCTCCAAACATTCTAAGATGTGACTTAAGGACACCTTCCAGATCAATGTATTTAGGCAATGGACACGCCCCTGCATTACCCCCAGTTATATATAGGTATTGGACACGCCCCTGCATTACCCCCAGTTATATATAGGTATTGGACACGCCCCTGCATTACCCCCAGTTATATATAGGTATTGGACACGCCCCTGCATTACCCCCAGTTATATATAGGTATTGGACACGCCCCTGCATTACCCCCAGTTATATATAGGTATTGGACACGCCCCTGCATTACCCCCAGTTATATATAGGTATTGGACACGCCCCTGCATTACCCCCAGTTATATATAGGTAATGGACACTCCCCTGCAATGCCCCCAGTTATATATAAGGCATGGACACTCCCCTGCAATGCCCCCAGTTATACATAGGTAATGGACACGGCCCTGCAATGCCCCCAGTTATATATAGGTAATAGGCACACCCCTGCCATGCCCCCAGTTATATATAGGTAATAGGCACACCCCTGCAATGCCCCCAGTTATATATAGGTAATGGGCACACCCCTGCAATGCCCCCAGTTATATATAGGTATTGGACACTCCCCTGCAATTCCCCCAGTTATACATAGGTAATGGACACGCCCCTGCAATGCCCCCAGTTATATATAGGTAATGGGCACACCCCTGCAATGCCCCCAGTTATATATTGGGCATGGACACTCCCCTGCAATGCCCCCAGTTATATATAGGGCATGGACACTCCCCTGCAATGCCCCCAGTTATACATAGGTAATGGACACGCCCCTGCAATGCCCCCAGTTATATATAGGTAATGGGCACACCCCTGCAATGCCCCCAGTTATATATAGGTAATGGGCACACCCCTGCAATGCCCCCAGTTATATATAGGTAATGGGCACACCCCTGCAATGCCCCCAGTTATATATAGGTAATGGGCACACCCCTGCAATGCCCCCAGTTATATATAGGTAATGGGCACACCCCTGCAATGCCCCCAGTTATATATAGGTAATGGGCACACCCCTGCAATGCCCCCAGTTATATATAGGTAATGGGCACACCCCTGCAATGCCCCCAGTTATATATAGGTAATGGGCACACCCCTGCAATGCCCCCAGTTATATATAGGTAATGGGCACACCCCTGCAATGCCCCCAGTTATATATAGGTAATGGGCACACCCCTGCAATGCCCCCAGTTATATATAGGTAATGGGCACACCCCTGCAATGCCCCCAGTTATATATAGGTAATGGGCACACCCCTGCAATGCCCCCAGTTATATATAGGTAATGGGCACACCCCTGCAATGCCCCCAGTTATATATAGGTAATGGGCACACCCCTGCAATGCCCCCAGTTATATATAGGTAATGGGCACACCCCTGCAATGCCCCCAGTTATATATAGGTAATGGGCACACCCCTGCAATGCCCCCAGTTATATATAGGTCATGGACACTCCCCTGCAATGCGCCCAGTTATATATAGGTGATGGGCACACCCCTGCAATGCCCCCAGTTATATATAGGTCATGGACACGCCCCTGCAATGCCCCCAGTTATATATAGGTCATGGACACTCCCCTGCAATGCCCCCAGTTATATATAGGTAATGGCCACGCCCCTGCAATGCCCCCAGTTATATATAGGTCATGGACACGCCCCTGCAATGCCCCCAGTTATATATAGGTCATGGACACTCCCCTGCAATGCCCCCAGTTATATATGGGTAATGGACACACCCCTGCAATACCCCCAATTATATATAGGTGATGGGCACACCCGTGCAATGCCCCCAGTTATATATAGGTAATGGACACGCCCCTGCAATACCCCCAGTTATATATAGGTGATGGGCACACCCGTGCAATGCCCCCAGTTATATATAGGTAATGGACACTCCCCTGCAATGCCCCCAGTTTTATATACAGGTAATGGCTACACCTCTGCAATGCCCCCAGTTATATATAGGTAATGGACACTCCCCTGCAATGCCCCCAGTTATATATAGGTAATGGACTAGCCCCTGCAATGCCCCCAGTTATATATAGGTAATGGACTAGCCCCTGCAATGCCCCCAGTTATATATAGGTAATGGACTAGCCCCTGCAATGCCCCCAGTTATATATAGGTAATGGACTAGCCCCTGCAATGCCCCCAGTTATATATAGGTAATGGACTAGCCCCTGCAATGCCCCCAGTTATATATAGGTAATGGACTAGCCCCTGCAATGCCCCCAGTTATATATAGGTAATGGACTAGCCCCTGCAATGCCCCCAGTTATATATAGGTAATGGATACACCCCGGCCATACCCACATTTACTGTATATACATATATGATATTTATTGAGAGTAGTTCAGTAGATCCATATGTGGCCTGGCAAAGGGCTCCTTCGGACCACTAACCAGGTCACTTCCACTTTAGTGTTTGAGAGGGTCCTTGCCCAGGCCAATGGGCCGATCGGATTTTCTGGGTCCATGCCCAGGTCAGTGAGCCAATGGGTGGCGCCAAGCATGGGTGCGCTGTGTCATCATGACATAATTTTCATTATATGGACTTTGTATAGTCAAAATAAGGCCTTCAGTGTCATAGTGAATCCCAGCCCATAGGGGAGCTTTTATATTAGGTGGGCACCTGTGGACCGGGTCACGGGTCAGCGAATGTATGAAATATACGTATGTATGAAGAGTCATAGAAGACATGTGTGAAGAGTCATAGAAGTTATGTGTGAAGAGTCATAGAAGGTATGTGTGAAGGAGCATAGAAGGTATGTGTGAAGGGGCATAGAAGGTATGTGTGAAGGGGAATAGAAGGTATGTGTGAAGGGGACTAGAAGGTATGTATGAAGAGTCATAGAAGGTATGTGTGGAGAAGCATAGAAGGTAAGTGCGAAGGGGCATAGAAGGTATGTGTGAAGAGTCATGGAAGGTATGTGTGAAGGGGCATAGAAGGTATGCGTGCAGAGTCATAGAAGGTATGTATGAAGAATCATAGAAGGTAAGTGTGAAGGGGCATAGAAGGTATGTGTGGAGGGTCATAGAAGGTATGTGTGAAGGGGCATAGAAGGTATGTGTGAAGAGGAATAGAGGGTAAGTGTGAAGGGGCATAGAAGGTATGTGTGAAGAGTCATAGAAGGTATGTGTGAAGGGGCATAGAAGGTATGCGTGCAGAGTCATAGAAGGTAAGTGTGAAGAAGCATAGAAGGTATGTGTGGAGGGGCATAGAAGGTATGTGTGGAGGGGCATAGAAGGTATGTGGGGAGGGGCATAGAAGGTATGTGTGGAGGGGCATAGAAGGTATGTGTGAAGGGGCATAGAAGGTATGTGTGAAGAGGAATAGAAGATATGTGTGGAGGGGCAGAGAATATATATGTGGAGGGGCATAGAAGGTATGTGTGGAGGGGCATAGAAGGTATGTGTGGAGGGGCATAGAAGGTATGTGTGAAGGGGCATAGAAGGTATGTGTGAAGAGGAATAGAAGATATGTGTGGAGGGGCAGAGAATATATATGTGGAGGGGCATAGAAGGTATGTGTGAAGGGGCATAGAAGGTATGTGTGGAGGGGCATAGAAGGTATGTGTGAAGAGGCATAGAAGGTAAGTGTGAAGGGGCATAGAAGGTATGTGTGAAGAGTCATAGAAGGTATGTGTGAAGGGGCATAGAAGGTATGCGTGCAGAGTCATAGAAGGTATGTATGAAGAAGCATAGAAGGTAAGTGTGAAGGGGCATAGAAGGTATGTGTGGAGGGACATAGAAGGTATGTGTGAAGGGGCATAGAAGGTATGTGTGAAGAGTCATAGAAGGTATGTGTGAAGGGGCATAGAAGGTATGCGTGCAGAGTCATAGAAGTTAAGTGTGAAGGGGCATAGAAGGTATGTGTGGAGGGGCATAGAAGGTATGTGTGAAGAGGAATAGAGGGTAAGTGTGAAGGGGCATAGAAGGTATGTGTGAAGAGTCATAGAAGGTATGTGTGAAGGGGCATAGAAGGTATGCGTGCAGAGTCATAGAAGGTAAGTGTGAAGAAGCATAGAAGGTATGTGTGGAGGGGCATAGAAGGTATGTGTGGAGGGGCATAGAAGGTATGTGCGGAGGGGCATAGAAGGTATGTGTGAAGGGGCATAGAAGGTAAGTGTGAAGAGGAATAGAAGATATGTGTGGAGGGGCAGAGAATATATATGTGGAGGGGCATAGAAGATATGTGTGAAGGGGCATAGAAGGTATGTGTGGAGGGGCATAGAAGGTATGTGCGGAGGGGCATAGAAGGTATGTGTGAAGGGGCATAGAAGGTAAGTGTGAAGAGGAATAGAAGATATGTGTGGAGGGGCAGAGAATATATGTGTGGAGGGGCATAGAAGGTATGTGTGAAGGGGCATAGAAGGTAAGTGTGAAGAGGAATAGAAGATATGTGTGGAGGGGCAGAGAATATATGTGTGGAGGGGAATAGAAGATATGTGTGGAGGGGCAGAGAATATACAGGTGAAACTCGAATAATTAGAATATCGTGCAAAGTTAATTTATTTCACTAATGCAACTTAAAAGGTGAAACTAATATATGAGAGAGACTCATTACATGCAAAGCGAGATAATTCAAGCCGTGATTTGTCATATTGTGATGATTATGACTTACAGCTCATGAAAACCCCAAGAACCCCAAATCCACAACCTCAAAAAAGTAGATTATTACATGCAATCAATAAAACAAGGATTGTACATAGAACAATATCGGACCTCTGAAAAGTACTAGCATGCATATGTACTCAGTACTTGGTTTGGGCCCCTTTTGCAGCACTAACTGCAATTACTTTTGCACGATATTCTAATTATTCGAGTTTCACCTGTATGTGTGGAGGGGCAGGGAAGATATATGTGTGGAGGGGCATAGAGGGTATGTGAGAAGGGGCAGATTTATTTTTTCTATTAATAAACCCCACTATACGAAAACTGGAGAAAACAATGTTTCGCCTTTAGATAGACCTTCAAGCTCGGTCATTCAGTAATTTGAAGGGTCAGTGTAAGTCAATGATGTCACGCAACACGTTCATGTTACACTCATCCTCGTGCCTGGCTTCCGTTCTTTCCAAGCATAATACAACCTTCTATCGGCTGGACCTTTTCTTTTCTTTCATGATCACTTCCACACCACAGATTACATGATGCGTGCAGGCAGAGTCAACAGCATATGTGATAAGGTGGCGCATCAAGTATAAGGGCCTCACGCTGTCTATTTACTTATTATCTGACCCAATCTGTTGCCCTGTGCAGAACTCGACTGACTTGTAACACGTTATTGACACAGCAACTGAATCATACAAATATCTGGCATTATTTACAGCCTGTCTTCTCATGCAACATCAGTACCTGACCTCTACCCTACTGAACACCTTTGAGATGGATTGGAATGCCGATGGTGAGTCAGGTCTTCTCATCCAACATCAGTACCTGACCTCTACCCTACTGAACACCTTTGACATTAGTTAAAATGCTGATTAAGGAGGCAGGTCTTGGCATGCAACATCAGTACCTGACCTCTCAAATGCTCTTTTGGTTAAATGGGCACAAATTCCCACAGACACAGTCCAAAATCTTTTAAAACGCCTTCCCAGGAGAGTAGGGCGGCTATAGCTGCAAAGGAAACCCAACTCTATATTAATGCCCATGTTTTTTTAAATGGAGTGTCTAGCAATCTAGATGTGATGGTCAGGTGTCCACATCTTTTGGCCATAGTGTACATTAAGAGAACTTGGACCTTTCATTTGCGAACACCCTTGCTGGACATAAAATCTAACTACTGGCCATGTAAAAAAGATGCACGGTGTCAATTAAAAGCAAGATGTGACCAGGTCCACTCGGCAATGGGTAGAGAACCAGCACCCAACTATCTTACATCTATGAAGAAAGGAACAAAAGAGAGCGCCTCCATAGTGTAAAAAAGTTATTTAATAGTAAAAACACGCAACTCTAAGGCTGTACTTACAACAGTTCGGTAGAATAAAAACCAGTAGAATAAGGTGAGAGGACGGAACCCCTGGCAGGGATAATCTGGAGCGATGTAAAACACCAGTAACCTCGATCCCTGTGTTGGTAAATGGTTTACGCGTTTCTGAGGCACGCCCCCTTCATCAGAACCAATTGCAAAACCATTGGTTCTGATGAAGGGGGAGTGCCCCAGAAACGCGTAAACCGTTTACCAACACATGGATCAAGGTTACTGGTGTTTTACATCGCTCCAGATTCTCCCTGCCAGGGTTTCAGTCCTCTCACCTTATTCTACTGGTTTTTATTCTACCGAACTGTTGAAAGTACAGCCTTAGAGCTGCGTGTTTTTACTATTAAATAACTTTTTTTACACTATGGAGGCGCTCTCTTTTGTTCCTTTTCTCATAGACAGGTGGTCCATCTAATCTGTGGGAGCTGCCTCCATCGTGTTTGCTGTATTTTTACTGTTGGGCTTTTTTGGATTTGAAGGCGCCGGTATTGTTTTGCAATTTTATCTTACATTTCGTATAAATGGGACCTAGAATCTTAAAGGGCACGCTTCACATATTGTATATCCACCCCTGATTCACCGTTCAGTCCAGCTTCTTATACAAGACTCACTAGGATCTATTAAGCAGGCAGTAGCTGTGGAAATGGAAAAGGTCTTGCTATAAGAAGGAATTCCCCTTTAGGTGAGCAGCACCACCTCTTGCAGGCTGTAAATAATGCCAGATATTTGTATGATTCAGTAGCTGTGTCAATAACGTGTTACAAGTCAGTCGAGTTCTGCACAGGGCAACAGATTGGGTCAGATGATCAGTAATAATCAGTAATTAATTAATTAACCAGTAATAGACAGCGTGAGGCCCTTATACTTGATGCGCCACCTTATCACATATGCTGTTGACTCTGCCTGCACGCATCATGTAATCTGTGGTGTGGAAGTGATCATGAAAGAAAAGAAAAGGTCCAGCCGATAGAAGGTTGTATTATGCTTGGAAAGAACGGAAGCCAGGCACGAGGATGAGTGTAACATGAACGTGTTGCGTGACATCATTGACTTACACTGACCCTTCAAATTACTGAATGACCGAGCTTGAAGGTCTATCTAAAGGCGAAACATTGTTTTCTCCAGTTCTCGTATAGTGGGGTTTATTAATAGAAAAAATAAATCTGCCTCTTCACACATACCTTCTATACCTCTTCGCACATTCCTTCTTTGTCCCTCCACACATACCTTCTATACCTCTTCGCACATTCCTTCTATGTCCCTCCACACATATCTTCTATACCTCTTCGGACATACCCTCTATGCCCCTCCACACATATCTTCTATACCTCTTCGGACATACCCTCTATGCCCCTCCACACATATCTTCTATACCTCTTAGCACATACCCTCTATGCTTCTCCACACATATTTTCTATACCTCTTCGGACATACCCTCTATTCCCCTCCACACATATCTTCTTCGCACATACCCTCTATGCTCCTCTACACATATACCCTCTATACCCTCTATGCTCCTCTACACATATCTTCTTTACCTCTTCGCACATACCCTCTATGCTCCTCCACACATATCTTCTATACCTCTTCGCACATACCCTCTATGCTCCTCCACACAAAGCCGACCAAGATTCAAGGAAGAATACACATGACTCTTGCATGGGGACAATATCTGCTGTTCCCGGAGTTCAGCTTTAAGTAACTAAAGTTCAGGAATAAAACTTTGCAAAGCCTTTGCTTACAGTAGAGGGACGCATCTGAGAGGTCAGAAGGAAGACTGTTTATATAGTTTCTTTTCTCTAAATCTGAATCCACAATAAATGAATACACAGAGGATTTAGTGCTCCCAAAGTCAGTGTCCTCTCATGCTCCCACGCTCCACCGAGACGGCCATTATACAATGGAAAAGCTTCATACTGGACGCACGCTACACCCACTGCTATGCCAACAGGGCTTGTTTGGTTGTCAGGCTCAGCACCATATCACTGAAGTTATGAATACAATGTAGAAAGTTGAAACCGGGCAGAGATCGTATTTTTTCTATCTTTTCCTGCTACACTGACCAATCGCTGCGTAATCTAATTACATTTGTAGTCCGGCTCCATTAGTGGAAAAAAAATAATTTACTTAAAGTTGAACTTCGGGGCGCAAAAACGTTAATTGAAAAAAAAAAAAATCCTCAATAGTCACAAAGGATATGAATTCACTTTGTGTGCACCAAATGTCTTTATAAAACCGGATATTTCCTTTTAAAGTAGCAGTGACATCGTCACTGTGCTGTACGTAGCCTGTGCAGAGACCGGAGCTGTAGGAGGCTCCACCCACTACAAGCTGCCAGCAGGAAACTACAGGACGGGGCGGAGACAAGAGCAGTCACCCTGCACAGGAAGAGAGAACCGATGTGACCGGTCTTTATTACAGGAGGGGGCGGAGACAAGACCAGTCACCCTGCACAAGAAGAGAAAGCAGCAGTGACTGGTCATTATTACAGGAGGGGGCGGAGACTAGACCAGTCACCCTGCACAAGAAGAGAGGGCAGCAGTGACCTGTCTTTATTACAGGAAGCTCCACCCACTACAGCCTGTCTGCAGAAAACTACCGGAGCAGGTAGAGACAAGACCGGTCACCCTGCACAGGGAGAGAAAGCAGCAGTGACCGGTCTTTATTACAGGAGGGGGCGAAGACAAGACCAGTCACCCTACACAAGGAGTGAAAGCAGGAGTGACTCGTCTTTATTACAGGAAGCTCCAAGTCTCACACGGGATTACTGCACAGATCTGGAAGAAATACATAAAGCTCACCAAGATTTAAGGAAGAATACACATGACTCTTGTATAGGGCAGAGCTCAGGTTAGACCTAACCCAGTCCATACCTGAGCTCTCTGAACAAGGACATGGTTGCAGTCGCATCATTTACCTTATATGGCCACATCGCCGTATTAGGTAAATGCCATTGACCAAATATAGGCATGTAGCCATATAAGGTCAATGATGTCACTGCATCCCGCCCCTCAGCATCACTGAGCTGTGATGTAAAATACTATATCTTCTGCCTGAGATCAAGCGATGTTGCAGAGGAGATAACCAAAGAAAGGGGAAGAAAGATGACAGTTGTGTGGTTTCGGGTTCAACTGTCAACAACATAAGAAAGAACACAAAAAACACACAATTTGGGGGTATGAGTCACATAAAAACATGAGGAGGAAAATGTGTCAATAAAATATATCTTTACGTCACCTATGTGCAGGGATGTTACTAGCACAATCTCCGCCTGAGGTGGGGGAAAGTGGGTGCTGGTAGTCACGTTCCGGGAGAGGGGTTTGATGGGGTCCTGTTGGTGCACCGCCCGACGTCATCGGTTGCCTGGAGCTGGGTGGGATGCCGGCCAGAGCGTCAAGGTTGCTAAGAGCTGGGAGGAGAGATACTGTATGGCCCTTACACATTTCCCCTCCCGGCCCTTTGCTTATGCCATGATGAAGCAAGGAATTCACTAACAGCAGCTGACTGGGCAGCACAAAAGGAGTTTCCTTCTGTGTTCAGGAAAAGCTTCTTCCAGGTTCAGGAGGAGCTCCTTCCAGGTCCAGGAGGATCTTCTTCCAGGTTCAGGGAGAGATCCTTCCAGGTTCAGGAGGACGAGCTTAATTTCATGTTTAGGAGGAGATTCTTCCAGGTTCTTCCAGTTTCTTCCAGGTTCAGGAGGAGCTTCCTTCATGTTCAGGAGGAGCTTCTTCTAGGTTCAGGAGATGCTCTTTCCAGGTTCAGAAGAGCTTAGATTCAGACTTGGTTCAGACCAAACCTGAACGTATGCCCTCTCATAACATAAGTGTGCCGTCATATGCATATATACGCTGTGCGTACTTGCAAATTATGGCAAAGCCCGCCCACTTTATTTCCGCTTTGATGTCATATCAGCGATTGCATCATATTCCCTCACAGCCAGGAAAATACAAAGACAGATCAATATTCCTCTTGTTGGATCATCTAGGAGGAGAAGCTTCTTCTAGGTTCAGGAGGAGCTCCTTCAATGTTCAGGAGGAGTTTCGTCCACCTTCAGGAGGAGTTTCCTACCATATTCAGGAGGAGCTCCTTCCAGGTTCGGAAGAGCTTAGATTCAGACCTGGCTCAGACCAAACCTGATCTCATGCCCATTTATAACATAAAGTGTGCCATAATATGTGAATATACGCTGTGCATGCATGCAAATTATGGCAAAAGCCCGCCCACTTTATTTCCGCTTTGATGTCATATCAGCGATTGCATCATATTCCCTCACAGCCAGGAAAATACAAAGACAGATCAATATTCCTCTTGTTGCGTCATCTGGGTGGTGGTGTAGTCACGTGGGTGGCGGGTGATTTTATTATTGATTTTATTATTTGTCTAATGAAGATGTAGCACCTTGCTAAAAAGGAGTGCTAGATTATATATATAGTCTATGTTCAGTTCAACTGTGACAGAACAATCTGTGAAGCTGTGTCTGCCTGTGGGTGGGTGTGTTACCACACAGGGCAGAACAGCCAATGAGGATTGCTTTGGGCATTTATGTCTCCCAGCCAATCACTGTACTACAGTAGCAGTGATGCATGCTGGGAGAGGATATAAATGCTGAGTGTGGCTGATGCAACAGTCTCTTCCTTCCCCTTCCCAGGCCCTCCTGGCCTGAGGCAGGATGCTTGCTGCTGAAGAGATAGAATGGACTAGGCCCAAGCCAGGGGCCTAGGCCTGGACACTGGGGCCTGAGCCTGGAGGCCCAGTGGTCAGCCACTCATGTCTGACGTTGAGCCTGAACAAGACCCTTGACAGTACTGCTTGCCAGAAGTTCTCCACACAGATTGCCTGTATGGCTTAAAGGTCCAAGTCTGTGGTGGCCGCAGTTACTTTGCTCTGTTTCAAGTACAAGGAGTCTACCTTCATGCTGGATGTGCCTGACCCTCTTCCCTCTCTCCCTGGAGTTACAGCAATAAAAGAGAATCATCTTGGAGCTATTGTCTGGACTTCAATCTGTCGGTAACCACTGGAAGTGGTAAGTGCGATTGGGGCAGCCATGTGTTTTTAATAATCCCTAGACAGGCTATGGAAGACCCGATCATTCAGCGGCTCCTTCGGGGGTGAGCGCTACAAAGATATGATACATTTTCCTCTTCATGTTTTTATGTCCTTGCCCTGTTTCTTTTTTCATAGGTTACATCCTCAGGGACCCCAACTACTATTTGGGGTCTAGACGTCACAATTCAGAATGTTCTTCTCCAAGTATGATTGTGGCAGTTTTCTTCCACTGTAGGACAGTGTGGCATTACGTGGACAAGAAAACGTTACTGTCAATGAAAAACTTGGAGCGTTCGTATTTTAGGAATTTGTCTCCGCCCCTGTAGTTTTCTCAAGCAGTTTGTAGTGGGCGTGGCCTGCAGGGTCCCTGCCAGGGTTCTGCTTTCCGCAAAGTTTATGTACAGTACAGTGATGATGCCGCAGCTACATTTACAAGGTTATTTCTAGGTTTGCTTGCAAAGGCGTTTGGTGCACACAAAGTGGATTTACGGGTGTATGGAGGGTTGTCACTTGTCTGGGATACACCCGGACAGTCCGGGTTTTGAATGCTGTCCAGGGTTCATGACAGCAAGACAGGTGCAACCAAAATTAAGATAGGGGGTACTGGCCCCCCACTGAAATTAGGTTCGACCGTGATATTTACATATGAATTGGTGGCACTATTTACATATGAATAAACCACCACTCATTCATATGTAAATATCGTGGTTAATTGATATGCAAATGCTGCACCTCCTTGCTGGTCAATCTATAGACCTTTGTTGCATTGCTGGTCAGTGTATATACCTTTGTTACATTGCTGGTCAGTGTATATACCTCTGTTACATTGCTGGCCAGTGTATATACCTTCATTACATTGCTGGTCAGTGTATATAGCTCAGTTACATTGCTGGTCAGTGTATATACCTCTGTTACATTGCTGGTCAGTGTATATACCTCCGTTACATTGCTGGTCAGTGTATATACCTCAGTTACATTGCTGGTCAGTGTATATACCTCCGTTACATTGCTGGTCAGTGTATATACCTCCGTTACATTGCTGGTCAGTGTATATACTTCAGTTACATTGCTGGTCAGTGTATATACCTCCGTTACATTGCTGGTCAGTGTATATACCTCTGTTACATTGGCGGTCTCTGAGAATACCTCCGTTACATTGGCGGTCAGTATAAGGCTTCCTAACTAATTCTCTCCTCGCTCTCTCTCCTGGCTGTCTACCGTATATGCTCCCAAGAAACTCTGTGCAGCACTAGAGTGTTTAGGTTTCGCTTGAAGAAAAGGTGACAACCCTAGGTATATGCTTTGTGGCTATTGAGGAATATATTTTAATAAATGTTTTTGTTCATGTTTAACATGTATGTATATCCTAAGCTTTTTTCTTTCTTTAATGTAGTTTCGGATAGAATAGGGAAGGATTAAAAATCCCACCAAGTCTTTATCCCTGTGAGGTAGATTCACACCTCTGTTTGTCCTGGTGGCCAATGTCACCAAGACAAAAAGTGATCCAAAAAAATTAGAGTTGGCACCAGAACAAGGGGTGAGGGGAAATCTTCTAATGGGGACACCGGTTCCTTTAACAACAAGAGAGGAATAGCCCTCACTTTATATAGATATTCTCTCACTTCCTGTTGGGTTTTGGGTTTACAGAACAGGAAGTGAAGGGATTCCCCTCAATGAATCATAGGCAGAAAAAAATAAACTGAAAGAGGTTTGAAGCCGTCTTTACTGTATTTAAAACTGAAAAAGAAAATGTTTTTGCTACACAGTATGTACACTTTAAGGAACCGAGTCATTTAGATAAATGACTTTGAGCATCTTAAAGTGGACCTGTCACAAACTTGAGCAATTCAAACTGAACATATAATGAAACTTGGCTAACCTTTAAGGTAACCTTCTGTGAAAACTGCACATCCAAACATCCAGATTTCTAGGAAACAATACTAATCAAATTTTACTGTTGGCCTTGACTCTACCTGGGGCAGTTTTTGGCCTCCCTGTTGGTAAATGGGGCTGCCTATCAAGAGGCGGCAAAGTTAACTCAACTTTTCGTGGAAAACGTCAGCTACCTGTGTGGCTCAATCTGCTCATTGCTTTGATACATAGTTTTAACTGAAATGCATTGGTTTAGTATCTTCTTATTCTGAGTTGCCTGAGTTTTGGCAGTGTAGCCCTGGCCAGCGGCCCCTTAAGCCTTGCAGCCCATGCATTAACGTTTTCACAGTTGGTTCAACTCTATGTCCCTTTTGGTGATTGACAGGCCACAGGGAGAGGGCAAAAAGAAAGAGGACTCAAAACCCTACTGGAAGTGAGAGGAAATCTATATAAAGTGAGGGCTATTCCTTTCTTGTTGTTAAAGGAGAACTATGGGGTCAGTGTTTTTCCCCATAGTTCTCCTTAGGGTAACGGGAGGACACAAACTAGCGTCCTCCCGTTACCCTAAGCTCAGTATACCGCGAGCTACAGCTCGCGGTATACTGAGACGCCGCACGTAGATGACGGGATCCGCCCAGCTGCGTGAGTGACAGCTTGCTCTGCCTACCTAGAGGCAGAGCCAGCTGTACCCGCCCCTCCCCCGTCCGTTCCGCCAGTCAGCGCTGGCGGATCGGAGCGGGGAATCCAGCCCCTCCCCTGTCACGGCAGAGAGCCATGACAGGATCGAGAGGTGAGCAAACCTGGTATGTGTTCCCTCACCTCCCGATCTACTGAGCCGACCTGTGACAGTCTCATTGTCACAGGTCGGCTTAGAACTATGAGGTGAGTGAAAAGCACCCGTCTCATAGTTCTCCTTTAAGGCCTGGTTCACACCTGTACGTTTTGTAGCGCGTTCAACGCTCTACAAAACGCTCAAACATGAAAATCCCATTGTTTTCTATGGGTATGGTTCACACCTTGCCGTATTTCAGCCCGTCTGAACGCGCTACAAAACGGCCAACGCCTGAAAAGGTACATGAGCTTCTTTGCGACGTATTGGGCCATAGACTTCGGAAATAGTGTTTTTGCGCGTTTTCGTCATCGAAAAGCGTGCCTATAGTGCGCGTTCCGCACATGGCTACAGACTCCATCCCAGGCTTGCAGACTGGGATGGAGTATTCTGTTCAGAGAGAAAGGAACAGGACAGGCGGGCAGAAAGACCCACAGGGGGACCAGGGGAACAGATTGTGGAGCGGGCAGTGTGTGAGGAGTGACGGGGTGAGACACAGCAGTCCTACCAGCCAATGACTGAAGCAGTGGGGGGACTTGTGCTGGGTTATGACCGACAGTAGATGCACTGACCTCGGAGGCCGGTGCATCCGCTGTCAGGCAGCCATAACCAAGTGCAGGTCGGCGATCGTAGTCTGGACAGAACCGCCATTCGTTCCGTGTCTGGACCGCGGTCTGTCATTCAGTGACGGCTGCTCTAGAGGGACAATCTATAGTACTATACATGAAGTTTCATTTGATATATATATAGTATAACTATATAATATAAATATCAGTGGAGAAAAAAGTTTTTTGTACAATAGATATGTGGTCACATGTGTCTTTTATGTTCTACTATCAGTCAGAGTTCCATTTTGGGCACCTGTAGGCATGAATGGAAATCTGTTTAGCCTGAGCCGGCGCCCTTACCTACTGAGGGACCCGCCGGCTTTCACAAATGCAGAGAAGGACCCCGACATTGCAAAAGGCTGCCCTGATGCAGACAGGCCTTTTACAGGGCACCCTTACGCAGCACCATGGTCCTTCCCCTGCGTTTGCGGAAGCCGGCAGTTTCTGTAGGCTCCGCTAGTCTTGCAGCAGGCGGGTACATTTTGTGCAGATTGCACCCTTCTTGCTATTGCCGGTGTGCTATCTTGACACAACACCGAGAATTCGGCAGAGTAGATACCAGCATAGCGTCCCTCTATATAGGGCCCCCGTAGGCACGTCCCTACTCTGCCTAATGGTTAATCCGGCTCTGCTGTCAGTATAGGATAAAACTGCCCCGTTATCATTTCAGTAAAGATATCATTCAGATCTAATGAGGAGGAGAATTGCATGAAGTTATTTTCACCTCATTCATCCAACTACATGCCAGCCAACGTACTCTGACTTATGATTGGGTGTTCAAAGTGATAAAAGCTTCACCCTATTCACTGAGATAAATGAACATTTATTTTCCTAGCTACACAGTCTCCTTTACCAAATCACCCCCATTGACTGACACATCATCCATGAAATAGATACAAGTATCACAAAAACTGACCAAAAAAACATGTTTTCTATCTATTTCTCTCGCTCTCTCTCATCTATCTATCTATCTATCTATCTATCTATCTATCTATCTATCTATCTATCTATCTATCTATCTATCTATCTATCTATCTGTCTATCTGTCTCTCTATCTAACTATCTAACTATCTTTCTATCTACATTACATGGCCAAAAGGTTGTGCACACCTATCTCACCTGTATGTGCTCCACACTGCCCTTTGTGACTATAGCACCCTCTGTTCATCTGGCAGGGCTTTCCACAAAATTTTGGAAGGTAGCCAAAAATAATATCTATCTATCTATCTATCTATCTATCTATCTATCTATCTATCTATCTATCTATCCACCATCCATCTACTGTATCTATCTACCTTTAGTATCATCCCTGTTGACTGACACTAATGGCATTTTTTCAACTCTATATATCTTTATTGAATGTACTTCACCTCCCTGCACCTTCCATTACCTTTGTAATACCCTTCTTCTGCTGCCCCCTAAAATACCTGGTCTAAGGCTAGTGCCAAATTTGTTTATAAAGTAAAGAAGAACTCCAAGATTTATTAAAAATTAACCCTTGCATTGGTGCTGCCCACATTCGCACTGGATGGGGTCACTGCATGTTTTGGTCTCGGGACGATAATGCAGAAGATACATTCCCCCAATCCTCGGTTTTGCCTGGCTGTCCCTGCAGCCTCTTCTCCCTCAAGCTCCAGCAGTTTAGGGAGCCGTGACATCATCACATTTCATGCAGGTCCATTAGACGTGAGGATGCTGAGTGAGATACCACACTTGAAGTGGAAGGGGAGAGAGGTGAGTGGTCAGTGTCACAGGGCCAAGGATTGGGTGAGTATATCTTCTTTATTTTTGCTCCTGGACCACAAGGGTCGTACCCTGGCAGACAGCGTACCCTGGCAGACATTGAGGGCACATATCATTGTCATGAATAGCACGTAATAGAATTTCTTGATAAAAATTTAATGCGGTTAAATCAACATATATAATAGTAAAATAAAATTGATGATCATTCCGATACGTACCAGGTGTTATCATTCTGGGGTGAACTTTCAGAGGCAATACTGTCCAATGCATCAGTTGAATTAATCATGTTGGTAGTGGCAGGGTTGCTCTTGATGTAAGACTGTCCTGGTAATGGGTAGTCTGGCTGTAAGATAGTCCAAATACAGGATAGTTCAATGCCGGTGCCACTTGTTCAGTCACCAATTTCTCATTTGCCTTCCAAAACTATATTCCTTCTGTAAAATGTGCATCCTCAGCTTGTGGTGCCCTGACATAGAATGGGGCTGTATGATGCCGGCATGTCATCCTCTGCCTTAGACAAGAGCAGCAGTCTGTCAGTGCAGCAAGCTGTCAACTCTTTCCTCTACTGCACCGCCGGCTGCTTGCGCTGACTTAAGTAAACTTGCAGATCGTGTGACGTCACATTTACAAAGAAGAGAGGAACGGGCTGCGTGCATAGCAGAGGAGAATAGTGACAGATGAAAGTTAAATTAGAGGCAAAGAAAGAAAGAAAAAAAGGCAAGGAAAGGAAAAAGGAAAGAAAAGGGAAAAAAAAAAGGAAAGGAGATCGGAAGGAAAGGAAAGGAAAAAGGAAAGGAAAGGGAAAAGGAAAGAAAAGGAAAGGAAAGGAAAAAGGAAAGGAAAGGAAAAAGGAAAGAGAAGGGAAAAGGAAAGTAAAGGAAAAAGGAAAGAAAAGCGAAAAGGAAAGAAAAGGGAAAAGGAAAGAAAAGGAAAAGAAAGGAAAAAGGAAAGGAAAGGAAAGGGAAAAGGAAAGGAAAATGAAGAGAAAGCAAAGGAAAAAGGAAAGGAAAAGCAAAATAATAAAGCAGAAGAAAGGAAAGGAATAGAAAAAAGAAGGATGGAGGAAGATGGATAGGGATGGAGAGGGATGGAGGGGGATGGAGGGGGATAGAGGGGGATAGAGGGGGATGGAGAGGGAGAGAGGGGGACGGAGAGGGACGGAGAGGGAGGGAGGGAGACGGAGGGGGACGGAGAGGGACGGAGAGGGACGGAGAGGGATGGAGTAAGATGGAGAGGGATGGAGTAAGATGGAGAGGGATGGAGAGTGATGGAGAGGGATGGAGAGAGATGGAGAGGGATGGAGAGGGATGGAGAGGGATGGAGGAAGATGGATAGGGATGGAGAGGGATGGAGGGGGATAGAGGGGGATGGAGAGGGACGGAGAGGGACGGAGGGGGACGGAGAGGGACGGAGGGGGACGGAGGGGGACGGAGAGGGATGGAGTAAGATGGAGAGGGATGGAGAGAGATGGATAGGGATGGAGTGAGATGGGGAGGGATGGGGAGGGATGGAGAGAGATGGAGAGGGATGGAGAGGGGTGGCGG
>NW_017306423.1:420829-447041 GCF_000935625.1 Nanorana parkeri | reverse complement strand
ATTATACAAATGTCTCCAGCCGAACTTGTGGTTTTTTCACCCTCTCTGTGTGTCCTGATTGGAGCAGAACATGACGGGAAATCCCACATGTTACAGTTGACTTAGTTGAATAGAAATAGAGGGAAGTTCTTTCAATGGGGACACCTGTTCTGACAGCAAATGTCTATGAAAGGCTTTCTATGTCTCTTTGGGGGAGATTTAATCTCAGTACCTGTTCCCAATACACAACAGGAATTATGAGGAAATCTCTCCAACTGGGAAGGAATAGACAGAATAAATAAATAAATAATAATAAATAAATATTAAAACAATAAATAAAAATAATTAAATGATAAATGAATAAATATTACAAAACATAAAAATATATACATATTAAACAAATAAATAAAAAATAATAAACAAATAATTAAATAAATAAATAATAAATAAATAAATAATAATAAATAAATATTAAACCAATAAATAAAAATAATTAAATGATAAATGAATAAATATTACAAAACATAAAAATATATACATATTAAACAAATAAATAAAAAATAATAAACAAATAATTAAATAAATAAATAAAAATGGCTACATTTTCTAAAACTTAAAAAAAAAATGAAATGGCTAGAGATACATTTTAAAGCTAAAGTTTAATCGGCTTATATTTTCCTTCCCCCACATAAACATGCTAAAAACATTTAAAAATATTAATTTTTCCCCTTTTTTCCCCCCTCTTTTTTTCCCCTTCCCAATAAACCCCAACACTATCCCCCCTTCTCACTGATACTGCATACTTCCCCTTAATGTGTCTTTCTATGTGTTCTTCAGTGCACTACTCAAGGAGCCTTGATGCAAGCAGTGGGCTGGGAGGAGTTATGCACATATCAAAATGCCTTGATGGGAGGATGCCAGTCTGGAGCAGCGGGTGTTTCTAGGCAGCCTGTATTTGCATATAGACACCCCTAGAATGCCCACATGTTATATTGAGCCTCCATGATTGCAATAAGTGAAATACAGTGAATGAAATCGGCGGGCCAGAGACAGGCAAGGGGAGAAAAGCGCTAGATGATGCTGGATGGTCTCCAGCCAGGATATGAGGTGAGATCAATCTGACTTGCTGCAGCTTCTAATGCACATGGTGAGAAGCTCCTGGTGTGCAGTGACATCAGAGGAAGCCATTTCAGTCCAGGGAGGCGCCGCTGCAACTGTGCAAGACTGAAGGGGAGGACGGAGGTCAGATAGAAGACTGAAGCGGAGGACGGAAGTCAGATAGAAGACTGAAGGGGAGGCCGGAGGTCAGATAGAAGACTGAAGGGGGAGGTCAGATAGAAGACTGAAGGGGAGGCCAGGAGTCAGATAGAAGACAGAAGGGGAGGCCGGAGGTCAGATAGAAGACTGAAGGGGAGGCCGGAGGTCAGATAGAAGACAGAAGGGGAGGCCGGAGGTCAGATAGAAGACAGAAGGGAAGGTCGGAGGTCAGATATAAGACTGAAGGGGAGGCCGAAGGTCAGATAGAAGACAGAAGGGAAGGTCGGAGGTCAGATAGAAGACAGAAGGGAAGGTCGGAGGTTAGATAGAAGACTGAAGGGGAGGCCGAAGGTCAGATAGAAGACTGAAAGGGAGGCCGAAGGTCAGATACAAGACAGAAGGGGAGGCCGGAGGTCAGGTTGAACTTATGCTGAATTTCACTGATCAAGCACATTTTTTAATTTTAATCTTTTTATTTTTAGTGCACACAGTTCAGCTGGCCGCTTGTTTTGTGGTTGCGTGCCGCAGTTTCCTCTGCTCTTTAAAATAAGTCTAAATTTAATTCAGGGAGGAAATGAAACATTATATTTGATTTCTCTTTTCAATACCAGACGAGGCATTTATGTCCTTACTGGAATGAACACTTACTGGCAGACACAAACATTTTTTTTTTAAATTCCAAGAATAACCGTTAGAACAGGGGTAGCCAACTGTGGCACTCCAGCTGTGGTGAAACTAGAAATCCCATCATACCCCTGCTTGTAGGAGTCATACCTGTGGCTGTCAGAGTCTTGCAATGTCTCACGGGACTTGTAGTTTCACGAGAGCTGGGGTGCCAAGGTCGCCTACCCCTGGTTTAGAATGCTATTAATGGCCAGCCGAAAGATGAACAAGCTGTGAAATGTTTAACTTTGCTTGTTGCCATGGGATCACCGGATGCTGGTTGCCATGGGATCACTGGGTGTTTGTTGCCATGGGATCACTGAATGCTTGTTGTCATGGTATCACTGGATGCTTGTTACCATGGGATCACTAAATGCTTGTTGCCATGGGATCACTGCAATGCTTGTTGCCATGGGTTCCCTGAATGCTTGTTGCCATGGGATCACTGGATGCTTGTTGCCATGGGATCACTAGATGCTTATTGCCATGGATTCACTGAATGCTTGTTGTCATGAGATCACTGGATGCTTGTTGCCATGGGATCACTGGATGCTTGATGTCATGGGATCACTGAATGCTTGTTGCCATGGGTTCACTAAATGCTTGTTGTCATGGGATCACTGAATGCTTGTTGCCATGGGTTCACTGAATGCTTGTTGTCATGGGATCACTGGATGCTTGTTGCAATGGGAACACTGGATGCTTGTTGCCATGGGAACACTGGATGCTTGTTACCATGGGATCACTGGATGCTTGTTGCTATGGTAATACTGGATGTAGCACCAATGTGATGACTGAAGATTCCTCTGTAGACATGCCCACCTATAGCAGCTACAGTTTCCTTCGGATAAGTCGGATGATTCAAAAACCCCTTTCAGACAAAATGATACAAAAAATAACCGATTCGTTCTATTTGTAAACATTGTTATTTCACTCTCCCGATTTACAATGTAACAATTGTCAACAATACGGAGTTCTGTTCTCACCTATCGTAAGATCTCCTTCACTCACCACGTCACGGGCACGGGTTGTATCATTTAGTAAATACGAGTCCGGCATGTTTCAGCTGACAGTTGTCTCATGTTCTCCATTATCATGATGAAGTCCTATTCCTGTGCAAGGCGGAGGACTCACACAGAGCAATGCCCCCTCCTCCCCCCCCATTATCACAGGAAGACCTCCAACCATTATTACTCTTCCAGCAAGATCACAAGTTAGGGAATATAGAAAGGATTTTTAGGTTTTATGTGCACTGTAACGTAGATCAGAAATATTAGATGTGTTTGGAAATTAACAACCTGTAAGAACCAATGTCCAAAAGGCCTCATGTTAATCAGTCAGCTGATCTACATAATTTACCCATGCAGTCCTTCACACAGGGAGGGGAGGGGCGGGGCGGGGGTCTGGAGATCAGGCTCCTCTCAGCAGGAAGCACAGGATATGTTGTATCCTAAACCAGGGCAAAGTTAGACTCTTTGTCACCGGCAATTTGGCCTGAGGTAGCAGAATGCTAAGACTCCGGGTACCATTAACAGCCTTGTGCTCAGAGTAGCCAGAGGTTCTATTACTTCAGTGTTATACATGACATACTCATAACTGGAGGGTCTCATTGGAAAGAGACTAGATATTCTGCACTGTCCCGGCCGAGTTATTAGCATATGAATGGGCAGTGGTAATTTGCATATCAATAAGCCGCGACCCATTCATATGTAAATAGTGCGGCTACGGAGAGAGCCGACAGCAGAGGGAGCTGGGTGAGGAGGTGTTTTTCCACCCTCCCCCACCAGCGCCCTCAAGCGGCCGCTTGTGCTGCCTGTATGGTAGCACCGGCACTGGTCCCTGGACTCCAACTGTACAGTCCCCTGCTGATGTTACCCCTTTGCTGTGCCTGGATTGCTGCCCTGTGTCCCTGGACTCTGCCTGGATTGCTGCCCTGTGCCCCTGGACTCTGCATGAATTGCTGTCCTGTGCCCCCAGACTTTGCCTGGATTGCTGCCCTGTGCCCCTGGACTCTGCATGAATTGCTGTCCTGTGCCCCCAGACTTTGCCTGGATTGCTGCCCTGTGCCCCTGGACTCTGCATGAATTGCTGTCCTGTGCCCCCAGACTTTGCCTGGATTGCTGCCCTGTGCCCCTGGACTCTGCATGAATTGCTGTCCTGTGCCCCCAGACTTTGCCTGGATTGCTGCCCTGTGCCCCTGGACTCTGCATGAATTGCTGTCCTGTGCCCCCAGACTTTGCCTGGATTGCTGCCCTGTGCCCCTGGACTCTGCATGAATTGCTGTCCTGTGCCCCCAGACTTTGCCTGGATTGCTGCCCTGTGCCCCTGGACTCTGCATGAATTGCTGTCCTGTGCCCCCAGACTCTGCCTGGATTGCTGCCCTGTGCCCCTGGACTCTGCCTGGATTGCTGCCCTGTGCCCCTGGACTCTGCCTGGATTGCTGCCCTGTGCCCCTGGACTCTGCCTGAATTGCTACCCTGTGCCCCTGGACTCTGCCTGAATTGCTACCCTGTGCCCCTGGACTCTATCTGGATTGCTGCCCTGTGCCCCCGGACTTTGCCCTTGCAAACCCTTGCTGTTTTAGCCATTTGTTTTGCGCGGATTGCTCCTACACTTGCCGTATCCTAATGTTGAGAACCCCTAATAAAGAACCTCCTGGTCAAGGGTCCTAAAAAACACTCTTGGTCTCTGTGTGTGTTCTGTGTCTCCAACATTGATTAAAAAAATTAAATAAAAATGTTTATTAAAGCCTGCAGAGCATTGCAACTGTGATCAATAAATCGTGGGTGCAATGCACAGGATCCAGCAGACTTTTCCCCTAGCCCCAGGTATGGAAGATGTAAGCAAAGGACTACAAGTGAGGTGATGTCACTGCAATAGAGATCTATGACTTCCTCTGCTGCTGTGGCAGATGGGAGACATACAACAGTAGATGGTCAGAGACTGCAGGCATACAACAGTATGGTCAGAGACTGCAAACATACAACTGGAGATGGTCAGAGACTGCAGACATGTTACAAGAGCCTCTGTCAGGTTTTTATTGGTCTATAACCCTCTAAAGAAGTTGGTTTCCTCACAGGCAAATTTATCAATCAGCAATAATTTATGGTTGGACTTTACCATTAATCTTATAATCCCTTATTTCCATACCCAAGATATTTTGTTTGCCATCTGTGTCCCCATTGGGTTGGTTCGGTTTCACTTCCTGTTTGGTCACCGAAAAAGAGGAAGTGGATGGAGATCTCCTCTTTGAGGGCACAGACAGCAATAAAAGTAAACCAACACAGCAACAATAAAAATATAAATAAATAAATAAACAAGTAAATTCAACACTTAAAAAGAAAATAACTTTTAATGCAGAACTTGAAAAGGTACAAATGCCACCTAGTATGTTGACTAAACCACACCCACTTTTTTTGTAGCCAACCACACCCATTTTTTTGGTAACAGTGGCATAACAATCGCCATAGCGACCCAGGCGGCCGCTATGGAGCCCGGGGCACAGGGGGGCCTGGCCAGAACAACCCTGATGCCGTGCGGGCCGCCTAGGTCGCTATGTCACCTCATGCTGCTGGCTGTCACTGACGGCTGGGAAGGGGAATGCGCCGCTGTTCAGATCACTGACAGTTCCTCTCCACCGCCGCCAGTCAGTGAGAGCCAGCAGCGGCGGGGGAGGAGGCTGGACCCGGCAGTGGAGGAGGAGGCGGGGCCCGGGGTCGGCATCAGAGGAGGAGGCAAGGCCCAGTGATGGAGGAGGCGGGGCCCATTAGTGACCGTGGAGGAAGAGGAGGCAGACAGGTATGGAGTGTGACCAGCCCACCTGAGTCCCTGCAGAGCCCACCTTTGAGAGTACATGGTGGGCTCTGCAGGGTCACCCTCAGGTGGGCTGTATGGGATCCAAGTGGGCTCTGCAAGGGGCGTAAGTAGAAATCACAGTGCCCCATACAAAATTTTGCTATGGGGCCCTGTGATTTCTAGTTACGCCCCTGTATGGTAACCCTACTACTCAGCAGCATCCAATGCGAATTATATTCTCAATCATCTATAGTTGATGAATGAATAGAATTAATTACAACTTAAACATTTGATTGTTTTATGAGACCAGAAAGTTTTCTTTTTTATTCTTATGACTTTTTATATTCGCACAAGTAAAATGTATTGCTGAGTTCCAGATCTGCTTCCAATTCATGAGAACGTCATCCCCATGGCCTGGGGAATTGGCACAGTCGTTGCTGCCTGAACGTAGCAAATACCATTTCTGGGAATCTCTGCAATGACCACACATTTTAATGGTCTCACAGCTCTTAATTAAACATTCCACTTCATTCAAAGCGTCTTCTTACAGGATGTAAACCCCTGAAGATTCAACAGTCCTTTCCCCACTGTCCCTTGGGATTCTGGGGTTGTGACCACCACTTATCCCACTTCACACAAAAAGCCATTTGTAAAGCTAAAACAACGGGATAAAGATTCTTATTTTGAAGAAAAAGTGACAGTTATTTTCAGGAGAGTCCAATGAGATTGGAAAATGACAGTCACATGACTGAAAATAAATATATTTATTCTTGTGTAAAGCTTTGTGAATTAGGCCTAAGGGGGCTTCTTCTTACAGCGTGTAAACTCATGAAGATTCAACTGTCCTTTCCCCACCGTCCCTGAGCACTACTTATTCCACTTCATTTAAAGCGTCTTCTTCTTACATTATGTAAACTCATGAAGATTCAATGGTGTTTTCTCCGCAGAGATTCCGGGGTTGTGACCAACACTTATTCCACTTCACAGAAAAGGCTCCATTCACAAAGCTAAAACAACAGGATAAAGATACTTATTTATATAAAAAGTGACAGTTAGTTATTTTCAGGTGAGTCCAATTAGTTGGAAAATTACAGTCACATGGCTGAAAATAAATATAAATATTCTTCTATAAAGCTTTGTGAATGAAGCCTAAAGGGTCTTCTTCTTACAGTGTGTAAACTCATGAAGATTCAATGGTGTTTTCTCCGCAGAGATTCCGGGGTTGTGACCACCACTTATTCCACTTCATGCAAAAGGCTCCATTCACAAAGCTAAAACAACAGGATAAAGATTCATATTTTTTTTTAAAAAGTGACAGTTATTTTTTTAGGTGAGTCCAATGAAATGGAAAATAACAGTCACATGACTCAAATTAAATATATGTATTCTTGTGTAAAGCTTCATGAATTAAACCTAATTGGGCTTCTTCTTACAGTATGTACATCCGTGAAGATTCAACGGTCTTTTCTCCACCATCTGAAGAGATTCTGGGATTCGGACCCCCACTTATTTCCATTCATCTTCTTCCAGTATGTAAACCCCATTAACGCTCAACGGTGTTTTCCCCGCAGTTTCAAGGGATTCTTGGATTCTGACCACACTATTCCACTTCATGCAAAGTATACTATCGTCTTCTTACTGTAGGCAAACCCCTGAAGATTCAGTGGTGTTTTCCCCGCAGTCCCGGGAGATTCTTGGATTGTGACCACAACGTATTGCAGCAGTTTTTGGTTTTGAACATTTGTTTCCAGTTAATGAATACATTATTTAAACTGGTTCTAAAGCCAAAAGTATGGAAGGGTTAAAAGGCCCTATTAGTTTATTTATTGCTACCTGTGTCCCAATAAGGAATGTTTTCTTTACTTCCTGTCCTGCAGATGCTATAGGGAATAAGAGAAACTCTCTCCAAAGTCAACAGAAATCCCATCTAAGAGAGCTGTCATAGGAAAAGGTGTCCCCATTGGGGGATTGTTACTCACTTCTTGCTCTGTTGACAACTCAAAATGTTGGTTTTCCCTTCACTTTCTGTCTTGGTGACAATGGGGACCAGGAATAATATTGGGGAATCTCCCCACGTGGGGACACACAAAGTAATACAACTTGATAAAGGTGCTTTCCCGCTCTATCCATGAGTGGTAGCTGAAGTATTTGAGGTAGTGCTGTTTCTCAGTGTTTCAGGCACCCTTTAAGAGAATTCCAAATCTCAAGGCACTCCACTATAAAATGGTGTGTAAAAAATGGTGTGTGGTCCATATAAAATCCATACCAGAACCATATTCAAGATAGGGGTCTGGTATGGGTTTTAAGGGGGGACCCCATGCAAAAAGAGTCACCCTCCTTCAAATTAGAAGCCCCATTCACACCAGTGCCCTCTTTAACATCAGAATCCCCCCAAATAAAAGCCCCCTTTACATCAGGAGCGCTCCATAAGATTGGGAATGCCCTTCACATTGAAAACCCCCCTCCTTTGACATCAGAGTAACCTCTTCTAATACCAGGAGTCAATCTTTACCTCAGAGTCCCCCTCCTTCTCATCAGAGTCCTCCTCTTTTTACATCAGAGTCCTCCTCTTTTTACATCAGAAGCCCTCTTCAGATCAGAGGCATTCTGAAAATTTTGAAGCACACCAAAGAGATCCAGAAGGCACCCCAGGGTTTCATGACACCCTGGTTGAGAACAGCTGCTTTAGGTCTTTGGCAATCCAAATTTTATTGGATCTGATTGGCCGGGAAGCCGGCTCGATGCTGATTTGCTGGGAAGCCGTTTTCCTGGCCAAACAACATGGAGCCGGCTTCCCGGGCAATCCAGAAGCCGGGCGGCATGTCATTACCCGCCACCCGGGTTCCTGATTGTCCATGAAGCCGGCTTCATGCCAGCGGAAGCACCGGTATCGGTACTCAGTATCGGAGAGTACCGAAATCAATATCGGTACTCTTCCTTGATACAGAAAAAACGGTGCAGCCCTAGGTTAAAATCTCCAGGATTACTCCCCTATTCTTGCCTCCACCATCACTCCAGTCACCCAAAAACTCACCAAATGGAGTTGACCCCATGCATATAGAAAGTCATAAACAACATGTAAAAGTTCTTGTGTCTCCCGTACCTTAAATCTTGTTCTACATTTCATAAATCTTCATAAATAAAAGGCTCATAAGATGTAATATTGCATGACTTTATTTTTAAAAGGTAATTATTTTATGATATATTTTTATATTATTTTGGTTTGGAACAGCAGAGAACAATTATTACAATTATTACAATTATTCTGCAATTGCTTGCTAGGAGCTATTACATTCAATGACACAGATTAAGCCCATAGATAAAACTGTGCACGCTACAGCTAAAAGCACCTAAAACATTCCATATAAATCGTACTGCAATTATACAATTTCTTAGCTTTCCAATAGAATTAGAAGCATCAAGTATCATGCATCTCCCTCTAGTGGCATCTGGGGAAATAAATTATGTTTAAAATGAATGTATAATATAAAATATATTATAATATAATATAATATACAGCCCTGTATAGCAGCTATGTGGTTTGAGGACCCGTCTCATTATTTAGGTAGGACTATAACCCGTACTGTATTGGTTTGTAATTCCAAAGAAGGACCTTTTTGGGTTTCTTTTGGTTTTTTTTTTCGCATCATAGTGCTTCTAATCTCTTCCAGGCTCTGTCAGCCGCTTCCTTTCTTAATGGACCCCCTGCTGAGTGTCTTCCTGATGGTGACTACAGTGTGCCATGGCCATGCAATGCGTGTCAAGAAGGCCTTTTGTAGTCTTTGCCAGAGGGGCGTATAGGGGAAGACTACAATGCAAGACTATAATTCAATGTGACAATGCAAGACCACAGTTGTTACCACATAAGTGGAACTGGACTGAGTGGTGTCAGCCCTGCCTAGTTTTCTATTGCCAAACTACTCAGATTTACCCACTCACCTATCTCTACAACATAAATTATTCTGTAGTCCCAGATAAGAACTGGGAGGGCTAATTACTCTCCTTGAGACAGCAATGGAAGTATGTATAGGACACAGCACCACCTTGCATTTCTAACACGATCAACAGGTATATTTTTGGACTAATCAAACAGATATAACAAAATGCTTCCTAAGGTATATTTAACAGACCCAAAGGCTTGTTAGGGTTTACATTAACCATTCCCGACCAGGGTTCCATGGAAAAGTAGGGTTTCTTTTTTCCACTGTCCTCCAAAGTATGGTGGCACCACACTGACCACCACTGTAATGGGCGCTCTCATTGACCAGCAGTGTAAAGAGACTCTCCTCTCATTGACCACCAGTGTAAAGAGGCCCTTCTCTGATTTATCACCAGTGTAAGGAGTCCCCTCTCTCATTGAACACCAGTGTAAAGAGGTCCTTCTCTGATTTATCACCAGTGTAAGGAGACCCTTTTCAACATTCTCAACCAGGGTTCAGCTGAACCCCAGGGTTGCTCCAGAGGTTGATAGGGGTTCCATGAGCTATGACAGATTGACCTCTTACCTGATGGTGTCTACATAATTCCGGCACCAATGACTTTTCGAAGACCCAGTGGGATGGGACCAGTTAAGCTTCTCAATTCTCAGGTAAGTTACCACTGACACCAATAATCAAGTGATATGCATATATACAGTCCAATGAGAGAGCCAAACAAGACTGAATGAGTCCAAAGATGTTTAATAATGGCATGGGTTCATAAATGACAGTAAAGAACAGCCTAGATCAAGTTAGCTGTCTGTAAGGGGAGCATTCTTTCCACTTGTGAACTGTAGATATAATCATCTGTAGAAAGGGTTCTCTGAAAACTATTTCAAGGGTTCCTCCAAAGGTAAAAAAAAAAAGGTTGTGAATGGTTGGTCAAAGCTTTAAGCCACATGTTCTGAGGACCTACAAGAAGGACAAGTGTGGAGGAAACAAGGACAGAGAGCTTCTGGTCCAATGGCCCTACACAAAACATCTTGTGAAATAAAAGCAGGAACTGGATGTGTTCCACGGCAACAGATTGTGAAATATATTAATATTCTCAATAGATAGGCAATGAGTAATTACATGGTACACAACATGACCCAGGAAGTCGGCACTGAACCACCGGCTACAAAGAGCAAACATTTAATAGTAATATTTGAGGTTTATATGTCTTAAACCAACACTTAGGCAATAGCTGCATTGTCCTAGTGTTTGAGAACAAAGGTTGTCTCGGGAATTACCAGAAGGAGCACTGAGGTGCATGCTGGGATATATATATCACAAACATTGATGCTGTTATGCTTCGTTGAGCCAATGTCTACAATACTGAAGAGTTTATAGAGACGATCGCTGCCAACTTTTTAACAAGAACTTTATTTATGATGTACTAATGACACAATAGGACTGATGTGCCCATAAATTATTCCCAACACTTGGAGGTAACTCTTTTATTCTATTGTTATATAATTGTTCAGATGATGTTTTGAGAATCGTATCTCAAGTAAAGATTTGTTGGTCCTCTCCCTCTTGGTTATGTGTATGTCAGATAGTGCACTCTGTATTCTTCCTGAGCAGATTAAAGGTCCCTGCAGTAGAAGAGCAGTGCTGCAGTCTCCATAAATCTTTGGGAGTGCATATGTCCCCCACTGCAGACTGTGGTTCCATCCTCTGAATCCTATGTCTCTACAGGACTTTGCAGGGGTGTAGAGAGCCATGAATGGAACCATAAGTTATATATAGGCGTCTTGCTGCACTCCGTACCGGTATAGGATGTTCCTTGAAATCCTAGTGGGTGCTCATAGTGACCTAGAATGGCGCAGTCAAGATATACAAGTTTGCAAAAGGATGTCATCAGTACACCATTTAAGTGAAATCAACAAAAGTCCATTTATCAATGAAGTACTCTCATACTGAAGTCCAGTACAAGCACACACTAGCGTCCTCCCGTCACCCAAAGCTCAGTATACCACGAGCTACAGCTCGCGGTATACTGAGACGACACAGCTGAAACCAATCCCGACAATTATGTTTGGATCCACCCAGCTGCTTGAGTGACAGCTGGCTCTGCCTATCTAGAGGCAGAGCCAGCTGTACCTGCCCCCTCCCCGTCCGTTCCGCCAGTCAACGCTGGGGCAGTCAGAGGGGGAATCCAGTCCCTCCCCTGTCACGGCTCTCTGCAGTGACAGGATTGAGAAGTGAGCGAGTGCTGGTATGTGTTCGCTCACCTCGCGATCTACTAAGCCGACCTGTGACAGTGTCATTGTCACAGGTTGGCTAGAACTATGAGAATGAGTGAAAATCACTTACCTCATAGTTCTCCTTTAACTTAAATGGTGTGCCGGTTACATCCTTTTGCAAGCATGAATGGAACCATGGCACGTGGCATGGTTCCATTCATGACTCCCTACATCTCGCATCTGACACCCCTAGAAATTTTGAGTGTGGAAGAGGATTACAGAGGCTGCAGCACTGGAACAGAGGGGATGTAGGAGACAAGGGCCCCCAGAAATTTAATCTGCATTTATTTAACCTTAAAAGGGTAATTTTAAAGGGAGCCATAGATCTAAAATGCTGGTTGGACGCACATTTATCATTTGAGAGATAGACATAGGAAGCGATGTATTAAAATGTAGATACATTTTACAGTCAAGATATAAAATGTACTGGAGACTATAAAGGCTCTGCTTGGCAACACATGGACATGAAGGGGCCTCTAGGGGGCGCTTTCTGCAAAATCAAAGAGGTGTGGAAAAACACAGGAGACCCAAATTAATAGTTGAGAAATGATGAAGACTTTAATTCAACACAAAATACCAAAAGGACAAGCTAATACATTCCAGGGGGCAACCTTCATCGGGGTTGTAAATGCAATTTCACAGGGCAAACGGCTCTGTGAATTGTTTATAAATACACCCCAAAGAGAGGAAGCAAGATGGAAGAGCGTTGGACAGCAGGTAAAAACCAACCATGGGACACACTAATTGCTTCCAGGTTAGCTCTAGCGTGACATTAGAAACAGGTGGAAATCTCTAGTCTCTATACTGTAATTGAAATACTCAACACCCATGCCCACTTTGAAATGCTTCATGCGAGGGCTCACTACAAATGGGAAAAATATACTATCCATTGGACATGCTGGATGACCCTACTTAAACCATTATATCCAGCTTGTCCCCCCTACTGGTTGTCTAGAACTGGCCTCTCCTATTTTACCCCTTCGTTAGATAATTTCCAAATTAAAGCCAACATGTGTTCTATAGACCGATACGGAATGGTACAGGTTTCTATCTCTCAGTGTACCACATTCGACTGTTTTTATTCTGAAGTTTAGTATACCTTCACGTGCTGCAATCTAAATTGACCTCTTCAGCCTTTTATCTCTCTCCCTTCCATTCCATAATGTGAACCCTCCCCCTATCCCCCAACATATAACTAAAATATTTGGACGCAATACATATCTCGGTCCATATCGTGGGTTAATCATGGAATTCTATGCCTTTCCCTTTCCTTTCCAATCTTTTTTATGACACACTCTTTCCATCTGTAGAGGTATAGGCTTGTCTATCGCTACTGCATAGCCTTATGGAGTTAAATGCTTTCAGATATCAGTTGATATCGCCCTAGGCAGAGCCGGATTTCCCACAAGGCCAACCAAGGCCCGGCCTTGGGGCAACAGGGTGTAGAGGGGCAGGGGGGTGTGGAATTCCTATCTCCCGACGCCCGACATGCATTGCCGGGCGGGTAGTTGTTTTCTACATTTAGGGCAAGCAGAGCTAAATGTACAGCGGGGAAGCCGCCGCTTGTTTTGTAGAAGTGATCCCGGCCGAGAGCACTTGTAACTTGTATGCAGCCTGCAGGTCTGCCATTCACCATGGGGGGAGGGTGGGGTGGCGGGTAGGAAGGCGCATTGAGGAACCTGGCCTTGGGGCAGCAGAGAGAGTAAGTCTGGCCCTGGTCCTAGGCATCGCCTATATCATTACTTTGTTGAAGTGTGTCCTATATTTTATTGTTTTGGACTCTGTATGCTATCTCTTTTATTCAATAAAGATCTATTGTTAAAAACAACAAAACAACAACCATGGGGCTATAATCCTTCCTCTCTCTCTGTCCAAATCTAAAAAACAAAATTGCCTGGACATACATTACATAGTGAAAACATCTTTTTTGGGGTTTTTGCTGGTTGCATGTTATGGCATTGAAAATGCACTCTTTCTTCCACTTCACTGTACTACAATCACTTCACTGCAATCCACTTTGCTTTGTAGTAATATACGCTCATTCTGTCCATACGGTTAAAGATATAGTTACTATAGCCAATGTCTTTGCCGGGTTTGGTCCTTTTCCAAAAATAGATAAAAATATCCTCTTTGACATTCGTCTTTGTATTTTAACTGTAAAGGCTTTGAGGTTTGGTAAAATCCATTGGTGATCCTTAAAGACTCGAAATGGAACATGTGAGTATCTAGAAAGGTGTTGCAAGTGAAGGGCAGGGAAGCGTCCTTGTGCCATGACACCCCCTCTCTCTCTCTCTCTCTCTCGTGCTTGATGGAGCCAACTTTTTCTCATTTTTAGACTGTAAAGACAGTTTTGTGATGGCAAATTGAAAGATCTTCTTGTGCTTGGCATGCATAAACCATCTCAGGTCTAAATACCGGCATAGAAATATTTGAGAGCAGAGGTAGGAAGAGAAAGCCAACTAAAAGCCCCAATCTTCTGTGTACAGTCAAATCCATCCATTACCATTGGGGTGGACATTTTTGCAACATGGAGGGGAAATAAAAACTACATTTTGCTGTGTAGTTAATCAGCATTCAAAACCAAGGACAAACATTTCAAGGGACATATTGAGTCAATATTTGGGTAATGACGTCAGCCAGGATCCCCCGTTCCTTTGTGTACATTCCGGTGTCGGCTGGGGAATTTTCCAGTTGGCAGCTGAATGGGGCTGGGGATGTATCATTGGTTTCTAAGACACTGTTGGCTGCATAACTGGGAACTACGAGTCAGTAGTTTCCTATCAGGTCTGATTCCCTTGTGATTGACAGCAGGCAGTGGGTGGATTTTGGAGAGCCAATAGAAACCATGCAATAGGTTTTGGGATTTGCTCATTGCCTGCTGTTAATCAGTAGCAGAGCAGACCTGATGGGGAACTAGTCCCATCAGGCTCAGCTCACAGAGGTAAGTATCACTGGTTGTTAAGGAAGCTGTTGGTGTATATGGACAGTCTAGCTTCAGTGTGTCTCTGCACCACAAATGCACTCAAAACACATGTACCTGTTTTCTGATCTGGGGAAAGCACCAACATTTGCCATGTGGATGGGCAATGGAATTCTAAAGGGTATCACAGACACTCTTTATGAATTCCAGGGATTATGTGGCTCTGTATGGTCCTAAGAAGAAACTTTGATCGCTTTAGTCTCTTTCTCACAAGGAGCGATACAAATTTTATAACAATATTTTCCAAAATGCAACTTTTTTAAAATGTCCACCAGCCCCTCCAAAAAGGCTTTCTTAAACGAAGCCGATGAGAAGTAGAATATCAGGGGATCCAATGAAGCGTTGAAGGTGCTTAAGAGCAGAGTGTAGTCTCTCCAGTATGGGCTGTGGCCCTGAAAAAAGCCCACAACATGAGATACATTATAGGGCATGAAACAAATGATGAAATTAACGAGCGTGACTGCCACTAGGCAGATGGCCCTCATTTTCCTCTTTTTCTCCAGACGAGCCTGAGACAAGATGATCTTGATGAAGTTGCCATAACAGAAGACTGTGATGAGAAACGGGACGAAGAAGAGAAGCACACTAATTTCAAACCTCACCGGGAGTAGAATTTTTAGCTGGGGTGGAGAAAATGTACTGTAACACATGGTATGATTTGTTTCCGTCATATTACTGGGCATGGCATGCTCCACGATGTAGACAATACTGCAGTGCACTGTTGCAATGATCCAGATGAAGATGCATGCCATGACTGAGTAGAGTGATCTCCGGAGAAGCTTGTATTTGATAGGAAAGGCGATAGCTAGATACCTCTCCACGCTGATGGCCATGAGAAAGAGAGAGGTGATGTAAATGCTGCTGAAGTACATAAACGCCGATAAAGAACAAAAAACATATGGCATATTCCAATTCATGTCAAATGCTGCTTCCATCATACGAAAGGGAAGAAACATCAAAAGAAGCAAATCAGAAACGGTCAGGTTGACTAGCAGGATGTCCACCGGTACGACACCAAGCCTAAATTTTTTAATGAGCGTACACAGGGCCGCTATGTTCAGGGGAAGCCCTGTTACAAATGTAAAGATGTAGACAAACAAGAAGAGGGGATTCCATCCTGGGAAATAGGGCATAATGGTTGACTTGGAACTTAACAAACTTGCTGAATTTGGTGAAGTCCCTCGTTGATTTGTTATTGTGTTTGAGGCCTCTTAAATATACTAAAAAAAAGGAAAAATAATCAGGTTATTGATAAGAGCTACAATTAGTTGGATCATTTTTTTTTGTGCTCTATTGTGAAAACTAAAACCTAAAATAAAACTGCCAATGCATAGTAGACCTTACTCACCTCTCCTGCCGCCTGCTTCGCCGATCTCCGCATTAGTGAAATGAAAACCCCCGCAGAAGAACCTTCAGAAACCAACGCTTGTAACATAATAGGATGAACCCAATAAACTCCGGTCTTTATTATTGTTACTTTGTATCTATGTAACCATGTATGTGACCATCACATCTATGTCTATACTGCCTTCAATTTAGATTTAGCATGACGAGCTCGGCGTAAACGTGGATGGTACAGTGATAAGACAGGTGTGGGTCATAAATGACCAGTACAAGATGATAAGTTAAAATCTTTATTAACAAGTGAAATGAGATACTGTGACAGCAGCTGGTTCATTTTGGATGACAAACCAAGCCAACAACTATGAGACTGGAATAGTTTGATTGTTCTTGTCAATTCTAATCAAGAGCTGTGAGTAGGGCTGTATTCAAAGTATATCTAAAGCCAACAACTTGGAAACAGTAGGGAATGGTTAGAATCCATGCCATTTTTGAGGGTGAACTGTTGGGGAGTCTCCCCTTTACTACCTGTCCTGTATACAGGCAGTGAGATGACATCTTTGAAAGTGAAGGAAATCACTTTTTTTCAGAAATAAGTGGTGGCTGAACGTTAATTGTGAGACATGATTGTGAGAGATTGATTGCTGAGGCTAAAGTGATTTCACGATAAAGGGCAGAAGAGACACTGCTCTGCTTTGGATGCAGGATAAACAATGGAGTCAAATGTGTAAAAATATGCATTAATTTCACATGGAAACGTTTGAAAAAGCGAGTAGATAAAACTAGGGTTTACAAAAGAAAATCTCTTTTATGACATTATGGCAAGCAAAAAAAAAAGAAGGAAAAAAAAATCCACCAAAATAATGCAACGAGTAATATATCAGCAAAAATGCAAAATGAAAATTAAAAATGAAGTAAAAAATACAACAAAATAAAATCCTAAGTAACAGCAAAAAGACAAAATAAAAAAAATGCTGTACAGACCTTTAAATAGTGTTGATGATATTGAAGTCACTCAGCCAACATCTTCTGCTAGAACTGTACTACACTACAGTCGTGCACTGAGCTTCTTCAGAGTTGGGAGTTGACACAAGCCTCTCCTTCAGCTAACCAGGAATAATTAGAGATAGTTTGAACAAAGATTTCCCCTACTAGTTTTATCTGTCCACTGTTTGCAGAAGGCTAAAGATTATATTTGAAGCTAATCGATATATGCAAAAAACATACATGCCTTCTGTGTACGTTCCTAAGGAAGCAGGCAGGCAGGTACCATGTCTCTGTGATGGCCATAAACCTTAACCACTAAAGCTTATTAAATAGCCTCATGAAATGGCTCGCTGTTGGCCTTCCTTCTAAATCCAAACTCAGAGGGCCTGACATGCCTTAAAGGAGAACTATGAGGTGAGTGCTTTTCACTCACCTCATAGTTCTAGCCGACCTGTGAGACTGTCCCAGGTCGGCTTAGTAGATCGGGAGGTGAGCGAACACATACCGGCTTTCCTCACCTCTTAATCCTGTCACGGCTCTCTGCCATGACATGGGAGGGGCTGGATTCCCCCCTCCCCGCTCCGATCTGCCAGCGCTGACTGGCGGAACGGACGGTGGTGGTCAGCTAATCCTAACAAGAAACCTTGATCGCCTTCGTTTCGCTCTCACAAGGAGCAATACAGATTTTGTGCCAATGCAACTTTTTAAAAACATCCCCAGCCCCTCCAAAAGCACTTTCATAACAGAAGCAGATGAGAAGTAAAATATGAAGGGATACACGATGCATTGAAAGTGCTTAAGAGCACAGTGTAGACTCTCCATTGTGGACTTTTGCCCTGGAAAACCTCCACAATGTGCAATATATTATAGGGCATGCGACATAGGATGAAATTAATAAAGGGTCACCACCACTAGACACATGGCCCTCATTTTCTTTTTTTTTCCTGCTGACAAGCCTGATACAGGATGATCTTGGTAAAGTTGACACAACAATAAACAGTGATCACAACCCAGATAGCAAGGATAACTTGCCACAAACCTGTGGCAGGGTTAAATTGTAATTCTTGTTAACTTGCTGCACACATTCCTGGCAAGTTGTAGACTTGCAGAACAAGTTCTAGTTGACACTTTTTGAATTTGTAGGCGAGTCTACAGCAAGGATCCTGCAGGTCTTAGCAAGAGCTCTGCAAGTGTACAGCACTTTTGCAAAGCACGCTGATCTGGAGACTTTTAATACAGACTTGCTGTAATTGTGCAACAAAATTGTGAAGCTTGGCAAGTCTAGCAATACTTTAGCAAGTCATTTTTAAACTTGCAGCTCAAGTGCTTGCTATCTGGGAAATGGTACGATCAGGAATAAAACTCTCAGTTGAGGAGCAGAGATAATGTATTCAGGCAGGCAAGTAGACAATAAAATAGCATAGGAGGTTCCTCACATGCAAGGGACAATCAATTGATTTGATCTTGTTCCACCCAATAATCAATCACTGTGCTACCATTAGTTTGCTGTCACAGCAATATGTCGGTGGATGGTGGTAGGATGGTGGTTCCAGCAGCAGTCTCAGAACTGTCTACACAAGGAAGTAAAAAAACACCCAGGAACTGGTGTTTATCCCCACACAACTACCTCCGCATGTACCACTGTCCCCTCCCTTTAGATTGCAAGCCTTCAGGGGCAGGGCCCTCCTTATCATCTTGTCTTGAATTGTATTGTAATTGTAATGTCTTCCTTATATTGTAAAGTGCAGCACAAACTGTTGGCGCTCTATAAATCCTGTATAATAATAATAACTGTGGGACAATCTCAGAAAAAGGTTACAGAAACTGTAATAAAACCTTGAAATGGTTTCTCACCCTTTCCCAGTCCCCAAACCCTTTTTTAGTCCTGGACTAAAAAAGTGTTTATGGTGATGAATTTTAATGATAGTACCATACAACTGGCCTTAGAGTCCAAAATAATAGTCTTTTAATTCATAGGCAGGATGATCTAAAATTAAATAGCCCAGCCGATGAGTTTCAGGGGTTACACATGGTTCCCTTCATCAAGGCTGCAATGAAAACATGGAATTTACAATATGTCCACAGATTGAATAATAGCATGCAATGCCAGGCGGCGGCAAACAAAGCGAGCAGAGTACTGTCATGTATTAAGAAGAGAATGTATTGTAGAGACAAAGTGATAATGTTGCCACTTTATAGATCGCTGGTTCAGCCTCATCTTGTGTATGCGGTTCAGTTTTGGTCACCAATCCACAGAAAAGATGTTCTGGAGCTGGAGTGAGTCCAGAGAAGAGAAACAAAACCAATTAAGTGGCTGGAGGACCATAGCTATGAGACAAGGTTGCTAAATTTAAACTTGTTCACGCTGGAAGTGAGGAGATTAAGAGGGGATGTAATTTTAATGTACAAAATGTTTAGTGGAGATGTCAATATCAGCAATAAACTTTCTAAATAAACTCCATAACAAAGACTAGAGGCCACCACCTAAAATTGGTGGAGAAAAGATTTAACCACAAAGGGTGTAGGGGCTTCTTTTCAGTCAGAGTGGTTGAATTTTGTAACTCTCTGTCACAAGCAGTGGTATCAGCAGAGAGTATTGAATCATTCAAAAATCAATTAGATACCTTCCTCAGAGACCGTAACATACAGGGGTACAGGTACTGTTAAAAAACTAAGACCACACAGGGACTCCTATACACACATGCACGCACTACACACACACACACAGACACACAAAGGTTGAACTTGATGGATCTGTGTCTTTATTCAACCTTAAATACTATGTAACTATATTCATATTATGGTAGATGAGAAGTGCCTAACCAGAGCATGTAAATTCTATTAACCAGATGCAGGCAATTATAGATATTGGACTATAATAATTCAAGATCCAGCATCTCATATCCAGACCTTTTGTAAAGAAGAAAACATTTTTGACTGGAGTTACACTTTAAAATGAATTAAAACGCTGATAACTCTGAGAACCATCTAAAAGCCTTGAAAGATGTGCTACGATTCTGCAACATCCGCCTTAGAGTTACAAAATGAGTCTGTAATCAGTGTGCGGTCCCCATGTGCCTAATACTGATTATTTATTAACAGACTTTGGCAAAACACACTTTGCATTATACAAATTTTATTTTAGACGAAGTCCACATGTAGAAGAACATAATAAGTGATTTGTGATCCAGCTCATTACTAATGATCCAAGATATCTTTGTTCTCATTGTCTGCTATTATTAGTGATAAAGGCCCACAATGTGGAGAATTTGCTTATTTTATAGACTTCATTTTATAGTAAAATGTCTTATATATTTGCCTAAAGACAGTGCTATATTTACAATGCAAGGGGTTTAAGCAGCATTTCCCAGCCAGGGGTCTGTGCAAACCAAGGGTTCCTTCAGATTATGCCACAGGTTCCCTAGTCAATAACCAGTTTGTGCCTCTCCAATAAGTAACCACTGACACCTGGGATCTTTCTTATGTCCTTCTCCAGTGACCACCAATATAAAGGAACATTTCACTGTCCATCATTCTAGGAAGGTCCTTCTCCATTGACCAACTATACACTTGTATAAGAAGGCCCTTCTCCAATGACCAACAAAATAAGGGAGCATTTCACTGACCACCAATCTAAGAAGGCTGCTCTCCACTGACCAACTATACACCTTTATAGGAAGGTCCTTCTCCAGTGACCACCAATATCAGGCAGCTTTTCACTGACCAGCAATCTAACAAGGCCCTTCACCATTGACCACCTACACACCTTTATAAGAAGGGCATTCGCCATTGACCACCAATATAGGGGGCATTTCATTGACCATCAGCCTAAGAAGACCCCTCTTCATTGAGCACATTTACACCTGTAGATGGAGGCCTTTCTCCGGTGACCACCAATATAAGGGAGCATTTCATTGACCACCAATCTATGAAGGCCCTTCTCCACTGACCACCGATGCACCTTTATAGGAAGGTCCTTCTTCAGTGGCCACCAATATCAGGGAGCTTTTTCGTTGTCCACCAATCTAAGAAATACCTTCTCCACTGACCACCTATACACCTGTATAAGGAGGTCCTTCTCCAATGACCGCCAATATAATGGAGCATTTCACTGACCACCAATTTAAGAAGGCCCTTCTCCATTGACCTCCCATACACCTTTATAGGAAGCTTCTTCTCTGGTGACCACCGATAGAGGGGAGCATTTGACTGACCACCAATGTAAGGAGGACCTTCTCCACTGACCACCTATAAACCTTTATAGGAAAGCCCTTCTCCAGTGATCATCTATACGAGGGAGCATTTTTAAATGGCCATCATTCCTAGAAGTGCCTTCTCTTTTGTCCACTAGTGTAAGTGGGCACATCACTGAGCACCAATGTAAGGGGGGGACTTTTCCACTGACCTTCAGTGTAGGGGGGCATTTATTTTCTGACCACCATGTGAGGGAATACTACAATTTTCACTGTCTGCATTTATTTTGTGGCCATTATTATATTGATGATGATGATAATGATGATGATGATTACTATTTGTTTCATTTCATTATTATTAGTAAAAACAATGTTATGGTATACAGCAGCCTTGGGTGCCCAATATGCTACATTCATCACGTTTGTTTTTTTAAATGTATTTTTATATCTGCAATTTGCTGTTTATGCTAATATACAGTGAGCTGTGGCTGGTAAGCTGTGGCTGAGAACCTTTCAATAGGGTCCAAGTACACTGAACGGTGTATGCTTGTAGACATTAGCTCCAACCTTTCCAGGCGTACAGCATAATATACGGGCCAAAATACGTCCCCAGGCGGTGCTTTTTCATATTTTTTTTTACATCGCCAGATGCTGCTATCTGAATAGGCTCGTAGATTTGTATACTGATGTGTACGGCTGTGTATGAAACTAGATGCTGTATGCTTTGTTTCTCACACCCCGATGAATGAGCCCTAAAAGTGAAGCTTTACTTTGACCAGGATTGGCAATTCCCGAACGCTGGTGTCTCATCCTTACTGCCTGCTGCCCTCTAGTGTACAGAATAGATTACAGACGATTAATATTTCACAACTATCGCTACATTCATGAAGCACTGGAATTTTAAAGGAGAACTATGAGGTGAGTGCTTTTCATTCACCTCATAGTTCTAGCCGACGTGTGACAATGTGACTGTCACAGGTCGGCTCAGTAGATCGGGAGGTGAGCGAACACATACCGGCGTTCGCTCACTTCTCAATCCTGTCACGGCTCTCTGCCGTGACAGGGGAGGGGATGGATTCCCCCCTCCCCGCTCTGATCCGCCAGCGCTGACGGGCGGAATAGACGGGGGAGGGGGCGGGTACAGCTGGCTCTGCCTCTAGATAGACAGAGCCAGCTGTCACTCACGCAGCTGGGCGGATCTCGACATCGATGTCGGGATCCGCTCCGGCTGCGGCGTCTCAGTATACCGTGAGCTGTAGCTCGCGGTATACTGAGCTTAGGGTGACGGGAGGACGCTAGTTTGTGTCCTCCCGTTAACCTAAGGAGAACTATGGGGAAATCCCCTAACCCCATAGTTCTCCTTTAAGGTAACATCATTTTCTCATAAAATGTACATGTAGCTAAATATTATTATTATTATTTTTGTTTTAATTTTGAATAGCGTAGGAGAGGAAATAAATCCCCCAACAGTTTATTTTTTGCAACCTGTGTCCTGTTAGAGACTTATTTTCACTTCCTATCCCAGACACATTAATAGTAACAAAAAAAAAAATCTCCAAAATCCGGGAATGCTCCTCCTGTAGGTCCATTCACACGGGTCCTTCTTCATTCATTTTAATAAACACTTTCACTGCCGGTGCCATCTATTTTTTGCAAGTGTTAAAATGCACGTTTTAGGCCTGAAGGTTACTTAAAACCCCAGAAGCCCAGCACATCACAATGGCAGCTGCAGCCCCCAGTGTGTCCCCATACCAAGTACAACAAGTAAAACAAATGGCAAACACACTCATCAATCCATAACTAGCTCTAAAGGAAGGTTGGCTGCTGAGTGTGCTCGGAAATTTTGCTTTTGTACTGTGTATAGCCCTTCCATGTGCTCCTTGATTTAAAACTAGTTATGAATTGATGAGTGTAATATAATAGTATGGTGCAGGTGACAAGTCTGTTTAGGGAGACCTCAAGAGTCTGTTAGACCCCTAGTGTCACCTCTGCACCATGCTGCCAGAGCAGCCGGACATTGACAGACCTGAACCTGTAAACGCTCAGAGCTGAGAGCTTCTAGGTTCGTTCTACCCATTTAGAAAAGTCCTATAAACCATTATAAAGATATTTAATCCCAATTTAGGTCATTGCCCGTGTGAATGAGGCCATACAGCTTCAATATTTGCATAAGCTTTTTGTGGTGAGGATGTTCAGTATCATCTAGATATCTCCTCCCTAGCGTGTCCCTGGCCCCGCCTCTTTCATTTATTGCATTTCAGTTCTTTCAATCATGGAGGCTCAGCAACACATGTGGGCGTCACCTACATGCAAATACAGCCTGCCTAGGAATGGTCACTCCTCCACACTGACCTCCAGGCATTTTATTTGCATAACTCCACCCAAGAGCACACCCACTGCATGATCAGGGCTGAGGGCTCTGGAGAGGAGTACTGACGCAGGATATGTATAGCACCTTGCTGGCCCCTCCCTCCAGTCATGATCTGCCTCTATTGCCTACAGAAGCACAGGGACCCGATGATGACATCGCTGAGGCTAAAATAAGGCGTGTAATGAAAATGGAAAGGTTTAATTTATACATGTCATTAGCGTGTTGAAGACGAGGGAAGGCAAAAGCCGATTATACGTCAAGCATGTGCTATGTGTGGTATGAACAGTCCCTCAGGACTGATTACGGCTCTGTGAGATACATCGGCTTCCTGAGATACCAGATAATGAAGCATGTCTGTGCTGTAAAGCAAGGGGCGCGTGACGCTTGTGGTCTATCCCTAAATGAGAGTTTCCTCTACAGATAAGAAACAGGAAACGAGCTTCACTTTGACCTTTGAACTTCCGCTATTATCAGATCTCAAGAAACAATCATTTTCTCTTTTTACAGGAACACTGGGGATTCCCTGCCTGTTATTTGTGTGTTAAAGGTACATTGCATTCAAAGAGGAACTCTGGGGGAGATCATTCTCAACCCCAGTGGGGCTATCCCAGCACTGCAAGGGTTAAGTTCTCATTTTTGTCTAGGGTTAAAAGTCAAAACGTTATACTCATCCGTTCCTTGGAGCCGTCTTGCTCTTAGACCTGTCACTGGAGCCTCTCTCCCCCCCTACGCTGCACTGGTCTAAGGTCCCTGAATCATCACATTCTACATACAGTGTATAGGACGTGAGGACGCCGAGGGACATACCATCGCTGCAGAGGAGAAGGAGTCAGGCAGGAGAGAGGGCTGTGACAGCCGGCCCTGAGGATTGGGGGAGTATAACTTTGTTACTTTTGACCCTAGGCAAAAACGAGCACTTAACCCTTGAACTGCAGGGGTAGCCCAAGGGGCATCCCGTGGCCGGGTGACACCCGGAGCGGAGACTGGGTGACACCCCGCAGTGACATCATCGCGCATGGGCGGTCGTCTAATTGACGCCTGTTGGCGGCCATCTTGGTGATGGACGCCGGCAGAGAGAAGAGGGGACATTCACCCGGCGGGTCGTCTTCTCTCTCCTGACACTGTCGGGCTCTCGATCCATGACCGAGTGCCCGACTTTTTAGAGCGGGTGACACCAAAATGACTGCTAGTCATTTTGGTGTCACCCCTCCAATGGTGTCACCCGGGTTCGGGCCGCACCCCCCTTGTGACGCCACTGGATAGAGCCCCACTGCAAGGGGTAAGATTTTTTTCCCCCCACGTTCTACTTTGAGGTATAAACAAACCCTAACAATGAACTCCAATTTACTCCCTTTTGGCCTGTAAAATCTACCCCTGGAAGAGTTTTGTAAGATCTGTTCTAGACATGTAGGCTGCGGAACAATTTTGTTCAGTTCGGATGTTTCGTTATTTCAGGATTCAATTTGGTTGGGGTTTCAGACGAAATCCGAATTTTCGTTAGTTTGGCAATATAGTGTGTACCGTATTTTTCGCTCCATAAGATGCACTTTTTTCCCCCCAAAAGGAGGGGGAAAAAGTGCCTGCGTCTTATGGAGCGAATCCCGACGCCCGAGACATGCAGTTTCGGGCGCCGGGCGAGTAGTAGGAGCCACTGCTCGTTTAATACGAGTGATCTAACGAGATCACTCGTATTAAAGCCGAGCAGCGGCGGCGGCGATCGGGTTCAGCAGCAGGAGCCACTGCTCGTTTAATACGTGTGATCTAATGAGATCACTCGTATTAAAACCGAGCAGCGGCGACGATCGAGATAACCATAGGGCAGACGAAGAATAGACGTTCTTCGCCTGCTCTGTGTGATCACTGAGACCGTGGTGCTGTAATCACAGCGCCACCTGTCTCAGCGGTCACTAACTGCAGCTTCTGTCACAGCTTCTGTCATAGAAGCTGTCACAGAAGCTACAGTCTCGAGTGCTCCATAAGGCGCGCCGGACCTCCCTGCGTCCTATGGTCCGGTGCGTCTTATGGACCGCAAAATACGGTATATATATTTATATCCAATCTAGCTTTCAATAGAATCAGACACACTCTACTATAGTGATGATTTGTCACAAAACTTTATTTACAGACATATGTGCAGGAATATTTTACAGAATTTGTAGAATATCACATGATCAATATCTCAATTGTTTAAGCATCATCTGAATAGATGGGGGCGGGGATCTTATTAGAAGAGAGAATATATGACCTGCGTGTTGTAGAGGTAATGAAAGGACTTTATCTCTATTTACCTCTATATATTACTGATTGTCCATCCTGTGATTTGCAATTCCAGTAATAGGTGTTCACTGACTTGACATAACAAATTAGCAACAGACCATTAAACAAGTGCGTTGCGAGTGATCTGCAGGGGTGTGTGTGTGTGTTTGTGTGTATGGGGGGGG
>NW_017306423.1:420167-420679 GCF_000935625.1 Nanorana parkeri | reverse complement strand
AGAAAGAAAGAAAGAAAGAAAGAAAGAAAGAAAGAAAGAAAGAAAGAAAGAAAAGAAAGAAAGAAAGAAAGAAAGAAAGAAAGAAAGACATGTAGAAGGGAAGGGAGCAAAGTAAGGGAATCAAGACAGGAGAAAAGGTAAGGGAGGCAGAAAAAAAAGAAATAGGTAAGAAGGAATGGAGAAGAGATGAAGCGTGGAAGGAAGAGAAGAAACGAAAGGAGGGAAGGGTGAGTTCCCCATGGGCCATGTGTGTGTTGTAAAGTCGTCACCACTCCAAGCTCGCTCCCGGGATGGACTACAATCTCATGTTTAGTTTTCTAATTTGTATTGAGGTTGTAGTGCATCAAAGGAGCAAGCTTGGAGTGGTGACTACTTTACAACACACACAGGGACCATGGGGAACAAAAGTAGCCCCCCTCCAGAAGGAAGGACAGTGTCAGCACCAATTCAGAGATGATTGGAGGATCTACGGCCGAGTGATACACAAATAAGATACATTGTTGTTCATAGTT
>NW_017306423.1:407496-416205 GCF_000935625.1 Nanorana parkeri | reverse complement strand
GCACCGAGAGAAATAGAGCAGGGAGATGCGAAAAATACAATTCTTGAAAGAGAGGACAAGTGAGGAGGGATGAGGGTGTGGAAGAAGAAAATGAGGAGAGCAGGAAGGACTGATAGAATGGAGAAAGACAGAAAGAACAAAAGAGAAAGAAAGAAAGAAAGAAAGAAAGAAAGAAAGAAAGAAAAGAAAGAAAGAAAGAAAGAAAGAAAGAAAGAAAGACATGTAGAAGGGAAGGGAGCAAAGTAAGGGAATCAAGACAGGAGAAAAGGTAAGGGAGGCAGAAAAAAAAGAAATAGGTAAGAAGGAATGGAGAAGAGATGAAGCGTGGAAGGAAGAGAAGAAACGATAGGAGGGAAGGGTGAGTTCCCCATGGTCCATGTGTGTGTTGTAAAGTCGTCACCACTCCAAGCTCGCTCCCGGGATGGACTACAATCTCATGTTTAGTTTTCTAATTTGTATTGAGGTTGTAGTCCATCAAAGGAGCAAGCTTGGAGTGGTGACTACTTTACAACACACACAGGGACCATGGGGAACAAAAGTAGCCCCCCTCCAGAAGGAAGGACAGTGTCAGCACCAATTCAGAGATGATTGGAGGATCTACGGCCGAGTGATACACAAATAAGATACATTGTTGTTCATAGTTGAGGTGCTTGAATGTATTTTTAAGATTGAACTCCTGAGTTTAGTGTCACTTCAAGATTAAAACTCTCAAAATATAATTTTTAAAAACAAAGTGTCCTGACACTGACCCCCATGCATAGGCTGCTTTCCCCCCTCATTTTAATCTTCTTTTATCAATTATTACCCATCAATAAAGTGTATGAATATCCCAAACCTTTGTTTTGCTCTTTTGGATAATGCAGGGAGGTGATAAATCCATCGTCAGTTTAATTTTTGTCGGTTTTCCAAGACACACAACAGAAAGTGAGAGGAAATCTCTAAAAAGTGAGTGGAATTCCTCTATTAGACATTTATCACTGGAACAGTTGTCCCCACTGGAAGATTTCCATGAGGATTCTGTCTCCGCAAATAAAATAAAAACAAAGAAAGAAATGGCTATACACACATTGAAACTATTACTGGACCTCTCTATTACCTCCCATTTCAATAGCAAGCAGATGGAAACCATCAAAGAGATACTAATAATTTATTTGTACACCAGGGGTGGGTAACCTCGGCACTCCAGCTGTTGCGGAACTATAAGTCCCCTGGGGCATTGCAAAATTTCGATAGCCACAGGCATGACCCCAAAGGCAGAGGGATGATGGCATTTGTAGCTGCACCACAGCTAAAGTGCTGAGGTTGCCCTCCCCTGCTGTATATATTAATTAAATTAAAGAAAAATATATATAATTAATGAAAAATATTTATTATTATTGTTATTATTATTATTTACAATTTACAGTCACGCATTAAATATAATAAAGTAAGATAATACAGTTTAAAATCAATACATTAGACATTTCCTGCTTAATCTGTTCATTAACACAAATCAAACCAACCGATGACCTGCCAGTGAGACTTCTTTTCTTTTTGGCTTGATGCCCGCAACACCATCAAAATGATATCGATTGACAAATAACTGTGTTACATATTGATTATCATTATCACCAATACTAGTTATTATTTCACGTTCGGTCAGTGGTTGTATTATGTTTATCACACGTTAGATACTTCCTGCAGTCATGCATGTCTAAAATATCACAAGTTACATAGTTACATAGTTAGTTAGGTTGAAAAAAGACACAAGTCCATCGAGTCCAACCTATAGAAGTGATTCAGATTTTGGAGGAAATTTAGATTTAATCCATATGTAAACCTAATCACTAATATATGATACAAGCTTTGATATGTAAGTCATTTCAAAGGTCATTTTTAACAATATTTTTTAAATCTGTTGCTTTCATTAAAATATTCTGTTCCTTTCCTGTCCCAGAGGTGCAACAGGAAGTTAGAGGAATGCTGCCAAATTGAGTAGAATTCCACCCACCATGCTTACAATGCTGTCCCCAAAACAGGTATTCCTATTGGAACATTTCCTCTTGCGTCTTGTTCTAGGGACAGCTCTAAAATTTGGGAATTTCCCTCACTGTTACCAGGACAAATAAATAGGTCAGTCTCCCCAATATTAACACAGACTGCAATAAAAACTTGAAATAGGGTCTAACTCTCCCCCACTCTGTTCTTGTGTAGAGATTCCCTTTCAGGGCCTGTTCACACGACGTCCGTTTTCTGTGCTGACCAGATCCGTACGTTCCTGCACTAAAAATGCATCCCAATGTATCCCTATGTGTTTTATGGACTACAGTTCTCATGTGCGCAGTCCGTTCAGGTTTACGACAGAAAAATACTGCATGTCACATTTTGTACGGTCAGGAAACGCAAAAGGCATCAAGAACGCGTCAAAAATGCGCTGCACTGCAGCTAACAAACTGACAGCCCCACTTCAGCAAAAAAAAAACAAAAAAACTTTTTTTTAACTGGAACGCATCGAAAACGCGGCCAAAACACGGCAAAAACGCGACAAAACACATAGCACCGCGTCTGCTGATCCGAACCTGATCCGGACCTGATCAGGATCTGAAACTCATGTGAACAGACCCACAAGGACGCTAAGAGAACTACCTCTTCTTCTGAAAATTATAATTTCCTGGCTGTCACGCCAACCTAATGGATATCATGATTTAATGCAAGTCTTTAACACAGTGCCCATTGACCCAGAACTGTATGCTTGGTTTGGAACAATGACTCAGAAATAATGAGGGACCAGGAAATTTTAGGACGAAGGGCAAGATCTGGGGGTCTACCTATTCCGTTCAGTTCAGGTTGCTTTCTAAGTGACTTTGAAGTGACATCAACACTTCCTAAATATCCCTTCCACCACAGTTGGGCAGCTCAGCTTAGCTTTTGCCCCAATCTTGGAGATGCTGATTTTGTCGGGCCTTCCTGGTTAAGAAGCTGGCCCCGCCCCTTTCAGGCTCCCGTAGAGGGTTATTGGCCAATTCATAGGTTGGGCAACCTCAGCGGCCAACAGTGTGGTGGTGGCATCATAGGTATACTTTTGGACAGAATCATTTCAACTCATAAAATGGTACCTCCCTTAGGAACAGCGGCAAGCACCCAAAAGAAACAATGTGAAGAAGTCTTTGTATTTTTTTACAATTTTCTGATGTTTTTGAGTAGTTGAAATATGATTTGTTTGGACCAAAAAAAAAAATCAAAAATACAGTAATAATATCTGCCCGTCATGTCTATACAGTTATAGTTATTATATGTTGTGTCTTTGCAGGGTCTGGTAGTTCCTTTCCAAAAGCAGACGAGAGCTTCCTCTTCGACATGCTGTATCTTCGCTGCAAAGACTTCCAGGCTTGGTAAAACCCTTTGTCGACCGTCGAAGACAAGAAGTAGAAGATGAGGGGGTCCAGAAAGGCATTGCAAGTGCCGAGCAGGAGGGCCTGCTGGCGCCAGGTTACACTCTCGTGTCGAATGAAGCCCACTATATGGGAAACATTATAAGGGGCAAAGCACACGATGAAGACGGTCACCGTCGTGACTGCGACCCGAATGGCTTTCTTCTTGTGCTTCACGTGCATGCAGCATCTCATCAGAATCTGAATACAACGGGTGTAGCAAAATATGGTGATACCCAGAGGAAGTAAGAAAAGGACGATTGAGAACTCCAATCTTGCCGGCAGAATCACTTCCAACTGGCTAGCAGTAAAGTTTTCATAACAGACCACTTGATCGTTTTTTTGGGAAACAAACAGTTCAAGACGGCCTTTCTGGGTGGTCTCGAAGACGAACACGAAGGTCACATGGCCCAGCACGATGGCCCACAGGAAAATGCAGATCAAGAAAGAATATTTGGGCCTCTTGTAGATCTTGTACTTGATCGGGAAGGCGGCGCTCAGGTACCGGCCGACGCTCACGGCGGTGAGGAATAAAATGCTGGCGTAGATGGTGCTGAAGTGAAAGAGGTTGTACAGCGGACACAAGATCTCTGGAAGGGTCCATCCGGATAAGAACGTTTCCATAATTTTGATGGGTAAAAACATTATGAACACGAGGTCGGAGATGCAAAGGTTAATCATGTAGATGAGATTTGGGGTCAGCCGGCTTTGGGCCTTCTTGCAGAAAATGTAAAAGACTAGGAGATTGGAAGGCAGTCCCAAAAACATGGTCATAACGTAAACGGCCAGTGATAGGGTTTCCAGAGACATCTTAGAGGTAATGATAGCCGGCCAAGGCACTGACAAACAAAGACATCTTTCCTGTGACAAGCCGGCGAACCCAACGGCGTATACTCTAACAGTCCAAATCCCGATAAGAGCTAGACCTTCAACAAAACCTCTTCAGCCTTTGAACGGGACGATTCTCTTTCCAAGGCAGAGCTGAGGGTGCTTACGCTCTACCTCCAACCCAGTCTGTAATGAGTTGTACAGTCGACTCCAAGCCAAGTATGAAACATCTGGATCGTAGCCAACTCATCCTTTATTTTTCTCTCCTAAATGCATGGGAAATGGTCCATGAAGATTGATAATCTCCGTTAATGATCCTTCCAACAAGCTCACGTAACAAGCCAGCCCTGACTAACGTCCAATAAAACCATAAATACATCACTGATTCTATAACGCGGCTTCGGATTAGTATTGGCACACTGACAATAAATTGATATGTTGCGGAGATTTTTATAGAGTTGTGGAGGATATTAAAAAAGAAAAACAGTTAGTTGTGCTGGATGGAGAGAGTGCCGGCTGGTACAGGATCACGTGCATAGTGGAAGATATTTGGACACTTGGCAACTGTTGCCGGGAGAACATCGCTTATAGCTACTGTATATCAGAGCTTGTGAAGCTAATGGAACAAACTGATGCAAATTGTGTCAGGTAAATCTATAGCGCTTGGGCATATTACTGATATAGCGTGCATAGGATGACAACTAGGGTGTCCTGAAGTGCCACCCAAAGGTAGGGGGGGACAAAAATTCAGAGTCTTTGAGATGCACTCACAGATTTGATAAATGTTTAAACATGAACTATAATGATTTTTTTCCCCCAAATGTGACACTTTTATTTATAAACAATTGTACAGAGTAGGGATGCATCCGGTACCGGTATCGGTGCCGATACCGAGTATTTGGGCGAGTACTCGTTCCGGTATCAGGAAGCTGGGTAGTGAGTCATTACATGCTGCCCGGCTTCCTGATTGGCCCTGAAGCCAGTTCCATGCTCCCTTGTCACCAGGGAGAATGGAGCTGGATTCCTGGCCAATCAGGTAATCAGGTAATGACTTGCCCCCCTGCTTTCTGATTGGCCGGGAAGCCGGGTCCATGCGTCACTTGGTGACGAGGGAGCATGGGGCCGGCTTACCGGGCCAATCAGGACGCCGGGCAGCGTGTTATGACTCGCCGCCTAGCTTCCTGATTGACATTATCAGTTATCATTAAAAAGCCATCTTTGAGTATCTGGGTGGAGATGGAGCCTCCTCTGCAGAAATGGAGCTAGTTGTGGTACAAGACGTCCAAGCAGCGCTCACAGGTGGTCACATTCTGGAGAAGGAGCCCTATGACCAGGTGCATATATATATATTTGTGTATAGGAGGGGCAGATAGGTTGCATGGCACTCCCTAATGTCCGCCCTGCTCCCCATATAACCTTTATATACTGTATATATATATATATATAGGGATTATTCACTATGGAGCCGAAGGATACAGCCGTAGCTTCGGCTGATCCTTCTGCTCGCTTGGGCCCCCTGAGCCCTTCGGTTTGGTCGAACCAAATGGCTGCTGTACGCGCTATTCACTATAGCCCGTACAGCAGCTGAAGTCGGCTGAGCGGCTCAGCCGAGCCGAAGGCATATGCTTCGGCTCGACTGAGACAAAGTGACAGCCGTATAAACAATAATAACTGGGCGAAGCCAGCCATGACGTCAGGGCCGGCTCCGCCCAGTTGTTATTCATTGGCTGGGACCTGCTATAAGATTCTGGCAGGTGCCGGCCAATAGGAAACAGTTGGGTGGAGCTAGCTGTCACTGCTGTCATTGTTTTTTTAAAATTATTATTAATCAGCCGGACTGAGCCGGAATGAATAGCTGAACGTTGCCCGGCTCACTTCACTTCGGCTGGGTTATTCGCTCGGCTGCCTTCGGTGGCTTTGTGAATGACCCCCCTGGTCTCGGTTGTTTCCAGGCTGCTATCACTTATTATTATCGCTCACAGATAACAAATCATAAAGTAATAACGGTCGGGCCCCACAAATGACGTCTCCATGTCCTATAAAAGTCACTCGGCCGGCTGCCACATTCTGGATCTGAATCCGCAGCCCGTCCTTCCCAGATAATAAAGATGTACAATGGATATGAGAACTGGAATGGACTGCAGAGAATTCCCCGAAGAGTCGCTCAGATTCAGCAGTTTTATGACCTCTGTGGGAGTCCATATCTGCCAACTAAGATCAAAGTTGATGTTATCCCTAATTAAATGACATTCATTTAAACAATTGCCATGTTTGTTTTACTTTCAGCGCTGCTGTTCTCCGGTGTCCTCCTGTCAGCATGCACTCCAGCGAAGGCAGCATTGCATTTCTCAGGGCGAGTTTCCTGATGGTGACAACAGTGGACTGTGACTGGGTTCACTGTTGTCACCATCAGGAAACCCGACCCCCGACTAAGGCCACATTAGTGCGCTGAAACAGCCACTTGGAGCCTGTGTGACAGGGTGACAACGCAGCAGCGCAGTTGGAAGGAACATACGGATCGCTGTCACCCTAGAACAGGAAGTGCCGGGATAAGGACCTTCATGGCAGGATCGCCAGGTATTATCTTAAAAGAGAACTATGGGGGTAAGTGTTTTCCCCCATAGTTCTATTTAGGGTCATAAACTAGCGTCCTCACATGACCCAAAGCTCATTATATCGCGGGCTACAGCTCGCGGTATAATGAGACCGCCGCAGCCGTGACGGATCCCGACATTACTGTCGAGATCCACCCAGCTGCATGATTGACAGTTGGCTCTGCCTATCTAGAGGCAGAGCCACCTGTACCCGCCCCCTCCCCGTCCGTTCCTCCAGTCAGCGCTGGAGGATTGGAGAGGGGAGGGGGGAATACCTGCAGGGAGCCATGACTGACGGCTCTCTGCTGGGAGATGATCGAGAGGTGAGCGAGCGACGGTATGTGTTCCCTCACTTCCCGATCTATTGAGCCGACCTGTGACAGTTCATTTTCATAGTTCTCCTTTAATGAAAGCTGCAGATTTAAAGAGACTGAACATTAGTTTTGAAATGACATTAGCGTGTTAAATCAATATTTTAATCTTTGTAGATAATTTCCTGCACCCAGAGCCATCATTTCCTGTGCTTTTACCTGCAATTAGGCGACAGGTGCTCTTTAAAGTAATAAATGCCGATGTCATCAGCACGAAGGTTCACGTCAGTGCAAATCCACTTCATGGCATCTATCAATAAAGGGGATTTGCACTGACGTGAACCTTCGTGCTGGAGTGCCGTCCACAGTCATTACAAGCACCTGTTATTTCTGGGATATCCGGGAAGGTACATGAACTTAGGTGCTCTTTAAAGGGTACACGTGGCCAAAAAATGTTTTTGTTTATTTTTGGATAAAGTAATAGTAAGGATTAGAATCCCTGGTTATTATTATTATTATTATACAGGATTTATATAGCGCCAACAGTTTGCGCAGCGCTTTACAATATAAGGAAGACTTTACAATCACAAGGCAAGAGGGTAAGGAGGGCCCTGCCCCTGAGGGCTTACAATCTAAAAGGGAGGGGCCTGCCCCTGAGGGCTTATTGTTGTTTGTGTCCCCCTGTCACCCAGACAGAAAGTGAAGGGGAATCCAAACTGTTCGAGTTACCGGAACACAAGGGGAGTGGAAATCCTCCAATGGTGACACCTGTTCCAGTGACAGCTGTCTAAGAGGGGGATTTCCCAAACTTTGCCGAGATTTTCTCTTACTTCCTCTTGCATCTCCAGGACAGGAAATGAAGGGAAATCTCCCCAATGGGATGAAGACCACAATAAATAAACAAACAAATCAATAAATAAAAATAAATAAATACAATAAGCACTGTAACTGAAACTTAAATGAAAGGTTTTGATTATACTTATACTTTAATCTGTTTTATAGGCACGAGTTGCTACAAGATAAGTCTGAGCAGGAGATACACTCAAGGAAATAATAATAATAACAATAATAATAGTTGAGATAATAATAATAACAGTAATACTAATACTACTACTACTACCACCAATAATAACAATAATAATACAGCTGCTGCTGCTACTACTACTACTACCACCACTACTCCTTCTAATAATATTAACAATAATAATAAAAACTTTACTACAGCTGCTACTACTACTACTACTACTACTACTACTAATAATAATAATAACAATAATAATACAGCTGCTGCTGCTACTACTACTACTACTCCTTCTAATAATATTAACAATTATATAATAATTAAACTACAGCTACTACTACTAATAATAATAATAATAACAATATTAATACAGCTACTACTACTATGACTACTACTGCTACTACTACTACCACCACTACTCCTTCTAATAATAATAATAATGATAATAATAATAATAATAATAGTACTTTTACTACTACTACTAATAATAATAATAATAACAGTAATAATAGTAATACTGCCACTACTAATAGTAATACTACTAC
>NW_017306423.1:399344-407022 GCF_000935625.1 Nanorana parkeri | reverse complement strand
TATATATATATGCATACACATATCTTATATAGAACAATAGACGGGGCAATCATATTTTCTTGTGATGCAGACAATTGTTACACAAGCTAATATGAGCTGCATTTTAGGGTAATGATAACAACTAAATAGTTCAATGAAATGGGGGGTCCTTAAAGGACATGTATAGCCAAATTGTTTAATTCTTTAGTTCTGGGTGGTGGTGGGGAGGTTGGGGTAAGGGGGGTGGATGGGGGAATGATTAGAACCCCTGTCCATTTTTTTTATTGCTGTCTGTATCCGTGGATAGATTTTATATGTCGTGGTGACCATTTTCACAGAGACGGAAAGTGATTTTTGAGTTGTCACCAGACTAAATGACAACTCTTCCAATGGGGACACCACCTATAAGAATGACATCTGTCTAGGTGGGGAATTCACTTTATAGAGATTCTCTCCCCCAGTTGCAAGATTTCTCACTTCCTTCTGCATCTGCTGTACAGGAAGTGAGGTGAAATCTTTCCAACACAGGCAGCAAAAAATAAATCGAATAGGAAATTAACCCTTCCGTGCACCAACCAAAACTAAAACTAAAACGTTGGACTATTCATATACCCTAAGCACATATGGAGGGCGTGCCCATAAGTCCATTGATTATAAGATTGACCACGGTCTGAATCTGACTGTGAAAGGCATATATGGGATCTTCTTCATACTGACACAAATTAGGCAATAGAAATAAAGCATATCATTATCAGCAGAGGTTATCAAATCAATATAATCAATACACTAAGAAATATCAGCAGCTGAAGTTATATGTCATTGTCAACCCTGCCCCCTCCCGCCTCCCTCTGGTCCTTCCTGTTGGTCAGTAAGGCCACCTATTACATCAAAGAAAAAGAGGTATAAGAGGAGTGGAGTTATCAACTTTAGACTTACCAAAATTTTGAAATATGAGGGACAACCGAAACCATCTAATCAATTTGTGTCCCACCAGGCAGCCCCTTACACTTTATAGTTGTTGGTAGATCTACAATCAGAATGTAACGTGGGCGGTGAGCTGAAGGCTCTTGGAATCCGCATTGGTCAGCTTTATGTCCCTGTACCAACAAAGCCATAATGGAGGGGTCACCCTCTGCAGCTGGAGCCCCCGATTATTTGTTTATTGTTCATGATGGAGAATTCATTATATGTCCAGGATACCATGACTTGCCTTGTAATGTGTGCACAGGTCAATGGCACCAGGAACTCTGCTGGGTTATCTCACCATTGGAATCCTTGCAAGGAAGCAGCACTTGATTCAACTGACCATCAACTACTCTACTCGGTTTTGGGGGGGAAGGTGCTTTTAAAGGATCAATCCACACAGAACTGACATTTCTGTATTTGATATATGCTTGGGGAAAGAATTCACATGGCAATTACTTTTAAGTTTAGGAATCTCTATTGGTGAGGTTTGCACACCTGCTGTGCCCATTATGAAGGGTCCCCACCCTCCCTGAGCTGAGTTCCTGGTTCTGCACACCTGCTGTGACCATTATGAGGGGTTCCTACCATCCCTGAGCGGAGTTCCTGGGTCTGCACACCTGTTGTGCCCATTATGAGGGGTTCCTACCATCCCCGAGCTGAGTTCCTGGGTCTGTACGCCTGCTGTGACCATTATGAAGGAACCCTACCATCTCTGTGCTGATTTTCCAGGTATGTATACCTGCTCTGTCCATTATGAGGGATATCCACCATATTTGTGCTGAATTCCTTGTTCTACACACCTGCTGTCCTCATTATGAGGGATTCCAGCTATACCTGTGCTGAGTTCCCGGGTCTGTAGACCTGCTGTGCCCATTATGAGTGGTTCCCAAACTGTGCGCTGAGCTCCCAGGTCTGTACATCTGATGTGCCAATTATGAGGGGCTGGGTTTCCGGGTCTGCACATGAGCTATGCTCATCATAATGGGTTCCCACCCTCCCTGCTGGATTTATTTATTTTATAATGCAGAGAAAGTAACAGTAGAAGCTTTAACACACAAAAGCGGTTGGGAACACCCCCAACTCTCAGCTGTACAACCAATTTAGAAATAATGTCGGGGAGATCTCACTGTTGGATCATCCAAGAAGTCAGAGGTTGACTTAGCCCACCAAACTCCACCTGTACCAAAAATAATCCCTCCCGGGTGGATTGACCCTTTAAAACAAATGTTAGAACAAAGCAGCCCACGATACACATTATGAATGTCTCAGCTTGGCATATTCCACATCAGGACCGCGCTCTCGATCTGCAGCTTTTTTATTTAAATTAGCAATGACGGAGTAGTGAATGTCATCCTGGGAGTCTTCATGGTCTCTCTTTGAAGAGGCAATATTCTCATACTGAAACGAGATGTAAGTGGGGAACACATGAATAGTTTGCACTTAAAGTTCAGATCTAATAGGAAACATCCAGAAATGTTCATTTTCGCTAAGCAGTACCCTGAAATATCTTCTTGAGCTCCTCTTAAAAAAATAGCACTCCCCATGCCTAGACATTCCTCTACCTTGACCCTTTATAGCTGTATCTCCGCAGTGTGAGATCATCGAAGGCACTGCTAGTCTGCAGTGTGATATTTGATGATGTCACTACCGTGCTGCTCACTGTTCTCCTTGCTGGAGAGGAAGCTGTACCTGAGGACCTGCAGTACAAGAATCCCCCTGCTCCTGCTTCATCCATTCTATTGATGTGTGCTTTCTCCACCTCTCCTGCTGCTTCTTGAATATTACCCTGCCAGATGGGGAAGAAAAGCCCTGCTCTTCTTCAAAGATGGCTGCCTCCACACAGAGACACAGTGCAGAACAAGGCATGGTAAGTCAGTAGTAGGAAAAAGATCATCAGCAGGGCACCTATAGTCAATGCCCGTGACTTGCCATTTGCTTTCTGCGTGCTATTGCCTGCGATATACTGAGAGGGCCGCACCTGGGATGGATCCCGACAATACTGTCCAACCAGCTGCGTGAGTGAAAGCTGGCTCTGCCTATCTTAAGGCAAAGACAGCTGTACCCGCCCCCTCCCCGTCTGTTCCTCCACTAAGTGATGGAGGATCAGAGCAGGGAGGAGGGGAATCCCTGCGGGGAGCGGTGACTGACAATCACTACTCAATGCTGGGACATGATCCAGAAGTGGGTGAGCGACGGTATGTGTTTGCTCACTTCCCGATCAATAGAGCCGATGTGTGACAGTTTCATTGTCACAGGTCGGCTCCAACTATGAGGATGAGTGGAAATCCCTCCCCTCATAGTTCTCCTTTAAGTACAGTGCAGAAGGGTCTGTCACTAGATGACCTCATCAGTCTTCTGCTTCTCCTTTCACTGTCCAGTTATAGGCTGGGGGCGGGACAAGACCTGTAAGTGTTACTGGACTGCAGCAGAAAAAATTAATGTCTCCTGTCCTGCCAAGCAAGACTGCACTGTATGGCAGAACTGTGTAGATTTCAGACCTGCACAGACAGAAATACAAATACTTTGGCAGGCAAAACATCCCCCTTAAATGTATTTCATCCATGTTTTTAGCCATTTGCCTGGAGTTGAGCAAGGGGGAGTTTAGTCATTTACATTGTATTTATCGGACACATTCTTTCCTTATGTCTGTACAGGCTCTGTAAGTATTCTTGTGGACCAATGAGAAATGTGCAGATGTTTTTGTTCCACGGATAAGATGTCGATTTAATCACATGGGGTACACTTACCTCGGCTGTGTTGGGCACTTTTCTGACAACGCTGTACACTGTGGTGATGTCATTATCTTCCATGGGACTAAAAGAAATCATGAGGAAGTTTTTAGAAACAGTTTTTCTTGCAATGACAGCCGCTATGGTCACAGCTTCAGATATAAGTAATCCTATATTATAATGTGATGGTTTACCTTTCATCGTCCATGCTGCTGCCCATGTACTATTCTTTATTCTTTTACTTTCAAAGTAAGCATTTTATTTGAAATACAACCCCACTATTTATCACTCCTCACTTCTAATACATTCAGTCTTTTATATTATTATTTAGGACATACACAAATGTACAATATAGCATAATATAAGATATAGAATAGGATAAGATAAGATATAGGATAGGATAGGATTTAAGATGCGGTAGGATTAGATATAGGATAGGATATAAGATAGCATAAGATAAAGGATAGGCTGGAGATTAGGTTAGGATACAGGATAGGATAGAATAGGAAAGGATATGATAATAGGAGAGGATAGAATAGGATATAGGATAAGATATAAGATAGGATAGAATATGATAATAAAGGATAGGCTTGAGGTTAGGTTAGGTTAGGATAGGATATAGGATAGAATAGGAAAGGATAAGATAAAGGATAGGATAGGACAAGATATAGGATAGAAGATGATATAGGATTTGATATAGGGTTGAATAGGATGGGGTAGCATATAAGATATAGAATAGGATAGGGTAGGATATATATGATAGGAGATAGGAAAGGATAAGATATAGGATAGGATATAGAATAGGATAAGATATAGGAAAGGCTAAGATAAAGCATTGGATAAGAGAGAGGATAGGACAGCTATAGGATAGAATAGGATATAAGATAGGATAGGATATAGGATAGAGTAGGATATATGATAGGATATAGTATAGGATAGGGTAGGATATAAGGTAGGATTTAGGATAGGATAGGGTAGGATAGGGTGGGATATAGGATAGGCAAAATGATAGAGTAGGATATAGGATAGGAATTTGGAAATAGGATAGGATAGGGTAGGATACAGGATAGGATATAGTATAGGATGGGGGTAGAATATAGGGTAGGATATAGGATAGAATATAGGATATATAGTAAGATAGAATAGGTTACAGGACAGAATGCAATATAGGATAGGCTAGGATATAGGGTAGAATATAGCATTGGATAGGGTAGGATATAGGGTAGAATATAGCATTGGATAGGGTAGGATATAGGGTAGGATATAGGATAGGGTTGGCTATAGAATATAGCATAGGATAGGGTAGGATATAGGGAAGGATATAGGATAGAATATAGGATATACAGTAGGATGGGCTAGGTTACAGAATAGGATACAATATAGGATAGGCTAGGATGTGGCTGACCTGGGAGGGTTGATCCTTATCTTGGCGGGTGCAGGAACATTCACAGTGGAGTAATTCAGTTGATCGGTGGAGCTGTGCATCGATGGGACTTGACGTCCCATGTTGTCAGCTGACTCATTGTTGGACTGCCAGGTAAAATACAGAAAGTTTAAGCTCATCACCATTGGCTCAACCACCTTCATTTCCCAATTTGTTTGATTTCCCACATATGAGAGTTATTCCAAGTTAGCCTTCCAAAATATCTGATATGCTACAACTGTTACTTTATTTCAACAATCTTTAAGCTCCTACATTTTGTAATTTGCCCCCAAATACATTTACTGGTGCTCAGTCTGTTCTAGTGCTCAGTCTGTTCTGATGCTCAGTCTGTTCTGGTGCTCAGTCTGTTCTAGTGCTCAGTCTGTTCTGGTGCTCAGTCTGTTCTGGTGCTCAGTCTGTTCTGGTGCTCAGTCTGTTCCGGTGCTCAGTCTGTTCTAGTGCTCAGTCTGTTCTAGTGCTCAGTCTGTTCTAGTGCTCAGTCTGTTCTGGTGCTCAGTCTGTTCTGGTGCTCAGTCTGTTCTGGTGCTCAGTCTGTTCTGGTGCTCAGTCTGTTCTAGTGCTCAGTCTGTTCTGGTGCTCAGTCTGTTCTAGTGCTCAGTCTGTTCTAGTGCTCAGTCTGTTCTAGTGCTCAGTCTGTTCTAGTGCTCAGTCTGTTCTGGTGCTCAGTCTGTTCTAGTGCTCAGTCTGTTCTGGTGCTCAGTCTGTTCTGGTGCTCAGTCTTTTCTGGTGCTCAGTCTCTTCTGGTGCTTAGTCTGTTCCGGTGCTCAGTCTGTTCCGGTGCTCAGTCTGTTCTGGTGCTTAGACTGTTCTGGTGCTTAGACTGTTCTGGTGCTCAGTCTGTTCTGATGCTCAGTCTGTTCTGATGCTCAGTCTGTTCTGGTGCTCAGTCTGTTCTGGTGCTCAGTCTGTTCCGGTGCTCAGTCTGTTCCGGTGCTCAGTCTGTTCCGGTGCTCAGTCTGTTCTGGTGCTCAGTCTGTTCTGGTGCTTAGACTGTTCTGGTGCTCAGTCTGTTCTGGTGCTCAGTCTGTTCCGGTGCTCAGTCTGTTCCGGTGCTCAGTCTGTTCCGGTGCTCAGTCTGTTCTGGTGCTCAGTCTGTTCTGGTGCTTAGACTGTTCTGGTGCTCAGTCTGTTCTGGTGCTCAGTCTGTTCTGGTGCTCAGTCTGTTCCGGTGCTCAGTCTGTTCCGGTGCTCAGTCTGTTCCGGTGCTCAGTCTGTTCCGGTGCTCAGTCTGTTCCGGTGCTCAGTCTGTTCCGGTGCTCAGTCTGTTCTGGTGCTCAGTCTGTTCTGGTGCTCAGACTGTTCTGGTGCTCAGTCTGTTCTGGTGCTCAGTCTGTTCTGGTGCTCAGTCTGTTCTGGTGCTCAGTCTGTTCTGGTGCTCAGTCTGTTCTGGTGCTCAGTCTGTTCTGGTGCTCAGTCTGTTCTGGTGCTCAGTCTGTTCTGGTGCTCAGTCTGTTCTGGTGCTCAGTCTGTTCTGGTGCTCAGTCTGTTCTGGTGCTCAGTCTGTTCCGGTGCTCAGTCTGTTCCGGTGCTCAGTCTGTTCCGGTGCTCAGTCTGTTCCGGTGCTCAGTCTGTTCCGGTGCTCAGTCTGTTCCGGTGCTCAGTCTGTTCCGGTGCTCAGTCTGTTCTGGTGCTCAGTCTGTTCTGGTGCTTAGACTGTTCTGGTGCTCAGTCTGTTCTGGTGCTCAGTCTGTTCTGATGCTCAGTCTTTTCCGGTGCTCAGTCTGTTCTGGTGCTCAGTCTGTTCCGGTGCTCAGTCTGTTCCGGTGTTCAGTCTGTTCTGGTGCTCAGTCTGTTCTGATGCTCAGTCTGTTCTGGTGTTCCGTCTGTTCTGGTGCTCAGTCTGTTCTGGTGCTCAGTCTGTTCTGGTGCTCAGTCAGTAAATGGCTGACCAGTGCCAGAAATTTGCCAACACAGCCAAGAACTGCACAGACACCAGGATTTCTATGACTGTTATCTCTGAGCCAGCATCTCCAAAAACAAGATGTTGACCCTGGATGATGCCGGAACAAAGATGACACCGTTCTTCTGGAGAGAAAAGCAGATTAAGGACCTGTATTGACAGGAATTTGTTCTCATCAGATGGATTTTGCCTTCCCATACAAGTCTATGGGGATCCAAAACCTGCCAGAAGTGGCTGCAGGTCCAATGCACCGGTCACTGAATTCTGAATGATCTCGGAAGCATCTCAAACTGATGTCATCGACAGTACTGTGATCTCTATGAGAGGTGATCAATACCTGGAAGGGTTACACTGACACAATGCTTTGCATGCTGGACATAATGTGAGCTGCTGGTAAATTAATTGGCTCCTATCTAAATTGGCCCTAGAATGTGTACATACATATGTGAGATAGGGACCTTACATTGTAAGATCCTTGAGGGCAGGTACTGATGTGAATGTGTATGAATAGGTAGAGTGCTGCTTAAATTGTCAATGATAAATATAATAATAATAATAATAACTGATAGCAAGGATTAAATTGACCAACAATAGCAAAATATTGTAAAATAATAATAATAATAATAAATATCAAATATGTATTTCTAGTACAGCATTTTA
>NW_017306423.1:397579-399249 GCF_000935625.1 Nanorana parkeri | reverse complement strand
ATGTGGCGTGTGTACAGGCGCTGGCTCGATTGTACAGTGCCGCGCCGTGTCCCCCTCCCCCACTCGCCATCAACATGCTTAGGATATTTGGATATTTTTTAATAAAAACTTTCTGCCTTCATTTTATACCTTATTTTAGACCCGGTCTATGTGCTTCTCAGATCATAGCAGGTGGGAGGGGCCCACAGGGTGCAGTACACGGCTTCCTGAAAACATCACAGCGCCCTACCTCAGTACATCTCTCAAGAGCCTGATGCAAGCAGTGGGCTGGCTCTTGGGAGGAGTTATGCAAATATCAAAATGCCTTGATATGTGGATGTAAATCTGGAGGAGTGGGCTTTCCTAGGCAGGCTGTATGTGCATTCAGATTGCCCTAGATAACGCCCACATGTGTTACATACAACGCACATTAGTAATGACAGTGGAGGTGTACTGAGAATTTTTCAGGTGTTGTTTTTATTTTAACTTTTATGTGTTTACTAACAAATCAAACGAACAGAAGGTGATCACATGTCACACCCCAAAAATAGGAGGAGCATACCTCATTTCAGACCAAAAAGCCTGAAACCGCTGTATGTGGTTTGGAATAAATCGCTCTGTAATATCGGGTTATATTTGCTCTACACACAAGGAAATCTGGATGTGCACCTGACTGATGGAGCACAAAGGAAGGCTCCACCCACTGCCCTGAAATGAGGAATAATCCTTACATTTTTTGGGAGATGTGATGGAAGAAGATGTAAATAACTTCTGCTCTAGAAAGGCTACACACTGATTTGGTTGGGGGGCTTTTTGATTCCTCTAGTCCCTTTTCACTAGGGATGCACCGATACCGAGTATTTGGGCGAGAACTCATACGCGCTCAAATGCTCTGATACCTTCCCCAATACTGGAACTTCCGGTCAGAGGAAGATTTCCTTTGACTGGTAGTGCCGTAGGGGAACATGGATCCAGCTTCCCGTGCAATTAGGAAGCTGGACGGCGAGTAATGCCCATGATGATTGGCTGGGAAGCTGGCTTCCTGGCCAATCAGCATCGAGCAGCCGAATAGCCGGCTTAATGCTTTTTGGCTGGGAAACCGGCTTTCCAGCCAATCGGCATCGAGCCGGCTTCTGGGCCATTCAGGAAGCGGGTCATTACTCATCGCCCCGGCTTCCTGATTGGCTGGGAGGACGACTCGATACTGATTGGGTGGGAAACCGGTTTCCCGGCCAATGGCAATCATGCCGGCCAAAACAACATAGAGCCAGCTTCCCTTGCAATAAAGAAGCCGGGCGGCATGTCATTATCTGGCTTCCTGATTGCCCGGGAAGCCAGCTCCATGCCAGCGGAAGTATCGGTACTCGATATCGGTGAGTACCGGAAGCAAAATATCAGTACTTCATCTATACACATAACCAGCAGTACTAATCCTTTTGGTCATTTGAGCTTGGATGATCTGAATATATCTTGTGAGTTCCCCTAACTTCTGAGCATGAATAGCTTACCATATTCTGAACCGAACAATCAGAAAGATGAGAATCAATAGGACAATGAGGGAAGAGACCCCGATGGATGCAAATTTTCCTATGGTAGCTGAGCTGTCTGCAAAACAAAAGAACAGAGATTTGGCTTATTACCGAGTCTTTCACCCCCTGAAATAAACATTCATTATAAGCCAACCCCCCCCC
>NW_017306423.1:373715-397431 GCF_000935625.1 Nanorana parkeri | reverse complement strand
ATATAAAGGATAATTAAAAAAAAAAAAGTGGCCTCTTTCTTTAGGCTCTGATGATGTTACTGGGCCTCATTGCTGCCTCCTGTATCCCAAATCTTGCAAACAATGCATTTCTCCATGGCGCTGAAATTAATTTCCACAGGATTTGGGGTACTCAGCCTTCGCGGGAGGTTATCAGTGGTTACCAACCCTCAGCTAGGATTTTGCATGCTGCCCTGGCATGACTTCGATGGGCGGCATTCAACTTTATTAACATTCAATCAAAGTCACGTACTAAAAATGCATTCTTAATGTGTTCCAGTAGAGGGCAGATAATACAACTGTCCATGGTGCCCTCTAGTGGACACTCCATAGCAATGCATGGAGACACTCCTGCAGGAGATACCAGAAAATCATCTGAAAAGCCAAACTCAACCAACCAAGCCACCAATAGTGGTAGAAGCCAGAAAGCTCTATGGATCCATTGGGGGAAACTAACCCTTCTTAAGGGAGAACTATGAGGGGGGTGCTTTTCACTCATCCTCATAGTTCTAGCCGACCTGTGACAATGAAACTGTCACAGGTCGGCTCAGTAGATCGGGAAGTGAGCGAACACATACCGGCGTTCGCTCACTTCTCAATCCTGTCACGGCAGAGAGCCGTGACAGGGGAGGGACTGGATTCCCCCCCTTCGATCCTCTAGCGCTGACTGGGGGAACGGATGGGGGAGGGGGCGGGTACAGCTGGCTCTGCTTTTAGATAGACAGAGCCAGCTGTCACTCACGCAGCTGGGCGGATCCAGACATAATTGTTGGCATCCGTTTCAGCTGCGGAGTCTCAGTATACCGCAAGCTGTAGCTCGCGTTATACTGATCTTAGGGTGACGGGAGGACGCTAGTTTGTGTCCTCCCGTTACCCTTAGGAGAACTATGGGGGAAATCCCTAACCCCATAGTTCTCCTTTAAGTTTCAAAACGGAATTTATCTTTAAGGTACTCAGATCTTAGATATGATTTGCTGCACGTCACGACTCTTTCTACATGATGGATGGGTCAGCCTGAGGTCTCAGTCTAAAAAAAAGTGAGCCACAAGGCAAATAGATTCTGCTACACTCTCTTGTTTTCTAACTCATAGTGCTTTGGGAATCTTGTACCGTGTAATAAATGCTCATTTTTACACTAGATAGCCACTATATGGCACTGTGTGGATACCTGACCATTACACCCACATGAGCTGGACATTTTATTTCAAAGCCATGGACATGAATATGGAGTTGGCCCCCTTTGTGGCCATAATTAGATTAACTCTTCTGGGAAGGCTTCTTTGGGAATCTTGTTCCATGTAATAAATGTACATTTTTCCAGTAGATGGCCACTCTATGATACTAAAGCGACACCAGACCATTACACCCACATCAGCTGGAAATTTTATTTCAAAGCCATGGGCCTGAATGGAGTTGGCCCACTTTTGTTGTCATAATAGGATTAACTCATCTGGGAAGGCTTTCCACAAGATTTTGGAATTGTTTGCATTCTATTGGAATTTTGCCCATTCAGCTAAAGGAATGTTTGTTTGAAGTCAGGGCTTTGTGAAGGCCACTCAAATTCCTCCACACCAAACTCATCAAACCATGTCTGTATTGAGCTGGCTTTGTGTACAGGGCACAATCATGCTGGAACAGAAGACGACCTTCTCCAAACTGTTACCACAAGATTGGAAGCGTACAATTGCCTAAAATGTCTTTGTATGTTGTAGTATTACCAGTACCCTTCACTGGAAACACCTGAACTCAAACATGTGGAGTCAGCCTGCTCAGTCTGGGTACTGACGAGATGCCCCGCCTCCTGCAAAGCCCGCACTGTACTGAGAGCCGCGCATTCCTTGTGTTAGCTGCTGCTTGAGTCAGTGAGAGGCAGCCCCGGAGCCTCCGCGCCGCTTCAATGAGGGCCCAGCCTGCACAACATCAGAGGGGCCCGGGGGGCAATTGCGGACCACCAAAATTGGTGGCCGCTGATGTGGAGGGTTGTCCTCATATTTTTGGCTATATATAGGGGTGCTGGTCAGGTGTCCACAAGCCTCTAGCCACATAGTGTATAATAAAACCAGCCAATAATTGATGTCACTTAAATTCCAATTTCGCCTGTATTAGATCTTGAGAACTAAGATGGAGATACGTTCGCCTAGAGAGCTAACACTTACATGATACATGTAGAGAGACTACACTTGATCTTCTGTTACCAGCAGAATTTTCTGCTGAGCAATAATATTCCCCGGTGTGTTGTATTCGTACATCAGTCAGATCATAATAGTTATTTCTGCTGTTCAAAGCTTTATCGTTTTCATAAAATTGGTAATCGAGTCTTGCTGGGTTTCCCTTGCCGGTGCATATCAACTTCACATCCGTGAATTCAGTCACATGGTCTCCGGGAATAACCGACAGAGTTACATTTTGCGGAGCATCTGCCAAAGAACACAATATATTGAATTAGTCATTTCTTCATTAAGATCTTTCACATTATTTTAAATTAAAACTGCAGCCTGGGGCCATGCTTTTTTATTTTTTTTAATGGCCAAGTGTAGACATGGGTGGAGACATGATGGACTAATGTCCATCATACAGGCAACACTGACATCGGAGAGGGAGTAAAAAGTTAAACCTCAACTTGGGGCTAAACAAATATTGTCCTCATACAATATCCAAGTGTATTTTTCCCTGAATCTTGGTGAGCTTTGTGTATTTCTCCCAGATCTGTGCAGTAATCCAGTGTGAAACTTGGAGCTTCCTGTAATAAAGACCAGTCACTGCTGCTCTCTCTCCTTGTGCAGGGTGACTGGTCTTGTCTCCTTCCCCCTCCTGTAATAAAGATTGATCACTGCTGCGCTCTCTCCTTGTACAGGGTGACCGCTCTTGTATCTGCCCCCTCCTGTAGTTTTCTGCAGGCCTTCTGTAGTGGAAGGACCTGTTATGTTCCACCCACAGATCTGCTGTCTACATAGGCTTTGTACAGCACATTGATAGTGTCACAGCTCCATTTACAAAGTAATATCCGGTTTTCCAAAGAGTTTTCGTCCAAAAAAAATAAATGTATATCCTTAGTGGTTAGTAAATAATATATTTAAATTAAAGTATTTGTGCCTGGAGTTCAGCTTTAGGTTAAAGCCCAACTCCAGACTTGGCCCTGCAGCTTAGGTTACACAATCTGAAAGGAAAGAGACTCTGAGGTGAGTTCCTGGATCTGAACACCTGCTGTGCCCATTACAAGGGGCTCCCACCATTCCTGAGCTGAGTTCCTGGGTCTGTGCCCATTACGAGGGGTTATCACCATCCATGAGCTGAGTCCCTGGGTCTGCACTCCTGACTGTCTATTATGAGAGGTTCTCACCATCCCTGAGCTGAGTCCGTGGATCTGAACACATACTGTGCCCATTACATGGGGCCCCCACCATCCCTGTGCTAAGTTCCTGGGTCTATACACCTGATGTGCCCATTACGAGGGATTACCACCATCCTTCAAATGCGCCCCTGGGTCTGCACACCTGCTGTGACCATTATGAGGGATTACCACCATCCCTGAGCTAAGTCCCAAGGTCTGCACACCTGCTGTGACCATTATGAGGGGTTTCCAACTTTCCTGAGCAGAGTTCCTGGATTTGCACACCTGATGTGACCATTATGAGGGGTTACCCCCATCTCTGAGATGAGTCCCTGGGTCTGCACACCTGTTGTGCCCATTAAGACAGATTCCCACCATCCCTGAGCTGAGTTCCTGGATTCGCCCGCCTGCTGTGCCCATTATGAGTGATTCTCATTCATACTGCTGGATTCTTTGTATTATGGAGAAAGTAATAAGAGGAGCTGCACTGCACAAAGGTGAGTACGGACACCCAAATATCAGAAGACAGGGGCTGCCTCGTAAATGGCTAAACTGACCCTTTAAAATATAACACAGCACCAATAAGAAAAAGGAAAAGGTATTTACAATAGACATTAATACGTTTCCTCGTTGATACGCCAGACCCTATATCATTTAGGGCTTTACACGAGTACCATCCAGTATGCGTCCATTCTAACCGCAATTCCATCACTTCAGAAGTTGAGGTTTTGAGCAGATCTCCATCTTTGTACCACTCATATCCGCTGATTTTTGGCATGCTTGTTTTCGATAGACATCTCAATCTGACTATTTCATTTTCTTTGACAGTTTTGATTGGAACCTCAATCTGTACATTTTTAGGAGAATCTAAAAAAGAAAAAATGAAACACAATAAATGTATCTGTTGAACTTATTCCCATCATCTTCAGCGAGCTCGTCCTATCAGCTCCCTAATGTTGCTTTCTGATCAGAAGCTGCTGATTGAATGATTTTGCATGCGCTTGTAACATTTCTGAAAGGTCCACTTTAATGGCAAATTACACAAAAATTATGTCTGTATCAGGAGGATCATTTTGAAAACAAACAAATGATATACTAAAAAAAATCAATGTATATCAATGCGGTTTGGAAACAATAGAGGTAATACACAGTAATGCAATATATATATATTTTTTAATTTTCCTATTTTTTAAATCCTTTTTAACATTATTTAGCAACTTTTTTTTTTCTCATTCTTTGTATTTCTTTTCTATTCTGCTCAATACCACGAAGGCACCGAGCAGAATGGCTGCCGTTCAGCCTCTAAGAGAATGGGGCGAACGGAAGCAAGTGAGCTGCCGGAGCTTCGGCTCAGCCTATCCAGATGTTGGAGTCGAAGTCCTGAATGCAGGCAGCCGATGTACGGCTGATTTTAGCTGATGTACGGCTGAAATCAGCTGTACAAGCCAGAAGTAGATAGCCGAGCAGTGTTCGGCTCACTTCACTTCGGCTGGGTTATTCACTGCCTTTTAGACTTGTGCGCCGTCAAAAAATGTGTTTCGTTTCGTTCCGTTTCGGAATATCCGTTATTTCGTATTTCGTAATTCGTATCCGAAACTCAATTCGGATTCGTACGAAATAGGAATTTTCGTTAGTTTTGGCACATTTTCGTAACTTTACGAACATTCGTTATGATGAAGTTAAAAAGCAAAAATACCTTTGTTAATATTGGAGTCGATGTGGTAGTTGTTTTTTTATCCGAAATACAAAGTCCGTTAACGGATTCCGTATCCCAATTTCGTATTTCGGACTTAAAAAAAAAATACCATCAACTCCAATATAAATGTACTTTGCTTTTTAACTTCACTATAACGAATGTTCGTAACGGAACGAAAATACGTCAACAGAATTTCGTATTTCCTGACTGTATATTGTAATGCAACTCTCGGCAGCAGAAGAGAAAACATCTGATTGGTCAACCAAAACGAAATACGAATTCCTTTAACGGATTCCGTATCCGAATTTCGTATTTAAAAAAAAACTACCATTAACTCCAATATAAATGTACTTTGCTTTTTAACTTCAATATAACGAATGTTCGTAACGGAACGAAATTCCGTCAACGGAATTTCGTATTTCCTGCCTGTATTGTAATGCAACCCTCAGCAGCAGCGGATCCGTATTTCGGATTAAAAAAAAAATCTTGTCATGTTGTTCAACCTCATTTACAGGGGTAATATTAGTTCCTGTTTCAAAGAAATTCAGATCCGAAATTCGTTAACGGAATTTCGTATTTCGGATATAATTCGGAAACTGCAATTCGGATTTCGGATGCTTCCGAATTTACGAATTTCAGGAAAATTTGTACGAATTTCGATTCGTAACGAAACGAATCGCACATGTCTACTGCCTTTGGCAGCTTTGTGAATAACCCTATAAATCTCTTCAAAATAGCAAGACTTGGGGGGCTTGAGATCAGGTTTCCCAAAAACTCATATGGAACATGGTCTGGAAGTGGCAGTTTACACACAGAAGGCCTACCCTGGGCTTCGGGCACCCTCCATGAGAGCCTATCTCACCTCCATAAGCACTCCCATACTATGTGTCCCACACTATCTCCCTCCCTATATTTTTTTTTACTTGAATATTTTTTTCTGGTGTCTTCTGGGCTTTGTGTGTGTGGCTGTACCTTTTAGGAACATGGAGCTGCCTTCAGGTGAGCCTGCTCTTTGTTTGTGCATTGCTAAATATGTCCCACAGTTGACACCTTATATAGAGTAGACTTTGGGACCACACTTATCCGAGGTGCCTTGATAAGTGTGGCTTCCTTATATATTTGCACATGTATGCAATTAAAACCTCTATTTTTAATCTAAGCAATTAGATTATTTTCTTTTTTTGTTGCTGACTAGCCCAAAAGTGTGCTGGGGATCCTTTTTGTATTGGTCAATCATGACATGTGCCCCTTCTCGCTATCTTTTCCAGAGGTGCAGAGCTGCATCAAATCAGTGCCGCTCTCTGCATGAAGACGCTATAAACAAAGAGTGCCATGGTGATCTGCTTTTCCATTTTGTTACCTGGCAGGTGGATCGTATTGTTTAAAAAATGTGCTTTGAGTTGAGCTTTAAGGTGCCTTCTTACAGATAACCATCTCAGTTCATATACACTAATGGCAGTCTTACGTTACCTGAAGGCTAATGGAAAACAATTGATATACTTACAGAGAATGTCCAAGTTAACATCCGGTGACATACTATCTCCTATGGAATTTTTAGCTTCACAGGTATATTTGCCAGCATCTTCTGCCTTCAAAGGTTTACTCATTTTTTCAATTTTCTTTGCATCCTTGTACCATATAATTTCAGCCACAACCGGGTTGCTGCTGTTAACTTCGCACTGAAAAGTGACATTGTCTCCTTCAACAAATGTGATCTTGTCTTCTTCGCCAAATTGTCTACTATCCAGCTGTAGGACTATTTTTGGGTACCTGGGAGCATCTAAAAGAGGTTAAAAAAATCTATTATTCAAAGTTAATAATAAATTATTCCGGTTTTGGTCATTTTTTTCAATTCTTTTCAAAATTTACAACTGACAACATAGGACAATGTTACTTGCAGCAAATAGCCAAAGTAGGAAGGGGCCACAGTGGAGGAGTGTAAGAGTGCAGATGACAGCATGTAGCCTGCAGCAAGGAACTAGGGGGAAGAAAGAGCCATAGTGGAGGGGTGGATCAGTGCAGATGACAAATGCAACCTGTAGCAAGAAGCTAGCGGGAAGAAGAAGCCATAGTAGAGGGGTGGATCAGTGCAGATGACAAATGCAACCTGCAGCAAGAAGCTAGCGGGAAGGAGCCATAGTGGAGGGGTGGATCAGTGCAGATGACAAATGCAACCTGTAGCAAGAAGCTAGCGGGAAGAAGAAGCCATAGTAGAGGGGTGGATCAGTGCAGATGACAAATGCAACCTGTAGCAAGGAGACCTGGGAAGTGGAAAAGTATAAATGACAGCACACAAGGTACTGCACAGAGCCAGAAGAAGAGAAAACACAGTGGAGGGGTGGATCAGTGCAGATGAGAAATGCAACCTGTAGCAAGGCTCTAGGGGGGCGATGAAGCCATAGTAGAGGGGTGGATCAGTGCAGATGACAAATGTAACCTGTAGCAAGGAGCTAGGGGGAGGTAGAATCCATAGTAGAGGGGTGGATCAGTGCAGATGACAAATGCAACCTGTAGCAAGGAGACCTGGGGAGTGGAAAAGTATAGATGACAGCATACAAGGTACTGCACAGACCCAGAAGAAGAGGAAACACAGAGGAGGGGTGGAACAGTGCAGATGACAAATGCAATCTATAGCAAGGAGCTAGGGGGAGGAACAGGGCCGGATTTTCCACAAGGCCAACCAAGGCCCCGCCTCGGGTCAGCAGCGAGTAGAGGGGCAGCAGGGGTGTGGAATATCTATCTCCTGATGCCCAGGACATGAAGTTCCTTGTGTGGCGTGGGTAGTTGTTTTCTACATTTAGCCCCACTTTGGGCAAGCAGAGCTAAATGTCGAGTGAGGAAGCCGCCGCTTGTTTGTACAAGTGATCTCCGCAGGAAAAAAAATATTTGATTTGGGTTGGCTTAGCCTTTAAAACCTAATTGAGCTGTTAGTTTAATTCACCTAAATACATTCCCAGTGCACCAAATAAAAGATGTGCAAAGTCTTGCAGTTGGTTATCTTTAAAAATAAGCCACAGCATGAGTAGAAAAGTCTGTCTCCTGCCATCGTGCTGCTAAGTGGGACCCTTGCTCTGTGTGAGGAAGCAGTGTTCTCTCTGCAGAGGTCTGTCATACCCCATGCCCCATTCAGCAGGGAGCATGAACTTTGCTGATTGGCAAGCTAAAGGTCTGACTCATTAAGAGGCGTGTCAGACCTCTGCAATGAGACCACTGCTTCCACACATAGAGTAAGGAGTCCTTTTCTGCCGCATGCTGGCTGGTGACAGGCTCTTCTACTCAGGTTGTGGCTGCTTAAGAAAAGAAATAATCTATAAGACAATAAACACCTTTTTTATTCACTTGGGACATATTTAGCTGATTTAAACCAAAGGTCCAGTTGGGCTTTAAGTCTGACATCACTTTAGTCGGCATTACAGATGTTCCTCGCTTACCGACTTACCTGTTTTGCGACCACTCGCACTTACGACGGACCGCCGATCGACCTCCGACCTTGCGCGTCAGCGTCAGTGCGTCGTGTCGCCGGCGGAAGTGACGTCCTCCAATCTTCACTGCAGGTCCCGGTAAGTATTTCCATTGCCCGATGTACAGTACACTGTTTGGTACTGTACATCGGCAACGCTATACAGTACTGTACTAATGCAGTACAGTACTGTATAGAGTTCCTCACTTAACGACCAATGCGTTTAACGACCTGGTCGTAGGAACGGAACTTAAGTGAGGAATACCTGTATATTATTTGACAATGGTTGCTTCTTTGAACCTTTGTCAGGTTTCATATGAAATACCTTTGATAATAAAAGCAGCAATTTCTCAATGAATGTTCACTTTGATTGTCCATTTATGAGCGGAGGATGTGAACAAAAATGCAATTTTACCCCGGACATGATCTGATGATGGTCAGCGCAGCGGCACTTTGTTATGTCAACATTCCCTGTTGCTGTACATACATAATAAAGACATTCATACATCTCTGAGTAATACTCACACATCACATTAAGCTCTAGATTGTCTGACTCGGTTTCTCCCAGCTCGTTACGAGCTGAACATGTGTAAGATCCAGAATCGTCTTCCTTTATTTTAGAGATTTTAAACCAAGCATTGGTGTGGTTATAGCAAACCTCCATATCCTTGTACCAGATGTAGCGGAAGACTGGGGGATTTGCTTTGGTGGAACATTCCAGTGTGATATCCGTTCCTTCTTTTATTATTTCTGGATATTGTTTAATCTCTGGTTTGTCAGGAAGATCTGAAAATATTGGCAGCATAGAGGGCACATTATTACACAAAAAAGTTGCAGAGCAGGATAGGAAGACTATAAGACAGCTGCACCCTGCCTGTCTTGACATTGGGTAGGTTGATATGAGGGTCCTCCTGATGAAGGACCCTTCTCAGTTGGAAGCACATTGAGGCAAGGGATCAAAAGTTTGCTGGTGTGATACATTATAAACGGGGTTGCGTGTTGGCCATCTTAGCACACTGCTCATATCTATGCTGAATTCACGAAAATAAAGTGGTAGGGATTTTTGGCAGAAGAGACATGTGCAACACATGTGCAGTGCAATGTACACTCTTGGTTCTGCCGTGAACAGGCCAGGTACCGAGCACGATGTAACTCCATGGAGATACATCATCAGTGGCCATCCAATGGCCAAAGAGGATGGCGGGGAGCCCATACGTAGCGGTGGCGGAGATGACTGTGAGGTACACACCTTGCAACACACCGTGGTGGAGAAGAGCACACTTGTAAGGTAAGTGTGCCATCATTTGCTAGCATAAAGTTGGTTGATTTACTTTTCCATTGGAATTGATCCCTATTCTTGTTAATTGTAGATGCCGAGCCTTGTGTTTGGTGGACTGCTCCTCTAGCGGTAAGCATGTGTTTTTTTATTCTAGGCTGATTATTTAGCAGATGTGGTATATCAGCACCAAGCAATCCAACCTAAACTCTGATGATGGCCTCACCTATCTCCCAGAATCTCGAATACTACTCTACTTTCTCAGTCCTTCTACTGGGTATAGATTGCAGCCAGAGCAAAATACCAAATGCTGCTGGATATGGGGGAACATGTGAACTTCTTCTGTGATGCAGTGCTTGGGCCTAAAAGCCAATCAGCAGCGATGTCATCACTCCCTGGGATGTCATCACTCCATCCCACAGGCAGTACCTTGGGGAGCGCTTTGAGAAGGAGTATAATGGTATATAGGGGTGGGCGTCAAAGAGACCCTGTCTAATGTGTTACATCTAACACTTCCCTGCAGTAGAAGATGCATTTTACTCACTGCTCTGCTGGATTTGTTTCCCTTTCCCCTCCTAAATTCCTCAGAAATCCTCTTAGGTATTTGACACCTCCATGGGCATTGATGCCTATGTATTCTCCTGTTTCCTTCCTTTCACCTCTGTGTCACTGCTAAATCCTGTGGCAGTCAGAAGTAAGTGCCAAGCTTACATGGGATTTTTGGTCCCCGGTCCTGATGGCTGGATGGGGCGGTGGGGGAATGAGGGCATGTGGGTATGTTCTGCTGAAAAGTAGGGGAATTAAGTGACCCTTTTATCAGGACCCTCATGGGCAATGGAATCACTATAAGTTACCGAAAAACTAACCGCCTTGTTTGTATTTCTTACTTTGTACAGTGACATGAAAGATGGCGATATATAAATCATGATTCATAAATGTAATAATATTTACTTTTTGGGGGGTGGGGCAACTTAATTTAACATAGTTAATTGTATTTGTTTATTTACTTGAACTTGCAAAATAAACATTGATCATTATTTCTTCAGTTTAATTATTATTCTGCAAAAAACAAACAGACTTCCACTTTTCATCATTCAATTAATTTTTGTATCCAATCATGAAATGAACAGAATTCCGTTATGAGCTCAACTACTTACACAGAACAGAAACTTCGACCGAGTTTGATGTCAATTCACCGATTTTGTTTATTGCCTTACAGAAATATTTTCCTGAAGTAGTGACTACAATCTGGTCGGCACTTCCTCTTTTAGGGTTTTGCCGTTTATTATCTTTGAACCAGGTAATTTCATAATTTGGTGGATTGCTGCTTTCGACAGAACAGGTCAAGGTCAATGACTCCGTTTTTTTTATTTTTATGTTGGCGTTGTTAGGCAAAACCTGAACATTTTTGGGGGCATCTGGAATGGCAATGAAAGTCATAATTATTTTCTCAGCTTTACAAAAGTGGGGGAAACAACAAGAAATAAAGATCATTGAAATAAATGACTAGTATTGATCCGATTGCATCCACTTTGGATAGAGTGGGGATGGGTTAGAACCCTTGTCAGGTTTTTTTTAACTGTTATCCAAGGCTCACGTCCTGTCCTGCTGAATACATTTTACCAAACAGGAAGTGAGGCAAACTCTCCAACAGAAACATAGACAGGAAAAAAAATGCTTTAGCTTGGAAGGGTTGGTAAAAGCTAGAACCCTGGTTATTTTGTTTGGGTAAAATATTCAACATATTGGGCTGGTGATTTATCTAGGCACCACATCCCTCCCAGAAATATAAGATCAAAGAACCTTATAAGCTACTGTTAGGAGGCTGTCCCCTGGTTCAGTGGTGCACTTTTACAGCAACAGATATACAGGTGAAACTCGAATAATTAGAATATCGTGCAAAAGTAATTGCAGTAAGTGCTGCAAAAGGGGCCCAAACCAAGTACTGAGTACATATGCATGCTTGTACTTTTCAGAGGTCCGATATTGTTCTATGTACAATCCTTGTTTTATTCATTGCATGTAATAATCTACTTTTCTGAGGTTGTGGATTTGGGGTTCTTGGGGTTTTCATGAGCTGTAAGCCATAATCATCACAATTATGACAAATCACGGCTTGAATTATCTTGCTTTGCATGTAATGAGTCTCTCTCATATATTAGTTTCACCTTTTAAGTTGCATTAGTGAAATAAATGAACTTTGCACGATATTCTAATTATTCGAGTTTCACCTGTATATTGCTCCCCATTTTGGTGTTACCATTGGGTTACCTTTGGGATTCCTGATACATATATACATTATGGAACCCACATTTCAAACATATGACTTGGCTTTAGTCATTTACTTGGCATACCTTACTTGGAAGATGTATTGTAACTAGGGTTGCACAGATACCAAGTACAGTACTCGGTACAAGTACGAATACATGTACCGATACTTTGAGCTCCAAGACTTCACTAGAGAAAAATTCAAAAATTAGGAGGCAGCTGTCATCTCTTGACGAAGATGCAAATCTTTGAATCTCGGAAATGTGTTGGGTTATTCTCAACCCACTACAGAAATCGCATTAATAAATGGAAATAGTTACTGTTTGCACTGCTGTTAATAGCAAATGATGGTAACAGTGTGATAGTGGGCTGAACAGTGGGTATTTGGGCTGAACAGTGGGTATTTGGGCTGAACAGTGGGTATTTGAGGCCATACAGTATAAGGAGGTATATGTGTGACCTTTGAAATATAAGTTAATCAAAATGATATGAATATTCTTTTATGTGTTCTTATGTGATTTTAAGATTTATCAGCAATCATTTCTTTTATAGTCTACCAAATTTATTTACATGCTAGGCACCTAAAAAGACCCATATCATATATAAGGTTATTTGATTAGAAATCACCGTTGTCAGTGGGATAGGAAGCGAAGGGAAATCTCTCTAATGGAACCCCGGATAGAAGTAAAAACTGGGAATTTGAATGCTTCCCCACTCTATCCAAAAACCAAGAAAAAAAGTATTGGGCTTGACATACATTGGAATTGGGTTTGCAATATCCTTTTAAAGTTAAAAGTCATATGAGACATTGTTCAGGAGACCTTACCAAATTTTGTGATGTCAGACTGATATGGGGTAAACCAACCCAATGGAAAAAAAATACATCTATACAGATTCATCCTACCAATCAACATAAATATATACTTTAAAGGTGATCTACTGATGGAGTTGAGGATCTTCACTCAATAAATTGTGTGAGAATATTCACGTTGAATACCCAATCATATTCATATAAAATAAACAAACCAGACATTTGCCTGTTACATACTTGGAAATATAAAGTAAATATTCACTCAATTTATTGAGTGAAAATTCTCAGCTCTTATAACAAATTGGCCTTAGCATGTTCATGTTGGAGGTCATCAGGATTATTTGATCTACCAACATTTGCATTGCAACAAGACTTCTCATAGAGCTCATAACCTAACATACAGTATACACATATTCACCTTCCACCATTACCTATGATACATATGATATGCAGCACATGGCAATATCACAAAGTTGTTTCATGATCTGACTACCATACCAGCAACATTGGAGTTAATATTTAAAAAAAAATGTAAACCTATTTTCAACAATTATGAAGATAATTTGGATGTATCTATGTAGAACTTGAAGACAGATTTTACCAGTATAAAAAAAATCCAACACTATTTTGTTACCAAAATTATTTCTTAAAATTATCTAGCCACGAAAGAAGTTAAAGGGACTCTGTTGTTGTCAGTAAGACCAAAAAATTAAAACAGAGCCACTCTTTCAAAGAAGAAATTTAATCTTGGCAGTTCCAATCTGTCTTTCAGGGCCCTGGAATGACTTAGCAAATGGTGGATGGAACATACCCAAAGGTGTTGGATAGCAGTGGAACCCATAGCTCAGCAACACAGTGAAGATTGGACTTGCCACCCGCAGCATAGGCAAGGGTCAAACCTATTTTTTTACCGAATGGCTCAGTTTACATTTTTCTCCCCATGACAAAGTTGCTTCAGAAGATGAACTCCAGCCAAACAGCTAAACACGCAGACAGTGCTTCTTGCACAGCAGATTGTCTTCTTGTGCTGCTTCTCCTTCCCATACACTGGGTCCTGCTACACAGGGGCTGATACCAGGTCAAATTCAGGTACTTACAATGCTTGTATTTTAAAAACAATTTTGCCAAGCTCTATAAGTAGGTACCATAGCGTGTTAATCCAGCTTTCTAATTTCCACGTCTCAACCATTACACTGTGAAGATGAACTTACGCATGACATTGAGCTGTATAGTTTTATTATCAGCTTCTCCACCATCTCCATCAAGAACACACGTGATGTTCTTCTTATCGTCTTTCCACGATGGACTGAACTCCAAGCGGCTGGTGGTGCGTACGTCAGTAGTGTCTTTTCTGACCTCTATTGTGCTCGTGCCGTTTACTTCTTCAATCCAATTCAGCGTAATGTTCTTGAAAGGACAGTAGTAACGTATCAAACATGTTACGGTGACAGTCTCCGATTCTTTTATTTCTGGTAGCGAGTGGATTTCTAAGGTTGGCCCATTTTCTGGGAAAAACAAATAGATTAAGCAGAATTAAATAGCATGTTTCTGAAGTTACTATGAAACAACAGATATTAAATAAATCAAGAAAAAATAGAAAAATAGTTGTGTCACTTGCAAAGACCTTGACAGGTGGAGCATTAAATAGGAATGCTGAAAGCTTACCTCCAGGAGGAGTTGACCGGTTTTGTTGCTGCTCCCTTCCATCAACATCATCACACCAGCAACTAATCAGCTGATTCATTTCTTACCAAACACTTGGGCAATGTCCCTGTCATCAGGATGGGACGTTGGGCCGAAGTAACTTCCTCACTCTGCAGCACTGTAGACCAGAGGACTGGAACACTAAACTCTGGGCTGGATTAGTCTCTAAGCTGTGGTAAGGTTGCCATTGCCACTAGAGTCCACACCATGCCTATAATTACTAAGCGGTCTTTTTATAAACCATGATAATTTCCTATACAGGCAGTCCCCGAGTTACGGACTTACGAACGGGGTCCACAGTTCTCGTAAATGTACCGGCAGCTGCTGGTACATTTAGGAGAACTGTGGCTGCAGCGGCCTGTGTCCCCGCGCCTGTGTTGGCGGAGGCAGCGGGGACACAGACCGCTGCATTCTGCCGCTGCCCACCTTACCTCTGCTGATGTCCCGACCTCCTCTTCTGCCAATCCGGTTTCCCCCGGTCCGCACGATCATCTGTGCCGTCCCCGTCCGGCCGCTCTTCGTTGTCCTGCCCCCTGGCCTCCTCTTCATTGCAGGCTATACCCAGCCTGCTATTGGATATTGTCAAATGCAATAGCAAGCTGGCTATTTTACCCGCCCACTGCTTGCTGTCAATCAACATGGGAGGACCTGATAGAGAACTTTCTCCATCAGGCCCCTCCTCTGCTGATTGACAGCAGGCAGTGGGCGGGTGCAATAGCCAGCTTGCTATTGCATTTGAAAATATCCAATAGCAGGCTGGGTATGGCTCCCAGCATTAAAATAATTTAAAAAAGTTTTAAAAAATTAATTAAAAAAGACAAAGAAATGAAAAAAAATAAAAAAAGTTAAATAAATAAAAATTAAAAATACAAACAAATTAAAAAAAGTAAAGTTTATAAAATCAAATTTAAACTAGAAAAAACTTTTTTTGGTGTTATTTTAAATAAAAAAAATGTTTTATTATATTATAATCTCCTGAACAAGGGCAACACACAGCAAAACAAACGTGGCCCTTCCCTATGCCTTCCAAAGCAAAATAATGTTTTTTTGGCTGGAGTTACACTTAAAAAATTTACCTGTTCCGACTTACATACAAATTCAACTTAAGTACAAACCTAAAGTCCCTATCTTGTATGTAACCCGGGGACCGCCTGTATTGACACTGTGAATATCTGTGAACGTTCATTTTAGGTGAAAACTTCCAAAAAGGAACATTCTTGATATATTTTTTTTCCGTTCGAATGTATTGTCATCATTGTCAACTACATTTTGGCAACTAGTTGGAGCGGAGGAGCATAGGAAATAAGTATTTATTTCTGACCAGCAGTGCCATAGGGGAACATGGTGCCGGCTTCCCCGGCAATGCTGTTTAGCCGGCTCCATGCTGATTGACCGGGAAATCGGCTTCCCAGCCAATTAGCATCGAGCCGGCTTTCCGGCCAATCAGGAAGCCGTGCGGCGAGTAATGACCTGCCTCCCGGCTTCATGATTGGCCAGGAAGCTGGATCCATGCTGATTGGCTGGGAAGTCGACCTCATGGCAAATCAGCATCTAGCAAGCCAAACAGGTCGTCTCAGTAGATCGGGAAGTGAGTGAACACATACCGGCGTTCGCTCACTTCACGATCCTGTCACAGCTCTCTGCCGTGACAGGGGAGGGGCTGGATTCCCCCCTCCCAGCTCCGATCCTCCAACGCTGACTGACGGAACGGACGGGGGAGGGGGCGGGTACAGCTGGCTCTGCCTCTAGATAGGCAGAGCCAGCTGTCACTCACGCAGCTGGGCGGATCCAGACATAATTGTCGGGATCCGCTTCAGCTGCGGCGTCTCAGTACACCGCCAGCTGTAGCTCGCGGTATACTGAGCTTAGGGTGACGGGAGGACGCTACTTTGTGTCCTCCCGTTACCCTAAGGAGAACTATGGGGAAAAGCCCTAACCCCATAGTTCTCCTTTAAGGACTGCAGAACCATACTCCTCCATGTTATGAACAATAGAGTGGTGTTCTGTGTTCCTATTTTGTTTCTGTTGTCCTGATACAGAAGGGTGAGTGAGTGTTGTCCCTTCAGTACAGGAAGTGTGTCACTACCAGGATCACCAGGTAAATGTAAAAGGGAAAAAAAAAAGCCTGAAGAAAATGAATACAGTCACCACATCTAAGAGCAGGTAAGCTGCAATATGTTTTTTATTATTATATATTATTTTTTGTTTTTGGGTTTAGATACGCTTACAGGGGGACCTCTGCAGCCAGCAGAAACCCAGCAAACTACTTACCAGGTACTGTGATGGCTACATTTTGTTTTGACATCCACTTAAATGTTCCTGTACCCAACAGTCTCAGCTGATAATTGCCTTCATGCTCTTTCTGAATATTTCTTATTACAATGGTGCAGTCTCCGTTTTGCCTCCCCATGTACTCCACTCGATTAACAAACGAATGGTCCACTGCTGTCTTATTCTTACTGTCATAGACAATCTTCCCGTCATACTCCTTTTTGTTATACGTTGCGTTGTAATACCATATAATTTTGTCAATGGTTTCTTTTGCTTTGTACGTGCAGGGTAACATCACACAAGAACCTTTCCAGACCATGACACTATCCAGGAATGTTACATGCTCATCAGAAACTTTGCCGCCGAAACAACCTACAACAAAACACAGTTATCATGATGAGTGTTATCGAAATCATTATCCAAACTGCTGTACTCTGCAGATTTGTTTTTTCTGCAGCTTTGCTTTTTCCCCATGAGTGGAGTGTAGATTTTCTTTAACCGCTTGCACTGTATTAAAAAGGCCGGTCTGCTATTACATTACTCTGGGAGGACGTACCTGTACGTTCTTCCGTGAACACGTGTGTCCTCACGGCCGCTGCAGCTGCTGCTCCCACTGTCATTAAACACAGAGTCAGTCGGACCGGCTTTGTGTCCTGTGATCGCTGTAATTGGTTATCACAGCGATCACATGGCAATGTTTACATTGCCAAGCCCTCTTACATCAGAGGCAGGGGAGAGTAAAGGAAACAACGAATGGATGAATCATCCATTCATTGCTTCCTAGTGTAAAAGCAAGCTGCAGTAGCAGCAAAAGAGGTCAATGAAAATGTTTAACCCTTTCGCCTTGTCTATAGATGTCAGCTCCATTCTATCTCTACTCTGATGTGTGTATCAACCCCCTCATCTCCCTTATCGTGCACATCTGTAACCCCTTCATCTCTCGCCACCCACTGTATGTGACCTGTACATCAACCCCTTCATCCCCCTCCTCCCTCTGTCTATGACCTGTACACATATTGTATCTTGCGCACCATTACCAAGTTCCATATTTTAACCCCCTCAATACCGGTATGTTTCTTCATTTCCCAAAAAATCAGATCACCTTGGAGTCTCCTTATAAATAGGGGTCATTTGGGGGATTTTTTCATAGTGTCCAGACATTTTTATTTACTAATATTACTCCTCATTACTCGCCACCCAGCTTCCTGATTGCCCAGGAAGCCGGCTCCATGTTCCCCCCTATGGCACTGCCTGTCAGAGGAAATGTTCCTCTGGCTGGAAGTTCCGGTATCCGGGAAGGTATCAGAGCATTTGGGCGGGTATGAGTACTCGCCTAAATACTTGTTATCGGCACCAATACTAGTAACGGTATCAGTGCATACCTAGAAGGGAGTGTAACATGCCAGTACTAAAGTGGTTAAAGGACACTGTACTGTAACACAATGTGTTAACATTATATAAACACAATAAATATATGAAATGGATTTGCATTAAACAGGCACCTGATACTCTTTGCACTCATGTTTGTTAAGTTACTCCAATGACTGCACTGCTAGGACTTACCTATAAGATATATTATCAAGAGTCCACAAGTCCATATGATCTTGACCTCCATATGCATCATAAGCCTGAAAGAAAAATTCAGATCTCAAGCTAATGTATATTTAGGCACCTGCAAAAAGAACAGTTTGTGTTGCCTTATAGCCACCCATTTGACTGAATTGTGCACTCCTCAGATGTCTTTTCCTTTAAACATTGAAATCGGATTGATGGTTACTTATTTGTAGCCCTCTGAGATGAGAGGTCCACAATGGGGCTTTAAAAGGGGAGTCATCCACCTTAGCAACAGTCCAGTGTTCGCCGCCCCTGTCTGCCACAACATGCAAAGCCATCTACAACCCCGCCCCAACCTACATCATCGACCTCATCTCAAAGTATTACTCAAACCGTCCTCTCCGCTCCTCCCAAGACCTCCTCCTCTTTAGCACCCTCATCACCTCCTCCCTTGCTCGCCTCCATGACTTCTCCAAAGCCTCTCCCATCTTATGGAACTCCCTACCCCAATCTGTTCACTTATCTCCTGCTCTGACTGCCTTTAGGTGAATCTTGAAAACTCAACTCTTCATGAAAGCCTATCCCACCTCGACATAATAACTATCCTTTTACTTCTTCCACCTGCTCATCCCACACAATTATAACCTTTTGTATCACTTGCCCCTCCTACTAGATTGTAATATTTCATGAGCAGGGCCCTCCTAACCCTATTGTACTGAAATTGTATTGTACTGTCTACTGTCTCCCTTCATTTTGTAAAGCCCTGTGTAAATTGTTGGCACTATATAAATCCTGTATGATAACTGGTATTCTCATTAATGAATCCTAGTAATCACAGTTAAGTGGCCCGTTCATGATAGGCACACATTTACATCTTCCAGCATTAGCTTTCCTTGTGGTTCTTGGCATGTGGTCACATGGCATCTTGGTGGCACAAAGCAACTTGGTGCTGGATAGCTTTTCTCTGCCAGGCACAGTGTTCAAAGGTCTGAAGTGGAAGCAGGTAGCTATACAATGCCCAACATGTGTAAGTGACTGCTGGGCGCCATTCTAATATCTGAATGGTAAAGTATCTCCACTCAGAGCTATCAACCAACATATCTTAGTATGACTGGCCCAGTGGACAAATGCTCCCCCCTGGTTGCCTGGCATTTTTGCTGATCTCCTGGTTTCGACTGAACCCAGTTCGAAAAATAGCAGCATCCATACTTCTCCTATGATTAGTAAATTATATGCATTTCTTGATGTCCTAAATGTATTTTTTGCACCATTTCGGGTTTTATTACGGTTTTCGCTGTGATATGTTCTAGTTAATGGCATAATTTGCTCTCTGCAGAATGAGAAGAGTCAAGAATTTGTGCAAGGATGCACAGTTCCTTTTTGGTTCCTGATGCAGGACCACCATTTTCGTAACCAAATTCTGGTCTGCGTAACTTCTCCTCTAGAGATGGAACATTTTTTGTTATGAAAGGCCGTGCCATCCGGTATAAGCAAAAGCTGTTACCTCAAGCATGAGATGCCTGTCACAAAATCACTGAACTGTCTCTTTACCGTACCCGTCTCTATAATAAACATTGTCTAAATGCAAATCTTTATACTGTTTCTGTAAATTGTTTTGCGATTTAAAATGTGTTACAGGAAGCCAGGAAGCTGATAAACATCTATCTATCTATCTATCTATCTATCTATCTATCTATCTATCTATCTATCTATCTATCTATCTATCTATCTATCCTTCCATCACACACCTGACTATCTCACCTATATGAGCTCCCTACTGCCTTTTGTGACTATAGCACACTCCGCTCATCTGGCAGGGCTTTCCACAAGATTTTGGAGAAATGTCCACATACTTTTGGCCATATACAATTGGTAGGTGTCATGGTGAGGTGTCCACAAACTTTTAGCCCTCTATCTATCTATCTATCTATCTATCTATCTATCTATCTATCTATCTATCTATCTATCTATCTCCCCACTTCTGCTATGAGTCTTACAAGGACCAGGAATGAAAATCTCCCAAATGGGCTGCCAGACTGAAATAAAAGCCTTTCTTCAAGGGAAACCTAAAAGCTACAAAGGCCTGGATTGCTTGTCATTTCCTGCACCATTCAGATACAAGTTACGATTAAGGAGCTGAAGAATGACAGATCTCATTCACTTTGCTCTGAGACAGGTGCTCCCTGGAATTCTATTCAAAGCTTTATAAAAAAATGAAAGGTTGGTTAGAGCGGGGAAAGGATTTGTGACACTGTTATAGCTTTATAATATGAGGAGGGATCCATCTCTGTGACCTTGAGAAAGGGGGGCTCCATGTCCCAAAGTGTTGGCATGATTGTGATGGCATGTGATTGGTGTGCTGTCTATTACTCATTTCATGAAGCTTATAGGCATGCGGGCAGACCCATGCTAATAATCATTTCCAAAGTAGGTACCCAGGCACCAATAGGTCCCGCAGCGGAGGGGAGCCTCACCGTCAATGCCTCGACACAGCTCAGTCCATCCACACCAAGATGCCTTGATAAAAACAGACTCAAGACCGCCAAAACCTCAACAACAAAATGCCAATGCCAAACCCACCTCCGCAACTAGGGTTGCCATCTGTCCAGTATTCACGTGGACAGTTTGGGTTTTGATTCCTGTATGCCAGCAGAAACCCAGACACAAGATGTCACAATGTAAGGTGGACAGGGGCAGCCACGGGATCCTGGTGTTCCTTCTTGTATGCAGCCGTGCTTCATGCACTGTACAGGTGTAGACCTTTGCTGTGACTGGGCTCTGATGGTTTGTACATTTCCAGTCTCTCTCTCTCTCTCTCTCTCTCTCTCTCTCTCTCTATCTTACACATACAGTACAGTCTACTAAATGCTCAATGTTAAATGTATACACTCAGAGCCAGGATTGTGGAGAGTCTCACCTCTTGGCTGTCTCTCCTGGCTATCTCTCCTTGCTCTCTCCCCCTGGTTGTCCTTCTTCTCTCTGCTGGCTGTCTCTCTTCACTCTCTCCTGGCTCTCCCTGGCTGTCTCTCCTCACTCTTTCTCCCGGCTGTCTCTTCTCTCTCTCTCTCCTCACTGTCTCTTCTGGCTATTTATCCTCACTCTCCCATAGCTGTCTCTCCCTGCTCTCCCCTGGCTGTCTCTTCTCGCCCTCTCTTCTGGATGTCTCTCCTCACTCTCTCCTGGCTGTCTTTCTTCACTATCTCCCCTGGCTGTCTCTCCTCGCTCTCCCTCCTGGCTGTCTCTCCTCGCTCTCCCTCCTGGCTGTCTCTCCTTGCTCTCTCTGCTGCCAGTCTCTCCTTATTCTCTCTCCTGGCTGTTTCTCCCCGCTCTATCTTCTGGCTGTCTCTCCTCACTCTCTCCTGGCTATATTTCTTTGCTCTCTCCCTGGCTGTCTCAACCTCGCCCATCCTACTGCTCTCTCTCCTCAATTCCTCTCCTGGGGGGCTCTCCTGGCTCTCTCTCCTCTCTCTCCTGGCTGTCTCTCCTCGCTCTCTCTCCTGGCAGTCTCTCTTTGCTTTCTCCGCTGACTGTTTCTCCATATTCTCTCCTGTATATTCTCTCAAAAAAATTTGCTGCACAGTGCTAGAGTGTTTGGGTTCTACAACCCTAGCTGCAACACCCGAGAGCGCCTCCACACCCCCCACACCCCCCGACACATATGTGTATTTTTGAGGCTGAGCACCGGGGCATTTTATCGTATTATTTTTATGATATTGAACCTAAAAAAGAAAATATACTAAGAACTATGTTTTTGCATCTGGCCGCACAGAATTCACAGAGATTCACGAATGGCTCTGCAAAATATCTGCCAAAAGCCAAAGAAGAAAAAAGCTGAAGAAGCCAAAAAAGCAAAGGGCTCAGAAAGAGCCAACAGGTTTGTTGGAACATTGGTCCCATTATGTTATGTGCCTGTAAACCCCAAAAGGGCGTAAAGACCGAAGGGGGGAACTAAGGTCACATCTACACGTGGAGATTTCACGATACAAAAGTTCAAAGCGGCACCTGTGGAAACCGAGAAATATAGTGGAAATATCTAAACAGCAAAATTCTAATCAGAAACCTCTACAACCAAAAATACCAAAAACATAAATGTATTCTTGACCACAAAAAGGGGGGAAAAGAAGCAACAAGAGTTGTAGAAGACGCGATATTTATCAGACCACCAAAACAAACCCTTCACCTCTTCTGTGACTAGACAATCATATTATAGCAACAAGACTCATTCCACAAATAGACATTCCTTATTAAAGGACAAAGACTGGTAAAAACTATCAAATCAATACCCATAAAGTGCTATACACAGATCTTCACATATCATCTGTGTACTTTGTGAACATTGTCTACTGGTACCTTTTTCTACTTTAACCTTTAAGAAAAACCAGTGCCCATAAAGCCACCTGCAACAAAAGGCAATATGGAACATCCACTTAACAGTACAGGGCATGTAAACCCAAAACCATAAAATATATTATATGGCAGCTCACCATTCCTTACCTGTGGTGGCTGCTTTCGTTTTCGTTTTTCCTCAGGTTATTTTTCCTCATACTTTTCACCTGGTGATCCTGCCACTATCACCGGGTGACAACGTTCACTCACTTTACTTTACCAAAGGATGAGCAGTGTTGTCACCCTAGGCTTCTCTCCCGATATAGACTACAATCACTGCCTTCTCTCCTTATCTACATTGCATATGGAGTAGGTGTCCTGTAGCTCACAAAGGATTACTGGGAAGGCTAGTAAAATCGTTTTACAATGTTCACTCAGTGTCCTGTATGGTGGAGCAGTGTTGTCACCCTAGTCTGCCTAGTCACCCTAGTCTGCTCTCCTGATTTAGACTACAAACACCACCCTTTTTTCTCATCTACATTACATAGAGCAGAAGAACACTCAGTCACTGTACTGTATGGTGGACCGGTGTTGTCACCCTGGGCCTCTCTCCTAAATTTGAACTACAATCACCGCCTTCTCTCCTTATCAACATTTATTAGGGTAGCGGTGTCCTGTAACTCACAGAAGATCACTGGGAAGGCAAATAAAATAGCTTTACAGCGTTAACTCACTGTCCTGTATGTGGAGCAGTGTTGTAACCCTAGTCTGCTCACTCCTGATTTAGACTACAAACACCACTCCCTTTCCTCATCTCCATTACATAGACCAGAAGATGTCCTGTAGTTCACAGAAAATCACTGGGAAGGGAAATAGGATTTTTTTTTACAACACTCACTCACTGTAATATATCTGCGGAGGAGCAGCATTGTCTAGCTATCTAGCTATCTATTATAATATTATATAATGATGTAATATTGTGCATAATACAATATTTAATA
>NW_017306423.1:339046-373499 GCF_000935625.1 Nanorana parkeri | reverse complement strand
TATATATATATATATATATTGTACAGGACGCCAAGAATGGGTCCTGGATGGACGATATATCCCTCCCTTGTTTAGTCTTCCCAGAGTTGTTAATTATACATGAGTCCCAGAATCCGGAGGATCAGAGAGATTTTTGGGTGGGACAGAGCCTCCATCTCTGACTAAAGCCAGTTCTGGTAATGAAAGGGTTAACCAACCAGCCAGAGGGTGTGCTAAAAAGGAACAGGAAGCCAGTCAGTCTGTGTCTGTGAGTAGTGTTTGGAGCAGGACACATGGCTGTACATACAGTCTACCGAGACACTGCTGGGGCACCTGTGTCCATACTGGAACCCTCTGTGAGCAGGCTGGGACTCTAAAGGTTGGATCATCTAAAACATCTCGGAATGTGCAAGTGTAGGAATCCATAGCAGCCAATTAGAATTGACCTCTCCGTGATCTCGCCCCTCCAAACCAAGGGAAGGTTAAACCTTATTGGTTGATATGGAATACAGACGTAAAGCACTTTGCACATCATCATTGAGTAGAAGCTCATACATCTTCCAAGAGATTGCTGTAAATCTGAATTATTTTACCTGGCCTCCTGAAATTTTTGGTAGCCCCACTTCAGCTCTTCCTGCGATTGATTGTCACTGCTTGAAGGAGCTCAGCCACAGGACGTTGTGTGTTCTTGAAGCTCAGTTGAAGAACATCACCCAACGTGCCCACCCCTTTGGGTTTCCTGCCTTTGCAGTTCAAAAAAACAAGTGAAACTGAAAAATTGTATTTGAATAAATGCTTATTGAAGCATTAGAAACCCCAGTGTGAGAGGTTGGGTGTCTTTTATTGGTATGTGCTCACTGAGTAGTACAGATGTGGAGTTTTTAATTTGAGTTATAGTTCATTTTACCAATCGGCTGGTGGGCCCCATTACCTAGATATATGTACAACACCCCTAGAGCTGTAGGAACAAAATTACAACAAAAATGGGGGCTTTAAATGTACCCAAACCACAACATAAACATAGAATGGGGGAATAAAAGTTCACATTTTATTTTTACAGGTCAAAAAGTATATACAAATATACTGTATTCTTGAAATGGCCATTACTCAGGTTGTACAGGTTCTTGTAATGGCCATTACTTGGGTCGTAAATTTGGTTCTTTTAATGGCTATTGCTCAGGTTGTTGAGGTTTTTTAAACAGCCATCACCCAGGTTGTGGAGGTTCTTCTAATGGCCAATACTGGGATCATGGAGATTCTTGTAATAACCATTACTTGAGTCATGGAGATTTTTGGTATAGCCATTATTTGGATCATAGAGGTTCTTGTAATGGCCATTATTCAGGTCATAGAGTTTCATGTAAAAGCCATTATTCAGGTCATAGAGGTTCTTGTAAAAGCCATTATTTGGGTCATAGAGGTTCTTGTAATGGTCATTATTCAGGTCATAGAGGTTCTTGTAATGACCATTATTCAGGTCATAGAGGTTCTTTTAATGGCCATTACTCGGGTCATAGAGGTTCTTGCAATGGCCATTACTCAGGCCATAAAGGTTCTTGTAATGGCCATTATTCAGGTCATAGATGTTCTTGTAATGGCCATTATTTGGGTCATAGAGGTTCTTCTAATGGCCATTACTCGGGTCATAGAGGTTCTTGTAATGGACATTACTCAGATCATAGAGGTTCTTGGAATGGCCATTACTCAGGTCATAGAGGTTCTTTTAATAGCCATTAGTTGGGTCATAGGAGTTTATGTAATGGCCATTACTCGGGTCATAGAGGTTTCTGTAATGGCCCTTAGTCGGGTCATAGAGGTTTTTGTAATGGCCATTAGTTGGGTCATAGGAGTTCTTGTAAAGGCCATTACTCAGTCATAGAGGTTCTTGTAATGGCCATTACTCGGGTCAAAGAGGTTCTTGTAATGGCCATTAGTACGGTCATAGGAGGTCTTGTAAAGGCCATTACTCGGGTCATAGAGGTTCTTGTAATGGCCATTACTCGGTTCATAATGGTTCTTGTAATGGCCATTACTCGGGTCATGGAGGTTCTTGTAATGGCCATCTGTCGGGTCATAGGAGTTCTTGTAATGGCCATTCGTTGGGTCATAGAGGTTCTTGTAATGACTGGGTCATAGAGGTTCTTGTAATAGCCATTACTCGGGTCATAGAAGTTCTTGTAATGGCCATTACTCGGGTCATAGAGGTTCTTGTAATGGCCATTACTCGCGTCATAGAGGTTCTTGTGAGCCCTCACCAGGCAAAAAAAAGTCTCCACATCCAGCTTGGACACTCCTGCATCCAGGCCAGAGGTTTCTAGCGGGACGGACCGGTTGTATGGCATAAAAACACTTGAAAAACATGCTAAAACGTCACACAGTTTTAGGTGCTCCCATTTACTGTAAGTCCACAGGGCCAAAAATGAGCAATTCTGCCCAAAATAAAAGCTCATGTACTCTTTCAGGTGACGAATGGCAGCAGGACATTCAAGTGTGAACGGGCACCATTGAATATATTGGGAATCTTTATGTTGAGCGTTGCTGCATGACAAATTGCTCAGGTGTGAATGTAGGGTTAGTGTGTTCAGGTGCCATTCATGAAATGAATGTGTGTGCATGGTGTGGCACTGGGCGTAACGCAGAGGATTCATACCAAGGAGGGTTCATTCTTTTATATGCCACATTGTTTTTTTTCAGCACTGCCTTACGAGAAATAATTTCAGACATTACAACCAAAAACAAAGTACCTAATAAATAATGTTTTTGGCTTTTTTTTTTTGCACTCCATTCCATGTGCAGTGTTTTGTACCAGAGGTAATACATTCACTTCCTCTAATGATGCTTTCGTTATCTGCGTTATGTTCAGCTGGGTAATGTGTTTCCTGTCTGGTCTGTACATTTTGGGTGAACAACTTAGTGGTTAGAGCTAAACGTCTTTTATAAAGCATTTCAAGCCAGAAGCCTTTTTTTTTTTTTTTTTTTTAACTTTTGGATACAGTAGGGAAGGAATATAACTCCTAGCAGGTTGTCACTGCCAACTGGGGCTCTAGCAAGTGAGGGAAAAATCTGCAAAAATGAAAATACATTTTGGGCTTCCCCTGCTCTAGGAAAGAAAATAATTTTTATTTTTGTGAAGGTAAGGGTGATGTCAGGTTAGGAGCCCAATCAGCTGAAGCCGTGGGATTCCCCAACCACAGCTGTATGTAAGCACAGACTCGGAATGTAGTGATGCTATTTAACTTATATGGGCATTTGGCTATATTTGGTGAGTGACATTGAGCTAATATGGCCATGTGGCCCTATAAGGCCAGCTCAACACTGAATTGTCTAACCACCTTCTGTCTATCCGTTGTAATTAAATGGTCGGACGGCGGCTTCTTAAATGTGGGTGGGCGTTTTAAAACGTCCTTTCCCCGCTACCGCTCAAAAACCGTCTGTAATTTAAACAGCTGGCGTTTAAATAAATACAAGTATTAAAAAAGGTTTACATTAAAATATGTTTCATTGGGTTTAGATGAAGACAAAAATATAACATTTTAAATATAACATTGATTTAAAAAAAAAAATCCCACACTAATATTCTCACACCAATATATACATACATGTAATAGTGAACAATACACGGGGTAATCATATTTTCTTGAGATTCAGGCAATTGTTCCACAGGCTAATATTAGCTGCTTTAAGAACTAGTCAGGGTCAGCTCAATAAAACTTTAATTTAACACAAATGTATGAAAGCAGTCCATAATACATTTCATGTATGTCCCAGACTGGCATATTCCACTTCACGGCCACACTCTCGATCTGTAGCTTTTTTATGTAAATTAGTGGTGACGGAGTAGGGAATTTCATCCTGGGAGTCTTCATGGTCTCTCTTTGAAAAGTCAATGCTCTCATACTAAAACAAGAAGTGGAAAATACAAAGAAATTGTTTACACTTACATTCCACAAGTTCAGATTTGCTATCTTATAGGAAACATACAGAAATGTTCATTTCACCTAAGCAGAAGCCTGAAAAATAAATCTGCCATCAGATCTGCCCCAGTTCACCAAGGGGGAGTTTAGTAATTTCCATTGTATTTATCAGACACATTCTTTCCTTATGCCTGTACAGGCTCTGTAAGTATTCTTGAGGACCAATGAGAAATGTCCAGATGTTCTTGTTCCACGTATAAGATGATGATTTAATCACATGGGGTATGTGACGGACTAAACCATCACTGGGGCTGCCAGAGGAGCCCGAGGGCCAGCCTCCTTCATGCTGACTACGGACCTAGGGCTGCACAGATTTATTACCCCGGAGACCTTTGTTTGTTGTGTGTTTTCCTGTTTAATATTTCATCTAGAGAAGAAGCTTTTCACTATTTGACTTGATTTGAACCCTCTGGACTACCATATCTGGAACCCTTTGGATACCATATCTGCTAAACATAATTTTATGAAGGCAGCAGGCTGTCTGGGGTGGCTATTTTTTGGGATTATGGGATCAAGCTCTTATCTGATTAAGGAACTCCAATGCAGCACCTGGCTGTCTGGGGGAGGGGATCGGTCAATGTAACACACTGAACTCTTATCTGATTCTGTGAGGTATAAACTCTGTGTGTTTTCTTCAATAAGCCAGTTCTTGTTTCCACTCCAAAGTCAGTGTTGTCTGATTCTTGGGGTAAACCCATTCTATATTCACTGGCTTCTGGTTCCAGCACACAGGGAACAGGCTTAAGACGGAGATATCCAGTTGGGGTATCAGGAATTCCGTCACAGGGTACACTTACCTCAGCTGTTTTGGGCTCTTTTTGGTCAACGCTGTAAACTTTGGTCATGTCATCTTCTGCCATGGCACTAAAAAAAAGTAATGAAGAAGTTTTTAGAAAGAGTTTTCTTGCAATGACAGCCGCTATGATCTAATATACAGCTTAACACCCAACTCTGGGTTCCTTACTGTCCCCCATAACTGACCCCCCTAATCTATTGGGGGTGGATTTTGTACTTTTTAGTTATACTTACCTTTTTTGAGGTCTTCAGGACGGTCACATGGTGCAGCAGGGTCCTCTTCATCCTTTTTACCCTTTTCTCTAAGCTGGGCGGTCCCAACTGATGCAGAGATTGGCCCTAGCGTGATGATGTCAGGGCCATTTTATGCAGCAGAACAGTGTGTATGAAGAGCACCATTATGATGCCTGTGTAAGCCACAGCAGGACCTGGGTGTTAAGGAGGTTGTATGAGCTGACAGGACCAGAAATTAGAAGGTCATCCCTCATTGCATCTGCCACTAGGACAACCATGGATGTGCTTCCTGCTGGGTATAGGTGCTGTATTTGGTCTATATATGAATGCAGATGCTCCTGTGCACGCACTATTCTTTATTTCTTTTTTTTTAAGGAAAACATTTTATTTGAAATACAACCCCACAATGTATTACTTCTTCCTTCTAAACTATTCAGTCTTTGATATTATTATTTAGTGCAAACAAATATATAATATATTATAGGATACGATATTGGATATAGAATGGGGGTAGGATTTAGGATACGATAGGATGATATATACAATAGGAATATGATAGGATGATATAGGATAGGATGGGATATAGGATAGGAAAGGATTAGATATTGACAAGGATATGATATAGGATAGAATATAGGATAGGAAAGGATAGGATACAGGATATAGGATATAATATAGGATAGGACATAGGATAGGACAGGATAAAGGATAGGACAGGAGAAGATATAGGATTGAGAGGATAGGATAAAAGGATAGGAAAATATATTGGATATAGGACAGTATATAGCATAAGATAGTATAGGATATAGGAAAAGACAAGTTATAGTATAGGATAGGCTACATGATATAGGATAGGCTATATAATATATGATGTAGGATAGGATATATGATATATGATATAGAAAAGGATAGGCTAGGATATATGATATAGGATATGATAGGATAGAATAGGAAAGCATATATGATATAGGATAAGATATAGGATCGGATATTGGATTAGATAACATATAGGATAGAATAGGTTATAGGATAGGATATAGGATATAAGATATAGGAAAAGATATAGGATATAGGATGGGATAGGCTATGATAGGATATAGGATAGGATATATGATATAGGATAGGATATAGGATAGGATGGGATGGGATATAGGATAGAATATAAGATAAGGTAAAGGATATAGGATAGGATATTGGATTGGATAACATATAGCATAGAATAGGTTATAGTAGAGCATAAGATGTAGCATAGGCTAGGATGAGGCTAGGATGTGGCTGACCTTGGAGGGTTGAACCTTCTCTTGGATGGTGCAGGAACATTCACACTGGAGGAACTCAGTTGATTGGCGGAGCTGCGCATTGATAGGGTCTGACATCCCATGCTCTCAGCTGACTCATTGTTTGCCTGTTAGGTAAAATATTTCAAATTTAAGGTCTTCATCACCTCTGGCTCAGCAGTTACACTACTCAGGATTGCAAGGCTAACCACTAACCCCTGCGTCACTGCGCTGCCCCTGCCCCAATTTCAGCACATGTACTAAAGCTGCCTGTCCCAATATCCACAGAACAGAAGCAGGTAAGGAAAGTTCATTAAAGTTCATCAGAACGAGGGGATGGATTACTTAGCAAACTGCAACCTATCATTAAATGTTCTAGAAATATATTTCTGAAATATTCAGCTTTTTCTTGCTTTAGGAAAATTGATTTGTATTGCTTTATTTTTCTAATTACTGATGCTGAAAAAACATAAATCGATAAATAAATAATAATATTAAGAAAAAATTGAAAATGGTTGTTACATAAATCATCAAAGTATGGTTATCATATGGGTTATCATTACATACCGTCTGCCTGAGTGCAAAACAATAATTTGTATGTTTCCGCCCACTGTCCTAAAATGAGGAATAATTCTCTTATTTTTGGGATATGTGAGGGAATGAGACATGTGAATACCTTCAGATCTAAGAAGACTTCACTCGGCTAGCACTGATTCAGTTGGAGGACTTTTTGGTGCCTTTAGTCCTTTCTCACCATAACCGGTATAGTTATACTATCTCGCTTTCATATCAAATGCCACTCAATTCTCAAAATAGTGTGGTATTCGTCCTTAAAGAAAGCTCATTGTATGTGTTTAGATTTAACCATTTAGAAGATTTTTTTAAATCAAATCTTGAATGTTGTCTGAGTGTCAGGATCCAGATCTGAACCCAGGGCCTCTGCTGTAGCTGGCAGTGGTTCTATGCTGGGCCACCTTAGAACCTTGGATAGCTCCTTGCCTGATCTCCTGTGTAATCTTCAGTTAAACCTAGTTTCTGTTGAACTCTGAACTCCTTGCTCCTCCCTTGAACTTCCTATTTAAGCCATGCCTCTGTACTTACAGATTATGTGCTCCTGCCAATATCTTGCTTCCTTGCTCCTCCTGTGATACAATCTGCTCATACTGCTACCCGTGTACCGACCTTTGGCTACTGATTCACCAACTACTCTCATCGTCTTCCACTTCATACCTGATACCTTTGTCTACTGACCTCAGCTTGATCTCTGACTATGCTTCTGCCTGCTCCTGCACTACTACCGTCTGCTTGTGTACCAAACTCGGCCTGTTTGACTACGACTTTGCCTGCTGTTTCAGCTACTGGACTCCAAGCCTGATCCAGATTGTGACACTGAGCCTCCGTAGAAGGGTCTTTTCCTCAGACTTCCTGTAGGCTAACTTTGGAGAAACGTTGTAGGTCCAGGATTAACAGTTATATCTTTTAGCAACCTCTGTAGGGACCCAAAGCTAAAATATTCCCTGTCTGGTCAATCAAGAAAATAGTAGGTGGGTCAGTGGTCTATGAACATCATCTTGAGGTCCTCATCATTTTGGTCAACTGAGCTTGGGTGATCTGAATGTATCTTGTGGGTTCCCCTAACTTCTGAGTATAAGTAGCTTACCGTTCTCTGAATCGAACAACCAGAAAGATAAGAATTAATAGGACAACGAAGGAAGCGACCCCGATGGATACAAACTTTTCTATGATAGCTGAACTGTCTGCAAAACAAAAAGAATAGAGATTTGCCACATTACTCAGAAGCATCATATGGTTAGTTAAAGCAGAACTTTCATGAACATGCAAAGTTTGCTTATTATCAAGTTTTTCACCCCAGAAATAAACTAAGTAAAAGCTAAAAAAAAATCCAAAACATTAGAATTAGGAAAACAATTTGACCTCTTCCTCTAGACTCTGTTGATGTTACTGGGCCTGCTGGAAACCCTGAGTACCCCAAATCCTGCAAACAATGCACAGTGCTGAAATTCATTCCCACAGAATTTGCGGTACTCAACCTTCCCAGGAGGCTCTCGGTGGTTGCAGGGCTTTAAATCCCTCTGGGAGCACAACTGGGATTTGCTGCCCATGGCATGACTTTGACATGCTGCATTTAGCTTTGTTAACAGTCACCTACGAAAAATGCATTCTCAATGTGTTCCACTAGAGGGCAGATAATACAGCTGTCCATGGTGCCCTCTAATGAATCCTTCATAGCAAAGCATGGATATACCGGAGATACCAGAAAATCATCTGAAAAGCCAAATCTGTCACAACCAAGCCGCCAAAAGTGGTAGAAATCAGAAAGCTCTATAGACCCATTGGTGGAATGTAACCCTTCTTCAGTTTCAAAATGGAATTTATCTTTAAGGTGCTCAGATCTTAGATATGATTTGCTGCACAGCAAGGCTCTTCCTAGATGATGGATGGGTCAGCCTGAGGTTTCAGCCTGAAAAAGTGAGCCACCAAGCAAATACATTCTGCTATACTCTATTGTTAGCTAACTCATAGTGCTTTGGGAATCTTTTATCATGTAATAGATGTTCATTTTTACACTAGATAGCCACTGTATGACACTATGTGGATACCTGACCATTACACCCACACGTGCTGGACATATTATTTCAAAGCCATGGACATGAATATGAAGGTGTTCCTCTTTGTGACCATAATAAGACCATCTCCTCTGGGAAGGCTTTCCACAAGATTTTGGAGCATTTTTTGTGGGAACTTTGCCCATTCATCCAACATTTGCAACTGATGTTGGATGAGAAGACTTGGAATCCACATTCCAAGTCATCCTTTAGGTGTTCAGTAAGATTGTGGTCAGGGCTTTGTGAAGGCCACTCAAATTCCTCCACACCAAGCTATGTCTGTATTGAGCTGGCTTTGTGCATAGGGGAACAGTCATGATGGAACAGAAGAGGACCTTCTGCAAACTGTTACTACAAAATTGTAAGCATACAATTGCCTATAATGTCTTTTTATGTAGTAGTATTACCAGTACACTTCACTGAATACACCAGGACTTAATTTGGAGGGCTGTCCCCATATTTTTGGCCATATATAGGTGTGCTGGTCAGGTGTCCACAAGCCTCTAGCCACATAGTGTATAATAAAACCAGCCAATAATTGATGTCACTTAAATTCCAATTTCGCCTGTATTAGATCTTGAGAACTAAGATGGAGATACGTTCGCCGAGAGAGCTAACACTTACATGATACATGTAGAGAGACACAATTTGATCTTCTATTACCAGCAGAATTTTCTGCTGAGCAATAATACTCCCCGGTGTCTTGTATGTGTACATCAGTCAGATCATAATAGTGATTTCCGCTGCTCACAGAGATATTGTTCCAATAAAATTGGTAATCGAGTCTTGCTGGGTTTCCCTTGCCGGTGCATATCAACTTCACATCCGTGAATTCAGTCACATGGTCTCCGGGAATAACCGACAGAGTTACATTTTGCGGAGCATCTGCCAAAGAACACAATATATTGAATTATTAATTTCTACATAAAGATCTTTCACATTATTTTAAATTAAAACTGCAGTCTTGGCCCATGCTTTTTTTTGGAATGGCCAAGTGTAGACAGGGGTGGAGACATGATGGACTAATGTCCATCATACAGGCAACACTGACATTGAAGAGGGAGTAAGAAGTTAAACCTGAAGTTGGGGCTAAACAAATATTATCCTCATACAAGAGTCATATGTATTCTTCCCTGAATCTTGGTGAGCTTTGTGTATTTCTTTCAGATCTGTGCAGTAATCCAGTGTGAAACTTGGAGCTTACTGTAATAAAGACCAGTCAGTGCTGCTCTCTCTCCTTGCGAAGGGTGACTGGTCTTGTATCCGCCCCCTCCTGTAATAAAGACCGCTCGCTGCTGCTCTCTCCTTGTGCAGGGTGACTGGTCTTGTATCCGCCCCCTCCTGTAATAAAGACCGCTCGCTGCTGCTCTCTCCTTGTGCAGGGTGACTGGTCTTGTATCCGCCCCCTCCTGTAATAAAGACCGCTCGCTGCTGCTCTCTCCTTGTGCAGGGTGACTGGTCTTGTATCCGCCCCCTCCTGTAATAAAGACCGCTCGCTGCTGCTCTCTCCTTGTGCAGGGTGACTGGTCTTGTATCCGCCCCCTCCTGTAATAAAGACCGCTCGCTGCTGCTCTCTCCTTGTGCAGGGTGACTGGTCTTGTATCCGCCCCCTCCTGTAATAAAGACCGCTCGCTGCTGCTCTCTCCTTGTGCAGGGTGACTGGTCTTGTCTGCGCCCCTTCCTGTAATAAAGACCGGTCACTGCTGCTCTCTTTCTCCTTGTGCAGGGAAACTGGTCTTGGTCTTGTCTGGTCATTTAAAAAGAGATTTGGTGCAAACAAAATAAATGTATATCCTTAGTGGCTAATAAAGAATATATCCGAATTAAAGTATTTGTGGCTGGAGTTCAGCTTTAGGTTAAAGCCCAACTCCAGACTTGGCCCTGCAGCTTAGGTTACACATTCTAAAATAAAACAGACTCTGCAGGTGGCTTGTCCTGTAATCACTTTTTCACGGCAGATCGTTCAGCAAGGACTCTTCCTGGTCTGTCTGATACCAGACAGATTTGTCCTTTAGTAGCTATTTTTTTGTACATGAAAAATTAAAGGGTCAGTCCATTCAAAAATTATGCTTTGAATTTTGGTAGATATTGGGGAGTGGCAGGCTCTTCTGTGACTTGGGGACTCTATTGGCGAGATCTCTGCGCAGAGTTCCTGGTTCTGTGCACCTGCTTTGCCCATTTTGAGGGGTCCCCACCATCCCTGTGCTGAGTTCCCGGGTCTGCACACCTGCTGTGCCCTTTATGAGGGATTATCATTCACCCTGCCGGATTTTTTAAATTATTTTTTATATTATGGATAAGGTAATAGGAGGAGCTGAAATGCATAATGGTGGATATGGACACCCAAATATCAGAAGACAGGGGCTGACTTGTAAATGGCTAAACCAACCCTTTAAAATACAACAACAATATAAAAACAAGGAAAAGGTATTTACACTGGACATTAATAAGTTTCTTCTCTGATACGCCGGACCCTATATCATTTAGGGCTTTACACGAGTACCATCCAGTATGCGTCCATTCTAACCGCAATTCCATGATATCAGAAGTTGAGGTTTTAAGCAGATCTCCATCTTTGTACCACTCGTATCCGTTGATTTTTGGCTTGCTTGTTTTCGATAGACATCTCAATCTGAGTATTTCATTTTCTTTGATACCTTTGATTGGAACCTCAATCTGTACATCTTTAGGAAAATCTAATAAGAAAAAAAGGAAACAAAGTAAATGTATCTGTTTAAACCCATTCCCATCAGCTCCCTCCAGCCCCTCAAGAGATGGTAATGCAAGAGGTGTTCCAATTGTTTCCTGATCATGTGATCACTGTGATTGGCTGTCATTGCTTGAGGAAGGGGATCTTGTGTGACCCTGAAACGGTCATCGCATTCGTGTGACATGTCGTACTCTCTTCAATAAAAAAGACTTTTGCATTTACGCTTACATTGGAGTGCCGGTGTCCCTGTTTTCTGCTGTTACATGACGGTAGCCGTCCGTCGAACACCGCAGCACCCATCTGATATTTTTCTCTGGAGACAAGCGGTCAGGAGTGCGATGGGTTCATGGATCTTGGCTGTCACAGTGATCACGTGATTGTGAGCTTGTCCTACCAGCTTCTGATTGTTGCTCTATGATTGGAAGATGTCAGTGACCACTTGGTCACATACTGGGGCAAATAATTGAGCTTGCTCTAAGCACAAAGCAGGGATGCTGGCTATATGCAGTATAAGGCCCACCTCCATGCTGCTAAATACATCTGTATGGGCAGAATTAAGGAGTTAACACATTTATTTACCATGTTGATATGCAGAAAATACAAAGAAACATTACCATCAATCCCTTCCCCAGTGGAGCCCAACACTTGCAGAAGTAGAACTATGGACACCAGCACTCCAATAGCAAATCAGATATGTCTATGTATTGACGTACATGCTGCATAGCATAACACACTTTTGGGGTCTCACAGGAACCCCTTTCTCAGCCAGAACAAGTAATACACTTGCAGAGTCACAACATCTGCTTTTCAGCCAACCTTGTGCAGTCATTGTTCAAGGGTACCATCTACTTCCTAGCTCCAGTCCAGTTTGAAACAAATCAGCCCCTGCTGCAGCCTCTCACTTGGTGACGAACTACAAAGTTGCAACGTTGCAGTCTGCTTATTGGGAGTCAGGAGACTGTAAAAATGCTTCCTCCTGCCTACAGTAGACTGATGGCATCATCTCAGCCTTGGCAGCGCCTGTAGCTCAAGGATGGGTTTTCATTGTGCTGTTGCTGTATATTGTGATACATGTAAAAATTTTGTATGCACTTGTAACATTACTGAAAGGTCACTTGAATGGCAAATTACATAAAAATTATATCAGTATAAGGATTAAGTTTGAAAGTTTAGGCTTGAAAACATCAGAGGTAATACAGAGAAGCCATATTCATAGGGGTCTGAAGCTATATATCCAGAATACCTAGGAGATTCTTAGCTCAGTACTCCCTAGGACAGTGTAAGAACATCCATCAGAGAGGTGGTGAAGTTGTTCTCTTGAATGAATGTAGCTGTTCATACACATTGCTCGTCGCCTAACTTACATTGGAAGCTTTTTTATTTTCATTGTAATGGGTCCTTTCTTTAAAGAAAAAAAAATCAGTGATCTCTCTCCTCTATCTACCTCAGAGTCAAAAGTACAGGAGAGAGTTAGTGGCCCTAGATTCAGCCCCTTTTAAACTGGCTGGTGGCCCATATTGTCTAAAAAATATGGTTTGAGTTGGGTTTTAAGGTGCCTTCTCTGGTATAACCATCTCAGTTCATATACACTTTACTAATGACAGGCTTACTTTACCTGCACGCTCATAGAAAGCAGATCATATACTTACAATGAATGTCCATGTTAACAACCGGTGACATAATACGTCCTACAAGATTTTCGGCTTCACACTTATATTCCCCAGCATCTTCAGCCTTTAAAGGTTTGCTAGGTTTTTTTATTTTCTTTCCATCCTTGTACCATATAAATTCGGTCACATCCGGGTTGCTACTGTTAACTTTGCATTGAAAGGTGACATTGTCTCCTTCAACAAATATGATCTTGTCTTCTTCATCAGATTGTCTACTACTCAGCTGTAGGACTACCCTTGGGTGCCTGGGAGCATCTAGAATAGGATAAAAACATCTTTTAATCAAAGTTAATTAAAGTACTTTTTTCAATTCTATACTTTTTTCAATTCTTTTCAAACTTTACATCTGATAATATGACCGTGCGTGACATGTAGCAAAGAGCAAAGGTAGGAAGGGACCACAGTGGAGGAGTATAACAGTGCTGATGACAGCATGCAGCCTACAGCAAGGAGCTAGGGGGAAGAAGGAACCATAGTAGAGGAGTGGATCAGTGCAGATGACACATGCAACCTGTAGCAAGGAAACCTGGGGAGTGGAAAAGTATAGATGACAGCTCACAGGGTACTGCACAGAGCCAGAGGAGGAGGAAACACAGAGGAGGAGTGAAAATATTGGCAGCATAGAGGGCAAATTATTACACAAAAAAGTTGCAGAGCAGGATAGGAAGGCACTACAGATGTCCATAGACTAAAAGACATATATCATATTATATTATATGTCTTATTATATTTCATACATGTCTGAGTAATACTCACACATCACATTAAGCTCTAGATTGTCTGACTCGGTTTCTCCCAGCTCGTTACGAGCTGAACATGTGTAAGATCCAGAATTGTCTTCCTTTATTTTAGACATATTGAACCAAGCATCGGTGTGGTTATAGCAAACCTCCATATCCTTGTACCAGATGTAGCGGAAGACTGGGGGATTTGCTTTGGTGGAACATTCCAGTGTGATATCAGCTCCTTCTTTTACTATTTCTGGATATTGTTTAATCTCTGGTTTGTCAGGAGGATCTGAAAATATTGGCAGCATAGAGGGCACATTATTACACAAAAAAGTTGCAGAGCAGGATAGGAAGGCACTATAGATGTCCATAGGCTATAAGAGAGCTGCACCCTGCCTGTCTTGACGTTGGGTAGGCTGATATGAGGGTCTTCCTGATGAAGGACCCTTCTCAGTTTGAAGCACATTAGAAACTGGGCTGAGTGTTGGCCAGTGATCGCAGGAAAGCCTGGCTGTCCTTGTTGGAACATCTATGCACACTGCCCATATCTATGCTGGATTCAGGCAACCTAATGTTGACTTAAACTCTAAAACAAAACAAAAAATGGCAGGAGGTATTGAGTTTTGGCATGTAAAGTCTTCTCTGCTAAAAATGTCTTCCTCTTTCCCCCTAGAATTGTTTTCTTTGTTTGTGTACACTGTGCAGTGCATGTGCAGTGTAAACTCATGGGTCAGGTGCCGAGGACGATGTGACTCCATGGAGATACATCATTAGTGGCCACCCAATGGCCAAAGAGGATGCCAGGGAACCCGTAAGTAGTGATGTCAGAGATGACAGTAGGGAACACAGCGCTGGAGAAGAGCACTTTTATAAGGTAAGTGTGCCATAATTTGCAAATATAAAGTTGGTTAATTTACTTTTCATTGGAATTTATCTCTATTCCTGTTATTTGTGGGTGCCGTGCAATGGGAGGAAAGTCTGAAGCCCGGGCTCTGTGGGAAAACAAAATCAAGGCTTGGTTTCCAGGAACAACCACACAGAGCAACATTGTGAGGAAGTACAACACCAAGTCTGAGAGCATTGGGAGAGGGAACCACTTCTCAGGTGTGTGTGTGTTATGGTATGGTCTCTGATGAAGGAGAGAAAGGAACGGTGCTGATTTGTGGACATTATTATTGACTCTTGCACAAATTGGTGCCTTGTGCTTGGTGGGCTACTCCTATGGTGGTATGTGTGTTCCATGTGGTATATTATTCTAAACTGATTATTTAGCACATGTGACATATTAGTACCAAGCAATGCATTCTATTCTCTGATGATGGACTCACCCATCTCCCAGCATCTCAAAAGCTGCTTTCCTTTCACAGTCCTTGTACTGGGTACATAATGCTAATTATAACCTAGATGTACTTGCTAGTTTTTAGATACCCATCCAAAGGGAACTTCTCCTTTCCTGCCTACTGAGTTAAATCTAACAATTCCCTGGAGTAGAAGACGCATTTTGATCACTGATCTGGTGGATTTTTTTTCCCTTCCCTCTTCTACATGCCTTAGAAATCCTCTTTGGTATTTGACAAATCCAAGAGCATTGATGCATTTGTCTCCTCCAACATGGGCTGTTTCCTTTCTGTCACCTCTAAGTCACCGCTAAAGGGGGCAGCACTCAGCAAGAGGTTCCAAGCTTATAATGGATTTTCGGTCCCCGGTCCTTATGGCTGGATAGGGCTGTGGAGGAATGAGGGCATGTGGGTATGTACTGCTGAAAAGTGGGGGAATTAAGTGACCCTTTTATCAGGACCCTCATAAGCAAAGGAAATCATCACTTTAAATGATCAGTATTACCTGCCCTTGTTTTATTTTTTACTTTGTACAGTGACATGAATGATTACAGCGATATATAAATCAGTATTAATAAATTTAATAATATTACTTTTTTTTGGGGGGGGGGAGGGGGCAAGTTAATTTAACATATTAATGAATTAATTTATATACTTGAACTTGCTCAATAAACATTGATCATTACTTCTTCAGTTTAATTATTACTTTGCAAAGAAGAAACAGTCAGCCTTCCACTTTTGATCATTCAATTAAGTTTTTTATGCAAACATAAAATGAACAGCATTTCGTTATGAGCTCGACTACTTACACAGGACAGAAACTTCGACCGAGTTTGATGTCAATTCACCGATTTTGTTTTTTGCCTTACAGAAATATTTTCCTGAACTGGTGACTTCAATCTGGTCGGCACTTCCTGTTTTAGGGTTTTGCCGTTGATGTTCATTATCTTTGAACCAGGTCATTTCATAATTTGGTGGATTGCTGCTTTCAACAGAACAGGTCAAGGTCAATGATTCCTTTTTTGTTATTTTTATGGTGGTGTTGTTAGGCAAAACCTGAACATTTTTGGGGGCATCTGGAATGGCAATGAAAGTCATAATTATTTTCTCGGCTTTACAAAAGAGGCGAAACAACAAGAAATAAAGATCATTAAAATAAATGACTTGTATTGATCAGTTTTGGATAGATTGGGGATGAGTTAGAAGTAAACCCTTGTCAGGTTTTTGCTGTTAACCAGGGGTCTTTAAAGATATTTCCTCTTACTTCCTGTCTTACTGACTACATTTCATCAAATGGGAAGTGATGGGAACTCTCTAACAGAAACAGAGACAGATAAAAAAAATGATTTTCTTTAGTAGAGTAGGCAAAGGCTAGAACTCCAGTTTTTTTCCCTAGTTTTATAATGTATAAATTGGGCTGGTTATGTATCTAGGCACCACATTCCTCCCAGAAATATTTGATCAATGAACCAGATATGCTGCTGCTGGGAGGCTGTCCCTAGGTCCAGTTGTAGATTTTTACAGCATCAGATATATTGTTCTCTATTTGGGTGTTACTATTGGGATTTTGATATATATGCACATTAGGGGACTTATCACCTGGCTTTAGTCATTTACTTGGCATACATTACTTGGAAGATGTAGCTATGAGTATTGGCATTCCAGGACCCCTTTTATGTCCCCTAGGGTCTACGGTTGATTGGGAGTTTATCCTTGGTTGATCGATTAGGTGGCTCTCTTGATAGGTATATATATCTATAGCTTCCTATCTTTATTTCCTTTTAGTGAATCGGGGTGCCATTGCTTCCCCAGGTTAGGGAGACACATGCACCTGGCCTTCCAGATGATGTAAAAGAATATCTAATTAACAGACCAGTGCACTTTCTTCCATCGCTCTTTGGTCCAGTTCTGATGCTCACGTACCCATTGTTGGTGCTTTTGCCGGTGGACACAGGTCAGCATGGGCACCCTGGCCGGTCTGCAGCTACGCAGCCCTATACTCAATGCACTGCAATGCACTGTTTGTTTAGACTCCTTTCTATTTGTAGCAGCATTTTTAGCAATTTGAGCTACAGTAGCCCTTCTATTGGATCGGACTACACAGGCCATCCTTCCCTCCCCACATGCATCAATGAGCCTTGGCCACCCATGACCCTGTCACTGGTTCATAAGGTTACCTTCCTAGGACCACTTTTGGTGGGTCCTGACCATTGCAGACCAGGAACATCCCACAAGAGCTGCAGCTTTGGAGTTGTTCTGACCCAGGCATCTAGACATCACAATTTGGCTCTTGTCAAAGTCCCTCAAATCCTTACACTTATCCCTTTTTTTATGGCTAATATATCCCACTCACTTCCAGGTGCCATTATAACGGGATAGTCAATGTTATTCACTTCTCCTCCTCAGTGGTCGTAATAAAATATACAGTATATCTCCTGGTGATGAAGAAAATCTTTGAATCTTGGAAATCTGTTGGGTTATCCTCATCCCACTGCAGGAATCAGCATTGATAAATGGAAATGTTTACTGCAATATAATGTTGTACTGCTGTCAATAGCAAATGATGGTAACAATGTGATAGTGGGCTGAGCAGTAGGTATTTGTTGCTATATAGTATACGGAGGTATATTTGTTAACTTTGAAATATGAGTTATGCAAAATGATATGAATATTCTTTTACGTATTCTTTTGTGATTTTAACATTTCTCAGCAATCTTTTCTTATATTATAGTCTACTCAGGGCCGGTGCTGCCACTAGGCAAACTAGAAAGCCACCTAGGGCGCACTGCTACCTAGGGCGCAGCCTTGACCATGGCGCCCCCCGTCTATTTCAAATTGCAAAAGCCAATAGCAGGCTGGCTATTGCACCCGTCCACTGAGCAGAGGAGAGGAACTGAGAGACAACTTTCTCTCTCAAGTTCGCCCCTCTGCTCAGTGGGTGGGTTTTCAATAGCCAGTCTGTTATTGGATATTTCAAATTAAATGACATCCACCTGTTGCCTGCAGAAGAGGGGAGGGTGCAAGTAGCTGGTCTTGCCTAGGGTGCAAAATAGTCTAGCACCGGCCCTGAGTCTACTATACTTATTTGCATGCTTGGCACCTAAAAAGTCAGCAGGACAGGAAGTGAGGGTAAAGGAACTGGAAGTTCTAATCTTTCCTCACTCAAACCAAAACCAAGAAAAAATGCTTGTGTTTAAAAAAAAAAAAAAAGGTTCCAGGCTCTATAAATAAGGTACCATAGCGTGTTAATCCAGCCTTATAATTTCTACATCTCAACTATTACAACATGAAGATGAACTTACGCATGACATCGAGCTGTACGGTTTTAGTTTCAGCTTCGCTGCCATCTCGATTGTGAGCACACGTGATGTTCTTCTTATCGTCTTTCCACGATGGACGGAACTCCAAGCTGCTGGTGGTGCGTACGTCAGTAGTGTCTTTTCTGACCTCTATTGTGCTCATGCCGTTTACATCTTCAATCCAATACAGTGTAATGTTGTTGAGAGGACAGTAATAACTTATTGAGCAAGTTAAGGTAACAGTCTCCGATTCTTTTATTTCTGGTACCGGGTGGATTTGTAAGGTTGGCCCTGTTTCTGTGAAAAACAAATAGATTAAGCAGAATTAAATATCATGTTTCTGGAGTTACTATGAAACAACAGATATTATATAAATCAAGAAAAAAAAAATAGTTGTGTCACTCACAAAGACCTTGACAGGTGGATCATTTTAAACTAAATATTAGAATTCTTATCCTCCTGAATGAGCAAATATCATCTAAATATGTGTAGCCAGCTGGTTTTGTTGCTGCACCCTCTAATCAACATCATTACACAGCAACTAATCAGGGCTCATTCATTTTTTTACCAAGCATGTGGGCAATGCCTATGTCATTGCGATGGGACCAGGGGCGTAACAATAGCCATAGTAGCCCATGCAGCTGCCATGGGGCCTGGGGGGTGGAAGAGGGCCCCATGAAGGATTGCTGAAGTTGCTGTTGACCCCGTACCCCTTATGGCATTTCCAATCAAGAAGAGTTTATATCAGATGTACAGGAAGAGACTATGCAGACAGCTCTCCTGCTACCTGTCCTTGATTTAGATTTGAAAGGGTTTGCCATGGAGCCCTATTAAAATTGTGCTATGGGGCCCCATAATCTCTAGTTACGCCCCTGGATGGGACGCTGGGTGGAATTAACTTCCCATTCTGCAGCATTGAAGACCAGAGGACTGGAACGCTGGACTCTGCGCTGGATTTGCCACTAAGCTGTGGCCAAGGGTGCCATTGCCACAGCGGTCCACTCATGCCTATAATTTCCAAGTGGCCTATTTATTATCGGACCTCTCCCTGTGAAGATCTGTGAACTGTCATTTTAAGCAAACGTTTCCAAAAATGAAGGTTCATCATATATTAGTTTCCAGTACAAATGAATTGGCATCGTTCCAAACTAAATTGTGGGCACTAGATTGAGATGAGAAACATAGGAAAAAAGTATTTATCAATCTGCTCCATCCATTGGCCATAATGTAGTACAACTTACATTCAAACTGACAAACAAGCCATATATTAAGAACGTTCGTGTCAGGAAGATCAAGCATAGCATAGGTTCAGTGCAAGCACATACACATGCGCATGTATAAAGTTCTGCTAACAGAATTGTGCATGTGCACAAATGCCTCCGTGTCTGTCATGCATCATGTAGCAAAACCTAAAAGCAAACAAACATTTACAGATATTCACAGGATAAAGGGCTCTGTGAATTGTTTATAAGTAGACCACTTTTAGGGTTATTCGCAAAAGGGTGAAGAGTCTGGAGAAGGCCGGAGAAGTGAACAATCTAGGACAACAAAGCTGATTTGGAAACATTCTCCAATTCAGCTCACTTTCCAGTTCAGCTATGCTGTCCTAGATTGTTCACTTCTCCTGCCTTCTCCAAACTCTTCACCCTTTTGTGAATAACCCTGTAAGTGTCTTGGATCGTGTGGACTGTCCTGCAGGAGCCGAGACATTCTACAAAGTGGCAGTGGGTGTCCTTTTGCTGGAACATGGGGAAGTATAATCCAGCCCTGGATAAAGAATGAATGAGGGTTGAAGAAATATTATTTGAAATGAAAAAAAAGCTATATAATGCCCAGGAGTGGGGGAAGGGGCAAACAGTAGTGGGCTTTCTATTCCGTTAAAGCCCATTCAAACTTTCAGTTTCATCTAAATAATTCCAGGTGCATCAAAACAAAACCTGATGAAGCTTTTACAGTTCATTTCCTTTAAGGAGGACCTCTGCAGCCAGTAGAAACCAAGCAAGCTACTTACCAGGTACTGTGATGATTAAGTTTTTTTTTGACATCCACTTAAATGTTCCTGTACCCCATAGTCTCAGCTGATAAATGCCTTCATGTTGTTTCTGAATGTTTCTTATTACAATGGTGCAGTCTCCGGTTTGATTCCCCACATACTGCACTCGACCAACAAACGAATGGTCCACTTCTGTCTTACTCTTGCTGTCATAGACAGTCGTCCCGTTAAACTCCTTTTTCTCGTAATTATACGTTGCGTTGTAATACCATATAAATTGGTCAATGCTTTCTTTTGCTTTGTACTCGCAGGGTAACATCACACAAGAACCTTTCCAGACCATGACACTATCCAGGAATGTTACATGCTCATCTGAAACTTTCCCGCTGAAACAACCTACAACAAAACACAGTTATCATGATCGTTATCAAAGTCATTATCCAAACTGCTTTACTCTGCAGTTTTTTTTCTGCAGCGTTGCTTTTTCCCCATGAGTAGAGTGTAAAGTTTCTTTAAAGGAGAACTATGAGGTGAGTGAAAATCACTCAGCCTCATAGTTCTAGCCTACCTGTGACAATGAAACTGTCACAGGTCGGCTCAGTAGATCGGGAAGTGAGTGAACACATACCATCGCTTGCTCGCTTCTCGAGCATGTCCCCGCAGAGAGCCGTGGCTGTCATTCACGCCTCCCTGCAGGGATTCCCCCCCTCCCCACTCTGATCCTCCAGCGCTGGCTGGTGGAACGGACCGGGGAGGGGGCGGGTACAGCTGGCTCTGCCTCTAGATAGGTAGAGCCAGCTGTCAATCATGCAGCTGGGTGGATCTCGACAGTAAAGTCGGTATCCGTTCCAGCTGCGGCGGTCTCTGTATACCGCAAGCTGTAGCTCACGGTATACTGAGCTTTGGGTCACGGGAGGACGCTAGTTTGTGTCCTCCCGTGATCCTTAGGAGAACTATGGTGAAAAACACTAATCCCATAGTTCTCCTTTAAAGAACAACCGTACTATAAGACAATGCATATCTGTAAAAAATAAGTCAAGGCAACTGGACTTGCTATAATTCAATGCGTTAACATTATGGGGATCATTCACAAAAGGGTGAAGCATTTGGAGAAGGCAGGAGAAGTGAACAATCTAGGCCAAAATAGCTGATTTGGAAAAATTCTCCAATTCAGCTCACTTTCCAGTTCAGCTATGCTGACCTAGATTGTTCTCTTCTCCTGCCTTCCCCAAACTTTTAACCCTTTTGTGAATAACCCTGTATATAAATAAAATAAATATGAGAACTGGATTTGCATTAAACGGGGACCTGATTCTCCCTGCACTCGTATTTGTTAAGTTACTACAATGACTTCACTGCTGGCACTTACCTTTAAGATATATTATTAGGAGTCCACAAGTCCATATGATCTTGACCTCCATATGCTTTATAAACCTGAAAGAAAAATTCAGATCTCAATCTAATGTATATTAAGGTGCTATGGCCATCCATTGGACTGAAATCTGTGCTCCTCAGATGTCCTTTTCCTACAAAAATTTTAATGGGATTGGTGGCTAGATTTATTTGAAACACTTGGAGTAGACAGGTCCATAAGGGCGGATATGAAAACAATGGGTGAAAGGGTCCATTGTTTGATCAGACAGACCCTATCTGCAAAACCTGCAGTGAGATAAGCAAACCAACAAGCCAAAACCCTCTGCATACTTCAGCATGCAAAGCCTGCAAATAAGCAAATATGGCTACCCCCATGCACATGTATACGAGAAAGCTAAGTGCAGAAACATGACTAATGCCCAAGTATAAATATTCCCATATAGCACATCTATTTCCCAGTTATATCTAAAACACAGTGAATAGACCTCAGTTCCCCTGTAAAATATCCATTTAAAGAGAGAATTACAGGGGATTACCATTGCTTACGTCCATCTTAAAGTGGTAGTTCCCTGGAGGGTAATTACAGTTAGGTGGCCCTTTCATGATAGGCACAGATTTACATCTTCCAGCATCAGCTTCCTTTGTGGCACTAGGCATTTGGTCACATGGTATCTTGGGGCTACAAAACAAGTTGGTGCTTAATGCCTTTCCTCTGCCAGGCACAGTGATCAAAGGTCTGAAAAGGGAGCAGGTACTGTAGCTATATAATGCCCAACATGTGTAATTGACTGCTGGACACCACTCTGATATCTGAATGGTAAAGTATCTCCACTCAGAGCAATCAGTCCAACATATATATGACTGTCCCAATGGGAACATGTCCCCAGTCATCCCCTGGTTGCCTGGTATTTTTGCTGATCTCCAGGCTTCAGTTCCTTCTGAGTGGGGGTGAGTGTAGGTGTGGACTGAATCCATCTCCAATCTGAGCTAGTTAGTATTTTCAAAAAGAGTTTAAAAAAAATGGCAACATCCATGCTCCTACTAAATTGTATGCATTTCCTGATGCCCTAAATATATTTTTGCACCATTTAGGGTCTTTCCACTCTGCAGAATGAGAAGAGTCTACAATTTATGCAAGGATGTGTAGATCTTTCCAAGTTCTGGTCTGTGTAACTAGAGATGGAACGTTTTGGTCATGAAAGGCTGTGCCATCCAGGATAAGCAAAAGCTGTGAGCATGAGATACCTATCACAAAATCATTTCAAAATAAGAGTGCCCTTACTGTACCTAGATACTGCTGTGTCTTGAACCTCATTGCTGTATATGTACAGTGTGAGATCTAAGGCATTGCTGCCTCTGCCTGCTAGTCTAAGGAAATTTGGAGTGCAATTTACTGATGTCACTACTATGCTTTTTACGGTTTTCCTTGCTGGAGAAGAAGCTTTACCTGAGGGCCTGCAGTACAAGGATCTCCCTGATTCTTCTTCATGTGTTCTGTAGACCTGGGCTTCCTCACCTCTCCTGCTGCTTCCTAAATATGCCCCCAACAGTAATCAGATCACTTCACCAAGGGGGCAACCCAAGGAAGCAAAGTTCTGCTCCTCTACCAAAATGGCTGCCTCCATACAGACTCAGTACAGAACAAAGCACGGTAAATCAGTAATTATGAAAGGATCAGCTGCAGAGAGGCTACAGGCAATATAGATTACCAGTCCTTTGTCCTCTGCTTTTTTTGAGCACAAATTCCACATTACAAATCCTCTTTAACATGTAACTAATTCCAAATTTGTATCTGTCAGCAAAATACAATGTTGTTGTGTCTCCCTCATAAATTGCACAGAAGTAAAAAAGATTGCAGAAACCTTTGACCTTGGCCAGTTACCCTGACAGCGAACCGGATTTTCTGTTCTTCCTTGCTGAATGTCATATAAACTATACTTAATAATGAAAGATTAGGGTTTTTTTTGCCTGACTGTAATTGCATATCTTGGCTCAGACTTTATTTCCTTTTTGGGGACAAGTATGTTACAAGTCAGGGCTGTGTGTGTACATTTTTTTTGTATTCATATTGGTAAAAAAAACAGTTAAACGTATCTTCGTGGAGGGCTGTAGCTACCATAGGGCGAGTGAGGCACTCGCCTCAGGTAACAGCTGAGAGGGGGCGCAGCCAGGGCCGGCCTGGCTGTGCCCCCTCGCCCCTGTTGCCATGGCGAGCACAGGGCGCCACTGGCAACCGGGGCGCCAGGCGGCCAACACAGCCGCGGCTCGGCAGGGAGAAGAAGAGAGCTCCAAACTCCCTCCCCTGATGGACTACAATCTCATGTTTAGTTTACTAATTTGTATTGAGATTGTAGTCCATCACAGGAGTGTTGTCATAAAATATATTAAACAGAATATTCTATTTTATATTTGATAATAATAATAATAATAATAACAATATATATATCTAGATATATATATATCTAGATATATATCTAGATATATATATTTTTTTATTTTCTTCAATAAGTTTTTATTGAGAGTTTACAAAAAATACAGAGGTGATATTAATATTTTTTTTTATCTTCAGCAATACAATCACCACCAAAGCACCAACATACTTTCAATCTATATTACAGAGTAACAAAGAAAATAATGTATATAAGTTATAGGATAAAGGTTGGATAGCATAAAACACCTTGGAATGTAACAATCCATAGCAGCCAGTCAGAATTTACCTCTCAATGACCTTGCTCCTCCAAACCAAGGAAATATTAAATCCTTTTGGTTGATATGGACTCAAGACTTAAAGCACTTTGCACATCATCATTGAGTAGAAGCTCATACATTATTTAAGGCATTGCTGTAAATCTAAATTATTTTACCTGGCCTCCTGAAATTTTGGGTAGTCCCACTTCAGCTCTTCCTGTGATTGATGGTCAGTGCTTGAAGGAGCTCAGCCACAGGATGTTGTGTGTTCTTGGAGCTCAGCTGAAGAACCTCATCCTAAGTGCCCACCCTCTTTGAGTTTCCTGCTTTTGCAGTAAAAAAAAAAAAGAGTGAAACTGAAAAATTTGATTTGAATGAACAATTATTGAAGTTGCAGTTATAGATATTGAAGAAGAACTCAGAGGAAATAAATTCTAAACCCTTGGAGTGGGGCTACCTCTGCACTGCAAGGGGTTAAAGGAGAACTATGAGGTGAGTGAAAAATCACTCATCCTCATAGCTCGAGCTGACGTCTGACAATGAAACTGTCACATGTCGGCTCAATAGTTTGGGAAGTGAGCGAACACATACCGTCGCTCGCTCACTTCTCGATCATCTCCCTGCAGGCAGCCGTGTCTGTCAGTCACTGCTCCTCGCAGGGATTCCCCCCATCCCCGCTCCAATCCTCCAGCGCTGACTGAAGGAACGGACGGGGAGGGGGGTACAACTGGCTCTGCCTCTAGAAAGGCAGAGCCCGCTGTCACTCACGCAGCTGGGTGGGTCTCAACAGTAATGTCGGGATCCGTTACGGCTGCGGCACTTTCAGTAAACCGCGAACTGTAGCTTGCTATATGCTGAGCTATGGGTGACGGGAGGACGCTAGTATATGTCCTCCCATGACCCTTAAGAGAACTATGGGGAGAACACTCTTTCTTTTAATTCCTCTTTTGTGTCTAGGTTAATAAAAAGAGTTATACTCATTTAATTCTCTTAGACCGGTCCCTGGAGCCTCTCTCCTCCTCTGCTGCAGTGGTCTATGAAAACCCAGATCATCACATTCTATACAGAGTGTATACACAGTGTATAGGATGTGAGGATGCAGAGGGACATACCATTGCAGCCCCCTCCCAATCTGCCCCCCTCCCAATCTGCCCAACGTTCGCAGATATTAGCAGGGTGAAGGACCCTGCAAATTGTTTATAAATAGACCCCTAATTGTTGATGCATTTTTGAGTGTATTGGTTAAATCTTGTTGAGAGATATTCAAGTGAATCATAGATCCTAATTTTATTGTCTTTCCTCGGTATATCTTTGATGATGACCTTCTTTGTATTGGGGACCTGGCCTTTTATTTGTCACGTGATTGGATTGGATTGAATGTCAGTATCATGATACTTGCCTCCTGAAGAAGCAGAGCAGGGAAACACGTTGAGTCATCATCATCATCATCCTAGTATTGAAATGAATTTCAGTCCGTGGGCAGTTGAGTCATCATCATCATCCCATTACCGGAATTCATTTTAGCATTATGGGAATACTTTTCAATTGGTTAATACTAGGGATTCACTGATACCGTTTTTTCGGTGCGAGTAGCGATATTTTGCTTTCAGTACTCGCCGATACCGAGTAACGATAGCGGTGCTTCTGCTGGCATGGAGCCGACTTCCCGGGGAATCAGGAAGGTAATGGCATGCCGCCAGGCTTCCTGATTGCCAGGGAAGCCGGCTCCATGTTATTTGGCCAGCTCGATTGTGATTGGCCAGGAAACCGGCATCCCAGCCATTCAGCATGGAGTCGGGAGGTGGGTCAGTACTCGCCAATCAGGAAGCCGGGAGGTGGGTCAGTACTCGCCACCCGGATTCCTGAATGCCCGGGAAGCCGGCTCCATTTTCACTTACAGCACTGCCCGTTAGAGGAAGTCTTCCTCTGACCGGAAGTTCCGGTATCGGGGAAGGTATCAGAACATTTGATACTGTACTCGCCCAAATACTCGGTATCAGTAACGATACTAGTATCAGTATCGGTGCATCCCTAGTTAATACAATACTGCAGAGGTAGACAACCTCTGGACTCCAGCTGTTGTGGAACTACCAGTCCCATGAGGCATTGCAGCACTCTGACCATGGGGATTTGTAATTTCAGCCCAGCTGGAGTTCCGGGGAATCCACCCCTGCAATAGTGTATGATTACATGTAGTGAGGATTGCATTCCATGTGGAGGCTGCATTCCGAAAAGCGATTGAATCAGTGTGGTTTGGTCTTGTAATGAGATTTCATCTTAATTTATTTTGTACAATTACTTTAATAAACAATATAATTTTTATGAAATTTGGGTGTACATCAATATAGAGTATGTTAATTTAGCTCCCTTTTATCTATATATCAGTTTTGGATTTCTATATAGAAGTGGAACAAGATGCTCTAATAGCTTTATCGGTCCAGTTCACATTGCTTTCTATCATATTGCTTACATGCATTGGTGTGCTGAAGGCTTATTATAGAGAAGGCTTACAGTGTATATGGTCAATTTGTGTTGTGTTGGAAGTTGGTTGAACTATCTCTGGCCAATTCTTCACAACACATTGGGGGGTAATTTATCATTAACTGGAGCAGACAGAATCTGGAGCAGCTTTATGTGGCAACCAATCAGCTTCAATCTTTCATTTTCAAGGCTTAACTTAACAAACTGAAGCCGATTGCTTATTATGGGCACCCGGTCCAGATTCTGTTTGCTCCAGTTTCAATAATTTCCCACTGCTGTATTTAAAGCGAATCTAAACCCAAAAATACAAATCTAATATATTGCAGCTTACCAGTTCTTAGATGTGGTGGCCACATTAGTTTTCTTTTTATTCCCTAATGACAGTAACACACCTTCTGTCCTAGGGTGACAACACTTACTCACTGTAATGTATCCATGGAGGAGCTATGTTGTTACCCTAGGCTGCTTTTCCTGCTTTGGACTACAAGCACCTCCCCTTATCAGTACATAGGGAGGGGGTTGTATACTTCAAAGAGGCAGGAAAGGTAGATAACAATGTCTGTGATCCCACCTCATGGCTGAAGAAGATAAAAGGACACTGGGTTTCTGGCAGGATCTACAGGTATTTTCTGTACTTGCAGAGAATATATTTAGCCTTAAAGGATAACTTTTCGTTTCTGACCATGTTTCATGTTACATTCATATTTAGGGTGTAACATGAAACATGGTCAGATTGCAACCCCCTTGTTTCTAGCAACCCAACAATCCTGAAGACAAACTTCCAGAACGCCTAAAACAAACATCGGCAGAATGTGTTACTGACACGCAAGTCGCGAGAGATAACCTTCCACGGCGGTGCAGTCCAACGACAACATATAAAAAGTTTACGCTTGATATGAAACTGAAGCCTTAGCAAACAGCAAAATACATACTGTAGAGGACAGCTGTTTTACCTGCAAAAGCAATGAATATTTGTCCATCCAGTCCTGAGATTTAACACAGCTCTGCCATCCAGCACAGTCCTGCCTGGCAAGGGACGGTACCTGATCATTTTCTGCTGCAGATTCACTTTTATATACAGGTCTCCTCCTCACCCCACCCTGTGTCTAGACAGAGAATGAAACAGCCGCAGACTGATATGCCCATCTTACTATTACTCTGATTTTTCCTCCTATCGGCATGCTTCTTGTACTTTAACACACCGGATCGGCTCCTTGTTCTGCTTCTAACTCTCTCTCTCTCTGAGCTCTGTTGTACAGGGACTGCAAGGGAGCTGCATTAGTGTCATGGAGTTCAGCTCTAAAAAGTAAGGACATTTTCCTCCAATGTTTTCTTACCCTTGTGCCCCTTAGTATGTGTACCATCCCCCCTAACCAAATCGCTAGGCATTGCTCTGAGGCCCTTGGTATTGTGAACAGCCAAAGCCCTCCACTGGCTTCATAGGCATGTGGAGTCGATTGCATTAGGGTGTGCACACAAAAGAATATACTGTATATATAGCATACATACACAGACCTGAGGCATCCCAGTTTCCAATCCCTCCCAGATTCCCATCGGACTGACAACACATGGGGCCATCAGACAATAAGAGACTGTCCAGGGGCCTGAAATCCAGACTCAAACCAATACTGTCCAGGTGAATCCTGGACAAGTGGCAACCCTGGGGGGAGGCCCTCCTTGCCATGGGCCCTTGGGCAGTGCTTGTGTGACCGGTCCATTAGGGTGTGCCCAGGCACACCCAGCACTCCCCATGCGCATGCCTATGACCGGCTTCTTGATCTCACGTTGACGACTGCACAGTTTGGCCCCATAGGCTTCTATGGAGATGGCTCGGATGTATAGATGTCAATGGTCCTGAACTGTGCAGGGTGGGCATTTGATCATGGAGCCAGCAGAAGGATGTAAGCAATGCTGAGGGCATCGAAACGAGATCTAGGTTAGTTGAGCGATTCGGTGGGGAAGGCTCACCTATCCCTACTTGGGTGATGGTGGGGGGAGAAGGTTTGGAAAACTTTGTGGGAACATTTTCTTATCATTTTAAGCTTATATGAGATTCTAGTGATTGAGTTTATTTCAAACAAAGCAAAACCCCATTGTATTATAACAATGATAGACAGGGGGGAGGGGGACTTTCCAGAACTTGCTATATTTATTTAGGAAGATGAAAGTTACACTTTTTTTTAACCTTTATTTAAATTGAATATAAATGGGAAAGAGCCATGAATAAATAGAAAGGGGAAATCCAAAGAATGGACACAGGCTGACTCTACTGTAAAGAGGAAACCTTGACAAAGATTATTCAGAATGGGGGGTTTCCGAAGATATCTGTGAATCCATAAAACTTTTAGGATGTGGCTGTCATTATTTTAGGATGTGGCTGTTGATTTAGGGTCATTCTTAGAAAATGAATCAAAATATTTAAATTGTATGTACCAAAATTCCCCAATTTTTAAAGTGGCGCAGACGCTGTAACCTTCGTCCTGTCTCTTCATTGTATTACTTGATATTTTGAAAAGCCAATATAAAGTAAATATGTGGGAGGATGCGGCTACATCCTTTGTTCTTATTTAGATCATTTTAAAGTACATGTCTTAAATATCTTGGTGCCCCAAGATTTTTCATACGATTAACCCTTGGCTAAAAAAAAGGATGAGAAACGCTGATCTTCAATCTGCAGGAGCAGTCACCAGGTACAGAGCTAGTGCAAGGCTTACTTATTAGAAAGCCCAGCAGCACTATACACTCTGCAGAAGTGAAGAAAGGTGAACAACTTTTTTTTATAATATCCTTTTATTTTAATTTTATGACATTCACGATTTTACAACATAATTTTATAAACATTTTGTACATTCATATTCTTCATCATCATATCTTCATCTTCTGTAATATAATATAGATTCCTTTCCTATGCATATACAAATCTTCACTTATCCTTCTTCTCTTTAAAACCAATACCCTCAATTTAGCGATGGTAGTGTACAACACATTAAGGGGGTAATTCACAAAGCTAGCCAAAGGATCAGCTGTAGCTTCGGCTGATCCTTCGGCTATCTTCGGTTGCGGGGGCCCTTAGGTTCAGTAGAACCGAAGGGCTGCTGTACGGGCTATTCACTATAGCCCATACATCTCCCGAAGGCGGCCGAGCGGCTCAGCCGAGCCGAAGGCATATGCTTTGGCTTGACTGAGCCGAAGTGACAGCTGAAGCGGGGTGAACGGCCGGCCAAAGGCTGGCTGAACGCCTCGCAAGTGACAGTTATAATGCCACCCGCCCAGTTGTAATGCCATATCAGCGTCCCCAAATGACCTGGGGGTGTTGATTTGTCATTAAACGATAACAACTGGGCGGAGGCGGCCGTGACGTCATGGCCGTCTCCACCCAGTTGTTATTCATTGGCCGGGACCTGCAAGAAGGCTCTAACAGGTGCCGGCCAATAGGAAACAGTTGGGCGGAGCTAGCTGTTACCGTTAGCTCTGCCCAATAGTTTTTTGTTTTCTTTAAAATATATATATTTTTGATTTTCCTAGTTTTTTATCATTTTTAAAATTATTTTGCAACTTTTTTTTATCATTCTTTGTACTTCTTTTCTATTCTGCTCGATACCTTGGAGGTACCGACCAGAATAGCTGAGCCGAATTCAGCAGCTTTGTGAATAACCCAGTTGCTATTCATTGGCCGGGACCTGCTAGAAGACTCTAGCAGGTGCCGGCCAATAGGAAACAGTTGGGCAGAGCTAGCTGTCACTGCTACCTCCGCCCAATTGGGTTTTTTTTTGCTTTTTAAAAAAATCTTTATCTATTTTTAAATTTTTACATTTATTCACATTTCAAAACAATTTTTTCAACTTTTTTGTTTTTTTTCCGACTTTTTACACTCTTTGCTATTCTGCTCGGTACCACGGAGTTACCAAGCAGAATAGCCGAGCTGAATAGCCGGCGGCATTTGGATATTCACTCACTACTGTTCAGCCCCTATGTGAATAGGTCCGAATGGCAGCGAGTGAGCTGCCGGAGCTTCGGCTCAGCCGATCCAGATGTTGGATTGGCTGAGCCGAAGTCCTTCTGCACTTCGGCTCAGCTAAACATGCAGAGCATGTTCGGCTGACCGAAGTGCAGCCGAAGACAGCCAATCTACGGATGATTTCAGCCGCTGTACAAACTGAGCCGTAGTGAATAGCCGAACGTTGGCTCGGTTAATCACTCGGCAGCTTTGTGAATAAGTCTTTAAGTGTACTCACTTGCTTAGTTTTTCATACATACAGGGCCTGGGTATTTAAATCTGAAATCTGGGTCTCTATCTACTACAGATGCTCTTGTATCTCCGATAAACTTGAGAAACCTATACATGGTCTCCACCTCTCCTCAAACCGGGTGTATCTATTATGTAGGTGGCCTATAAGCTCCTCTATTCTCATTATATTGTTTAGTTCACTAACCCATTCCCGAATCTGAGGAACATTAGGTGTCCTCCAATGCCGAGGTATTATTGCCCTGGCTGCTTCCAGTATGGGACCTACTAACGTGAATTACATTTTTATTAGTTAGCTATGGACTTTTTAGAGGCAAGTAAAAAAAAATTACATGAAATATAAATTTATAAACTCGATTTAATAAACGTGTAGACTTTCAAAACAATGATAACATAAAATTGACCAAAAAGCACTAAACTTTCCCTTTTTTTTATCACAATGGGAGGACGTCATCAGCAGTAACAATATTTAACTAAACCTAGGCCACTATCGTTATTGTAATGTTTTTGATACAAATGTTTTCCTGCACAATGACTGGAAGTGTTGGCGTGCGTCCATGTCTTAGGTCATAAGACAATACAGTTACTCTGGGCTTTGTTGGGATACTTTACAAGACTGATTTTGAGTATTGTGATATTGCAAATATTTTAACAGTCAGTTTTAAAGAGGAACTCCAGGAATTAACAAAATTAACCCTTGCAGTGGGGCTACCACCACAATGCAAGGGTTAACAGCTCATTTTGATCTAGGGGCTGGAACAAGTAGATATATTTACCTGATCCTCGATCCCTCCAGGCTGTCATACTGGTCCTACCAGCCTCTTCTTCACTGGGCACTGGTGGTCTATGCTCAGCTGATGTCATCACGTCTAATGCAGGCCCATTCATTTGCAATAGATGTGAGGATGTCGAGGAACACATCACAGCCAGAGTGGAAGGGTAGAGCGTTGTTACTAAGTTATTAAGTTGCTTAATAGACATGTGACGCTAAAATGTTTTGTTAGCAACAAAATGTATTTAGTTGCAAAAAAAATTCTCTATTTGCATCTTGCTGCGGCTGACGGCTAGATTCCTCAGCTGGCAGGTGAATGTAAACAGCAAGCAGTGGAAGTGTGCCATAGCCAGCCTGCTATCGGCTATGAAGTAGCCAATAGCAGACTCTAGCCAGCAGATGAATGGGGAGGGGGGTTGTTGCTTGAGAGTTAATACTAACTAATTAGCTATAATTAGCTATAATTTCGCTCTGAAGTTGCTAGAGGGCCAGACCATTATAAATAGGGAAGCGGGTTGTTTACCACGACAGTAGAAGTGATTTGTTTTCTGAAGATGCGGGGAAACAACGCGATTTAACAGCCTTTGAACGTGCGATGATTGGAGCGAGTATCAGCAAAATAGCAGAATTCGTTAAATGTTCAAGAGGGGCTCATTGGTAAAGTGTTTAAAGACTGGACTGTCAGCCGAAAATCTGAGTCTGAACGTGCGAAATGTGGCCGTCAGCGACTAGTCAATGTTAGGGCAGAACGGAGACTGGTACAAGACAACTGTTTTGTTCCTGTTGGCTGTCATTTGACAGCACTTTTTTGATCCTTAGCGACTAAATTTAATTACAGTGTGTGCCCCTCGGACAAGTCTCTTCCATGCTTAACGCCACGGGCTAAAGAATGCAATATGATTCACACACCATGATCAAATATACAGACAAGACATTTCTTATCTTTTTAGTTATTTCCTTGAACAGGATTATAAATAGGACTCTGTGGGCAGCTTTGAAAAGATGGCAGAGTGGAGATAAGGGACAGACTGAGAGACAGTGCAGTAATATGCATTGCTATGAGATCTTTGACTAATCATTAGGCTCCTCATACACTATGCAAATTTCTTATTCAATTTCAATTTCTTGATTAACCTGCGGGCCAAACAAAGAAAATATAACCGATTACTCCCTCAATGCTTATGAGTGTTGATCGAGGAATCTCCCGCTGTCTTCATTGTATTCTGATGGCGGCTGCCAGCCAGTGTCAGAGTACTCGAACGAAGCCGGAAGCTCATTGGCTGCCTACTTGGTTTGTTCCAATATTTTCCAACCAGTTCCTTAGATCCACTGATTGAGGGCAGTGGCACCCACTATGTGGCACCCACAATGCAAATTTTGGCTGGCGACCCTCAATCAGCGGATCTAAGGAACTGGTTGGAAAATATTGGAACATACGAAGCAGGCAGCCAATGAGCTGCCGGCTTTTTTTGAGTACTCTGACAGTTGGCTGGCAGCCGCCATCAGAATACAATGAAGACAGCGGGAGATTCCTCGATCAACACTCATAAGCATTGAGGGAGTAATCGGTTATATTTTCTTTGTTTAGCCCGCAGGTTATATGAAGAAAATATTACAGTGTATGGCCAGCTTAAGCTTACATCTAGTTAGCAATGGATGGACAATGAGATCTACCAGCACAGTACAGACAGGGATCATTTTGGCAAACACAACTCCCTAGCACCCCCATAAATATTGCATGGAAGTGAGAATGTTTTTTTTCGGTCTTGGAGTTTCCAGAAAAGTGCACCTAAAAAAGTGAGCAGCAATTTTCAAATATGATTTTAAAGTTATGCTGTGCAAATGGGAACAGGTAACAAATATAAACATAGATGGTATGCCAATGTGGCTGCAAAAGTTGAAAAACACTTTAAAGTCATTTTTTCTATAAGAGTTTGAAACAGAAAGTGATTTTCCCATTTCTACTCAAACAATAGTTTTATCTTCCATTGCAGTAAATTCTGATTGCTTGCTATTGTTGCTGCATATTTTAAATGCTGTCTGCGCTGCAATTGAGCTGCTAACCCACAAGGGTGTTCTAGTGATATCTAGTGGTTAGAAATGTGTAGCACTGAAACTGAACTTCGGTATAAGCAAATATGATCTTAAATAAAAGTACTGATTCATGGATCTTGGTGAGTTTTGTGTATTTATTCCAGATCTTAGGAGTTTCCTATAGTAAATAAAAATCTAATAAAAAATAATAATAAAGGACCAGTGACTTCTGTGC
>NW_017306423.1:230616-337821 GCF_000935625.1 Nanorana parkeri | reverse complement strand
ATATAATTTATTTATTTATTTTTTAGTCGATTCCTTCTCACCTGTTTTTTATGTCACCTTGTGAAATGTATGCAAATTGTTACAATATATCTATAAGGCCCCTTTTTATATTCTTTAATTTAGATGCAGTTGGATTGGACTGCCGCATGTCATGATGGAAAAAAGTTATAAGATCCCAATGACCTTCTTGCATCAATTTGGAATGCTTTAGCCGGCCATTAGAACCACTTTATACATTATTTTTAATGCAGCTTAATGTGTTATATAGGATATTTTTTTAATGTAGCATTTTATAGAAATACATTATTTATATATTGCATAGTGATTTATTTATAAAGAAAATAAAGCAAAAATGGTGATGCAATGAAGGCGGAAGAAATTAATATTTCCACTTTTTATTTTGTAGACTTCTGAATGGAATGACCTCTTCATACTCCGAGTAGGATGGCGTTGCTTGAAGCGTTGGCTTGTTCATTGCTTTGTTGTCTTGCAGCTGCAATGAATGGCACAGTGTGACTTATTTGAGATAAAACATAAAACAAAATTGAGAACTATATCATTCACACATACATTCATTTCACATAACAATCACATTCATTTTTGTGATCCATTGGTGCCAGGTCTGAGTAAAAAAAATATATGAAATATGGCCTCTCCTGCCTTCTACCCTATGTGATTGGGAATCTTTCTCAGCCACAAGATGGTGCTGTATTCAAAGAATATGACCTATAGCCCTGGGTGCCAACCTGCAGCCAGAGGGCCGAGTGCCAACCTGCAGCCAGAGGGCCCTTTGTCACATTGCGTGGCCCACAGGGCCCTTGAAGATAGTAGTCTGTGTTTTGCTACTTACTTAAGCCAGTGGAGAAAAAGTATTCTTTGGACTATTAGTTGATAGTGTTCTATTTTTGGCCTTTTTTCTTCACATTATCTTACTTTTTTCTGTGATGTTCATATCTTTTTACATTTAATGTTTTTTTTTCTCTTATCTTTTTTTTTTTTTAAAGAATATATTTTTCTTTATTTGATTACTTTTTTAAATCAACATCCAAGTTATACGAAAATGACAATAGCACCTAAGTCCAACAACTATTACTATGGTTATTTGGTAATTTCAGATGGCCTCTTATCTTTTATTATATTTTCTTGATTTAAACTTGCTGAAAATAATATCAAAGGTGTCACAATTTTGAAGTGCATTTCCACTTTTGCAGCCAAATAGGGAAACAAAATATCTACTTTGTATTTGTTACATTGTATCATTGATGTAGCATAACCTTCAGAAAAAAATACAAAATTGCTGCTTTTAATTTTAGTTGCTGAAAAAATCTTACTTGTCTTAGATTCCTTTTTCTATGTATGGTTAAAGAAGAACTATGAAGTGAGTGATTTCCACTCATCCTCATAGTTATAGTGACAAAGAACCTGTCACAGGTCGGCTCTATCGATCGGGAAGTGAGCAAAAACATGCACCAATCTGCTCACTTCCCGATCGTCTCCCTGCAGTGAGCGGTGACTGTCAGTCACCGCTCCCCACAGGGATTCCCCCTCCCCTCGCCGATCCTCCAGTACTGAGTGGAGGAACGAAGGTGGGGGGGGCACAGCTGGCTCTGCCTCTAGATAGGCAGCTGGATGGATCTCGACAGTATTGTCGGGATCCGTCCTGGCTACAGCACTCTCAGTATATAGCTCGCGATTTACTGAGATGTGGGTCATGGGAAGAGGTTAGTGTATGTCCTCCTGTGACCCTAAAGAGAATTATGTGGAAAAAACACTTACCCCATAGTTCTCTTTTTAGGAGGGGGCTGGTAGGGGCTGGGGAGTCATGTTTATCATGGCTAGCCCCATCTGTAAATATCTCATTGCTTGGGTTGTACATTGTCTGTCAATGCACTTTAAATAAAATTGTCCCCTAATTGCATATTGCAAGCCATTATACAGATTAGAAGCTTCCTATAGATTCCTATGTTTAAACCTCATCCAAAGAAATAACCTGAAAGGTAATAAATAAATAAATACATAAATAAATAAAACAAAATAAGAAAGCTAAAATACCATAAATAAATCTTCAAAATGTTCCTCAAGCAAATTTCCCATCAAAAAGCAAAACTCAGAGTTTCTAGTTTAACCTAATGTAGCTGATGGCCAAACTGATAATTTTACAACAAAATCAAATCACAGCTCTCAACCCTACTGATATATGGTGGAAACCTGTGGTAACTTCATTCAAATGGTAATGATTGTAGGCCATATAATAATGTTTTTAGCTTGGGTTAACCCTAAAGAGACTCTGCCACCAACCCAGGCCTTTTAACTTAACTTTAACTAGGGATGTTCATCTTAATAAGCATGGGTTGGTGATAGGGTCTCATGTGAACATGGGTGAGGCAGCTTCTGCAATGCAAAAGATCTCCACAGTTGGATACCCTACTTAAATGTCCACCTGACTCTTATCTAATAAAGTTGTATCTGGACTATTAAAATTGGTGTTGCTCTTCAATTTATACATCTACTATGTCATCTCTGGCCAGGAACATCTGCATTAACAGTGTTTGCAGACTATGTAAGGCTTCCCAAACCCTTTGCCAGGACCTTTGCTCTTGCCAGGACTGGGGACGGATGCAACTGCATGTGGCTGGAACACAAAGACTGCATAGTGTCCAAAATGGTAATTTTCAAATACAGCCTACCATATGCTTATGAAAGTACTTTCACTGGAGAAGTTTATCTTAATAGGCATGGGTTGGTGACAGGGTCTCTTTACAAAATGTAACTACAAGAGCTCTTAGGATGTTACCTGTATTTGTTCATAGTTCGGGCATCTGTTGTGTGTCTGCAATGCTGCATAAGGACTTTCTGGAGAAGGTTTTGGGTGATTGGGGACCTAGAAAATTCAAGGTATAAGTTAGTAGACAACAAAGGTATGGCCAACTTCTGCTTAGTCTTTATGACTCTGTGTCACAGATCAGCTGCAGAGCTGATCTGTGTCTCACTGTTTGCATGTGTCCTTACCTTTAGCTGCTATCGGTCTGCTGGTACCTGTGGTTCCACAAGCATGTTCTCTCCTCTTGCTGCACTGTGTTAGCAGCTAGGGGTGTCATCCGATTCACCTGAGGGTTAATATACCTTCCTCCCTGCTACTTCCTGTCCTGCCTCCTAGCCCTTTTCCTATTTAAATCCTGTGCAGACTTGCATCGGGTTGCTTGAGCAACACTTGTAACTGAGCCCCTTCTGTGCATTTGTTCCTGACCTGATTTCCCGTGATTATCTGGATCTCCTTTTCCTCCATCCATCCATCCCTGCCTGCACTGTGTCTTCGGGTACTCTCCATGCAAGCAGGGTGAACCTGGGGGTCGTGACCTGGGGTCAGTACGCAGTTAAGTCCAAACTTCCGTGAGGGGGTCCCTGGCAGAACACCGGCTGGCCCTTAGACTCCACGCCCTGGGGGATCCCATGCCACCTGCTCGCCTGGGAACTCACAGCCTTAGTACTGTGACACTCTGCCCTCAAGATACTAAGCAAATACAACAGTACATGAGGTGGCTCAACAGCAGTGCATATGTTAGGTGCCAAGTTTCTTTCGTTTTTACAGAGTATCCTAGGATTTTGTCCCCAAAACCATTGGGTTGCCTTCTGTCTTGGTCATGGTTTGCTTTTTATTATTGTGCGGGCCAGAAAGAGAATGAAAATCCTAAATTTGCAGTTGAAAAGGGAAACCTTGGGGATGATTGTTATTTTGGGAACGAAAGAAGAAAGGATTTCCCTCACTTGAAAAGATTTGTTCATACTTTCTGTAGTGTCTATAGGAAAATAATTCAGGAGATATTTTCCCAATTGGATACATATAACTAAAAAAGGGGGCTGTACCCATTCCCTACTCTGTGAAAAATGAAATAATAAAATGGCTTTAGATATGATTTGTTCCCTAAATGACTGAGTTCTGATTTATTTCTGAACTTTTCATCGTAAAATAAACTACAAAAGGCAAAAATATTTAAAGCATTTGTGCCTTAAAGGACAAATACTGACCTGAATATTCATGTAGATATGGGTATTTGCAGAGGCTTCTTCAGCTGCCGGTCTTGGTGGCCTTGAAGCTCTTTTCTTTCTGTGAACAGAAATTAGCTGCCGTATTTAATATAATACAGGCTAAAACTGTGCAAAGTGTGCGCAATACTTTCTAAGTCAGCATGGCACATGTTTTCTCATAATTGGTTACCGCACAAGTGCAGAGGAGTAAGCCATTGCTTTTACCATGCAGGAGAAAGCATCAAGTTCACTGTAATCCCTTTCCAAGCAGCATAAGCTCATCTTTCCTTCACTTAGTCACAAGGCATTGAAATAGCTATGGAGTTGCTTATGTCATAGCTCACACCTGACTATGGGCTCTCCCCATGTGGTGCTTGGTGACTAACCCAACACAAAGCAACTCACATGCTTCTCCATGTCTGGAATTATTTTGTTGCTTCCAGTAGCTGAACATAGCAGTAGGGGAGCAAAGGAAAGGTGAGGGTATTCTATTGGGGAGGGAGGGAATTGAAGTGAACCTGCTGCTTTGACCTGCATGGGCAAAATACCAGATTGAATTAAGGGAAGTCATTAATAAGGAAGCATAAATGCCAATGTTAGCCTCCTCTTTTGAAAATCTAGTTTCCTGATTGTCACACTGATCCAGTGGCTTCAGTAGTTTCTATGCCACTGATTTGGATTAGCTTTGCAGAACAGGGGTTCTGACTTCTCTCTGACTTTGAATAATGGAAGAGCCATTACTGTCATGCTCTGATTTATACATCATTAGCTGGGGGGGTTGTTCTAGCTCACTTTACCTTAGAAAGATCGGTTGGATGAACTAGTGTGGTTTTAATTAAACATTAATGTTTTTAGTTTTCCTTCCTTCTAATCAGTCAATGACCTATCTAGAGTTACATTTGAGGGAGTACCCCTGCCCCAAATCTTTACTGAGCAGCTTTCAGCTCCTTGTGTTCTCTCATCAGCAATTTATAAAGCTGTATACCCTGTTAATGTGGCCCTTTCTATGGCTGTGCAGGGTGCAGAAAAAGGGTCACCAAGCTCCCAGCATCCCTATTATTATTATTATTATTCAGGACCTATATAGTGCCAACAGTTTCTGCGGCGCTTTACAAAAAATTGGGGAGACAGCACAGTTACAATAACATTTCAGTACAATAAGGTTAGGAAGGCCCTGCATGTGAGAGTTGATGGGTTTCCTCCCATATTCCAAAGACAATGGAGAACTATGAGGTGAGTGCTTTTCACTCACCTCATAGTTCTAGCCGACCTGTGACAATGAGACTGTCACAGGTCGGCTCAGTAGATCGAGAGGTGAGTGAACATATACCGGCGTTCGCTCACCTCTCGATCCTGTCACGGCTCTCTACCTACAGCTCGCGGTATACTGAGCCTAGGGTGATGGGAGGACACTAGTTTGTTTCCTCCCGTTACCCTAAGGAGAACTATGGGGAAAAGTCTTAACCCCATAGTTCTCCTTTAATTGGCTCCTGTCTAAATTGGCCCTCGTAAGTATGCATATGATATTGTGTGCTTAGATTTTAAGCTTGTGGGCACGGACTGATGTGAATGTGCACTATGTTAAGCGCTGCGTAAAATTGTCAGCGCTATATAAATACCAATAATAATAATAACTGGACTAGGGAGTACCAGAGGATGGGAGACACATATACTCCCCTTTCCACGTTGCTTGTCTACCTGGATTGGGAAGCTCCATAATGACTTTTTGGTACTAACACTGAGCTGAGGACTCCACCACTCACATAGGACAGAGCTGGGCCAATCACATGAGAAATTGATTTTCACATGGGAGAGGAGGAGATAATTACATGAGAATCACCCATACTCATAGGTTTTGGGTATGTCACTTCTCTCCTGGCAGCTAAATAGAGGGTCTGCATTGCAAAGCAAGCATTAGTATGTTATGACGGGGGGGAGTAAATTACTTTACCTCTGAAAAATTCATAGTACTTACCTATACCATATCAGAGTGACTACTGCCAATATCAGAGTGACTACTATCAATAACACAACAGCTGTCACCACTCCTCCCATGTGTGACCTTCGTGAAGACTTACAGTCAATACCTAATAAAAAGAAATCGAGCTATACATGTACACCATATTGACACATTTTGGTTATTATTAAATTGGGACAACAACCAAAACTAAAGAGGAGGTGAGTAAACATCTCAAAAACAGAGATTTAGATAGCAGTAAAGAAATGGTAGGCTCTGCTTGGACATTGGGCTGTTCTGCTTGGACATTGGGCTGCCTTACTGATAGACTTGGTAGGCAGCCCAGGTAACTGAAGGCGCACACACAGCATGCTGACAATACTGCTTCTAATAGTGAGGTAATGGCTTATTGCTGCCAGCCTGCTACATGGAGCAATGATCTGCAGAATAATGTTCTTCTGCTTCCTGGCCAAGATTGGCCTAGATTTTTAAGGTAACGTTCACTTTACCCGATGTGCAGTATGGTGGCTCCAGGTCCCACTTAGCAAACATCTCATATTGCTTGCTGGAGAAAGCTCATTATTTGACTACAACTTCCTAGTTAACCACTGAGCCACCTCTCCCAATTGCACACTTTAATGTTTGCCAGTGGGACTGTCTATCGCATAAACTGACTTGGCAAGCAGCCACTGGCAATGCTTGCCTTTCGGACCTGGCACCATCTTGCACAGTATAACGAGGTGCAGGTCCACTTTAATATATAGTTGTTCAATGTGGATAGCAAGAGGAAGCATTAGAACCTTTGTCATATTTATATCTATATCCCTGTTGCAAGGATTTCAATACAATACAATGTACTTACAAAGCAGTGTGATTGGTTTAGATTTTGTCTCCCCGACCTTGTTACCAGCCACACAATAATACTGTCCTGATTTGTCTTCTGTCATCCTATTGATGTAAAGGGTTATAAATGCATGATCGGTGTGGGATGTCTGATTGTTCTTGTACCAAGTATATTTGGTAATATTTGGGTTTCCGTAACCCTGACAAGTCAGTGCAACGTTTTCTCCTTTCCTCACATGACCAGTCTCATGGGTGCTTCGGACAGACACCATTTTTGGAGGATCTAGGAAAAAAAAAAGATACCATTATGCTCAGCAGATTAATTGAAAGTAGACTTAAACCCTACCTGAATGATATGCTGTTTGCTAAAGCACCATGTATCATAAAAAACTCCCTTTTCGTGAAATGCATTTTCAGATTTTGTCTTATGCCTTGTTGTGCCAAATTGGACCATACCTGTGCAATATGTATAAGCATGGCTAAAATCTAATACATGACTAGCTGAGACTCGATAGCCACAGTCACAATGCTCTCCATCTACTCTAGAAAGACCTATATCTTGCTTTATAGTAGATGGTGCTGATACATTTTTGGCTTTCACTACTTCTAATAAATGACACCTGTGCCACTTCAAGTTAAGTACTTCCTAATACCTATTGATTTGGTTTCAAATGTAATCTAAGTGGGTTAATTACAGTCGTTTGATTCCTAGATCCTAATGGAAGACAGTAGCCTCTGATTTAAAGTTCCTGTTCTTAAATTGGAAGAAAGCCAAATAACTTTTCTCATTTACTCAACTGTTGATGTACAACTTCCGTTAAATAGTTTTTTTTTTCAATTTCTCTGTAGAGTGGGGAAGGGTTATCCCCTATTTTTTCAAAATCTTTCTACTGCTTGTGGGGAAATTTCCCTCTGATTCTGTTCTGAAGACTGTTGTTACTGGGACAGAAAGAAAGGAACAGTCTTAAACTTTAGAGTAATCACCAGTGTAACGATCGCGGCTGCGCTCCACCGTGGAACGCAAGCCCCGGGACGGAAGTAGAGGAGCCGATGCGTTCCAGCGTGGAACGCATCGGCCCCTATGACGTCGGCAGCTCCTCCCACACTCCTCTCCTATAAAAGGCTGACAGAAAGATCAGTATGGCGTTCCACTATTGCCAGTGAACGCCAGCTGACAACCAGAGATCCCCTTCCTGGACCATTGGACCTGTTACCTGGAAGAACCCTCTTTGTGCTAGGACATCTAATAGCAAGTATTGCCTAGTCTGAGACAGCCTGTCCCAGATAGAGCTCTCTGAAGTCATTACTTTTGATCTCATGCAACTGCTGTATGGACTTCCTCATTACTATCTGAGCCACACCATTTAAAGGGGAAGTGCTGATATTTCTTTTGTGTGATGCTGTGCTGAATAAAACTCCTGACTTAAACCCCTGTCCTAGAAAGTTGTCTTCTTTACAAAATCAAAGACTTACCCAATTGTACGCATGGCCTGCCTCCAGGTTCTTATTTTGTGGATTAGGGAGCCTGAGCTGAGCAGCCCCAAATAGAGTTAAGTGAGAAACTAGTCAACCAGCTGGAAGTCTCACCACATGGATCAGGACACTAACGGAGTGTCCAGCACAGGATATTAGGATTTCAAGAAAAGGGTCAATTGTAAATGGTGGCAAATAAAAACAGGATATGAGTTGGAGGTCTGTGCAAGAAGGTCCACAAACCATGCCTCAAAGTCAAACAGTAGAGTAGGACAAGAGTTTTAGTTTAGAGTAGGTTTCTGACCAGGAACTCATCATCTAAAGTTACGTCTGGTAACCAGATTGCGTAGTATAGTGCACATTTACAGATCAACAGCCAATCGAAATGCATGATAACACATTAGGGACAAGGTTTAGGAGAAGAGAACAGAAGATGCGGGGACATCGCTGCGGACCACTGGACCTGCACCAACCATCAGGAGAAAACTTGCTGGCCATCATACAAGTGAGAGACAACTTTACCATGGTGTGCAGTGTGACATTCTATCACAATAAGTGGAGATCGCACTGAGCATTGTACGCACAAGGAGCCGGACCTGGCCAGGAGGATTTTGAAGAAGAGCATTTGTGTCACCAGGCAGATTGCACAGTGAAGTTCTTGGCTCCTCCTTCCTTCTGTTGGCTTATTTTATGTTATATTATATTTGAATAACAGTACTGCAATATTTCAAAGTTACTTACATAATATGTTGAGCTTCAGAATTCCTTCTCTGTTAGAATACTCTGCAGAACATGTCAGGAATTTTGAGTTGTCCTCTGAGTCTGCATTGTATTTTATTACTGAAGTGGTCTCCCAATCTCCAGTTGGCAGCAATCTGTTGTGTGTTATGGCAGTCAGGTTCCTAAAGTTCCATCTGAGTATTGGTGGGTTACCAGGACATGTGTGTGTGGTACCACAAGTGAATAAATAGTTATTTCCTTCTGTCATTTCTTCAGGACCAGATACTGTAATAGGTTCTGGAAAGCCTGTAAAAGATATGAGCAGGAACAAGATATGAGCAGGAAAAGCTAGTAGCAAGTATAAGTTTATCTATTACATTAGCATGTTGAACCAATACAGACACCAGGGAGGGATAAGGAAGGAATCAAGCTGGTTGGGGGAAGAAAGGGAGGACGGCAAGAATGAAGAGAAGGAAAAACAAGGAGGGAAAGAAGAGAAATCCATAGTAAATATGTTTCATGTATTAAGCCCAACTTCCAGTTCAGGCATCCGACTTTAATCCCCCCTTCCTAGAAGGCTCCCCAAGCTGTATGTTTTACTATTGTGATGCCCTTTAAGGGGGCAGGACCATGACATCATAAATTCTTAGTATGGCCTTAGTTTTTCAGACTGAATTATGTCCCGCTTTATTCAACACGGAAGATTCTGGACCTCTTATGGTGAAAAAGTGAGTACTGCAGGGGACAGCTCCAAATTGAAAGAGAGTATTGCAACTGGATTTTTTTTATTTTGTACGCTGCATGGGATCCCATTTTGTTTATTTTTTGAAATGGTTGAAGTTCAGGTTTTAATCAGTCTAAATAAGCAACAACCCTTAATTTATTAATTAGGCAATGTGATAAATATAAACTGGTGTTATAGCTCCTATTTAAAATACTGGTAATGTCTGTGCTAGCCAGGCACAAATAAAAAAGCCATAGGTGCCTACGATGGGCTCAGTGTCTTATGATGAATTATATTTTCTTACATGGAAATTGCATTTAAAAGGAACATGGGAGCATATAAATATAAACACTGACTAGTTTTTTTTTAAAGTTGCAGCCTCTGGGGTCTCCTATTCTGACTTCATAACCCAACAAATTGCTAGACTTGAAGAAGGCAAGCAACATGGGAGTTCAGGTAGTAAATTCCCTCATCAAGGTAGCAGCCCCTTAAGCCTGCTGTACATGACTCAAATTTTGACTGATTCCTGCTGAATTGGCCAAGATTCAAGCGTTGGGTAGCCCGGCAAACGACACCTGGTTTGATAAAAGTTAATATATTAAAATTGAGTGAGCTGGGTGGAAAATAATTGGTCAAACAGTGACTGCACTAAAATCTACACATGCATGGCTCACCTTAGTATTCACCTTAAAAAATTTCCAAATCTTTTCACAGATGATCGATTCCAATGAGTTCCTCTGGATTGACTTAGAACAATGGGTTTTTATATTGAAGCACAACTATGGGTTCACCTCCCCAGTCAAAACCCCACTTCTCCCTGGATGCCCCACTACATTTTTTTTGTCAATCTCATACTTATCTGATGTCTTCAGACTGATCACGACACAAAGGTTTCTCTCCCAGCGGTAGGCCATCCTGGATTATACAGAGAAGTGCACTAACATCATTACATTCTCTGCTTAATTTTTACTGTGAATGAAGGGTGCCATGGTCACACCCCCTCAGCAGACAGGTCCAATATGCCCCCCATTCCCAGACTCTCCCCATAAGGTCAGCCAGCATCCCTACTTAATCCTCATGAAAATCCCCCATGAATGTGATATTGTCCATGCAGATTTCCTTTGCAATTTGATCTGTATTCAGCTTAGACTTTTCTACTTACCCGAAATGTAAAGATAAACAGAATTCCCCTTTTCTACTTCTGATGTTGGTGGATCAGAGTCAATATGGGCAAAGTAGTCTCCAACATCTGCAATGTTCAACTTATCAATCTTCACAGTACAGTCACCCTTGGCCAGATCACCCACTAAAGACACACGTCCCAAAAATGAACTCGAATTCTTGATGTTATAGATTTCTTTCTGGTTCCTATTTTTATACTGGAGCCCTTTGATGATTGGCTTTGGCCCAGTATAGGTGAACTTGCATGAGATGACAGCACAGGAACCTTCCAAAGCCCTTACGATTTTGGGGAATTCAAATTTCTGGGCTTCTACTGATTTCATCATATGATCTGGAATAGAACAAAACATGCAGTTAACAATCCAACAGAAAGCTTTTATTAAAGTCTGAACACTAGCACATTGAAGCCTAATCATCGTCAAAATAGCCAGGCAATTGTCTTTCTCAAATGGAAGTCAAATATGGCAACCTACAGCTTTCTAGGTATTCTTTGAAAGTGGGTCAGTTCTTAAGTATTCTGTTTTTTAATATATCTCTTAGAATTGCTAAGCCTTATTCATTTTGTCTATAATGCATGTCTCCGCATGACAGTGAGTGGTTGATCCAATCTCCTTATGGATTATGCCATATTCAGAGACATGTTTTCCCTTAAAAAAAACAACCTTTTATTGTTTCTGTTTGATCCTGATCTGTGAGCTCTCTCAGACCAAAATGACTCAAATATTTACAGCTTTAGAACAACTTCTACTGCTCAGGTCATCTCGGAAATATCTAGATGTTGGAAATCACAGCTAGCAGTTGGAACACAGATTTACCGGACAACTAAAACAAACAGCCTTCTTAAATTGGGTACTTAAAACCCAAAATATGTTGGTGCCTTTCTATTCCTATTTGTTTTAACACAAAGATATTATATACGCTCAGAGTTTCCTTCTGGTGCTCCTCACTTAGAACTACATGGGGTACTATCTGATAGGCCTGACCATCCGGTCTCCCACAAGTCAAGAATCCTTAACTAGATCTGATCATCTTGCTAAACTTTTCAAACATAGTCTGAGGAAATATCATCTACCTAGTGTTTCAGTGCCATCCTACATTCCCATTGACACTTTATCCATTCCTAAACTTACAATATGTAGACAATTCTGATATTTAGCCCTTCAAAAAGATTCTATAGCCTTGGTCTACATGCTCATATTTTTTACCTTTTAGTAGAAGTCCTAGCAGTAGTCCCGTGACCAGATGCATGGTTGATGGATCCATCAATCTTGTCTGTGTCCTGCTTACTCTGAGAAAGCTTCCTCATAAGTGTTTAGACTGTTTTCTATCATGGCAAGGAAATGGGTTGCTGCAATATTGCTGATTGCTCCATAGTTTTGCATACGTGTCTTGATGAACCACAAGTTTATGGATGAGCAGAAAATAAACCGGAACATAAAATAAAAAAAAGGATAGAAGTAGAACTTAAAAAGGTAAATTTCCCATACTTTATACATTGATCTTCCTGTATGTTATTGTTTTTATGCATTCTGTATGTATATATAAAATAAGCATTCATGGTACCATAAAGGTATATTTATATATTGGTGTTTCCATTGTGATATTCAAGGGAATTGAGGATCACAAGATCACAACAAGAACACAGGGTACCTTGGATTTTAAATAAAGTCCTGTTTATTGAACATCAAATATGATTCTTCCATAAAAAAAGGGGCTTTCTTCAACAAAACAGATATACACAAAGCACCCAGTTCTTTACGTGCAACATACAAAGACAAGGCTCACAAGTCAATAGAGTTTTTTGGTCTGGTCATGCACAGCGTCAGCACCAATTCAGAGATGATTGGAAGATCTACAGCCCAATGATACACAAATAAGATACATTTTTGTTAATGATTAAGGTGCTTGAATGCAGGGGCCTAACTAGAAATCACAGGGCCCCATAGCAAAATTTTATATGGGGCCCCGTGATTGCTAGTTATGCCACTTGCAGAGCCCACCATAGACTGTCTATGGTGGGCTCTGCAAGGTTTCAGTTAGGCTGCACGCCTCTTACCTGTCAGCGTTGGTCACCTCCGTGGTCGCCGCCGCCGGGCCCCTGCCTCCTTTTCCGTCCCCGGGCTCTGCCTCCTTCTATCAATGGGCTCCGCCTCCTCTTACATCACTGGCCCCACCTGCTCTTAGATCGCTGGCCAGTGATGTGAGAGAAGGCGGGGTAGCTGTTAGGCAGGTCCCGCCTCCTTCTTTACTGCAAACGCCGGTGTAACCGGCCAATTCTGCCGCATCTGCTGTCTGTCACTGACACAGCTCCGCAGCGGCTGTGAGGGGGAATGTTCTCCTTCACAGCTGCTGCTGAGCTATGTCAGAGACGCCATAGCGGCCAGGCATCAGAGGGATGCCTGGCCGGGCCCCATAGCGGCCGCCTGGGTCGCTATGGCGATTGTTACGCCACTGCTTGAATGTATTTTTAAGATGTAACTCCTGAGTTCAGTGTCACTATAAATATCCTTTAAAAGTTTTAAATTCAAAAATGGAAAATAAAAAGTTGTGCTATGAGAAGGCAGGGAAAAATATGGCCATTATTACTATTATATCTGCACCTGAGATTGGTCACATTACAGGAAATATCTCATTGGGTTCGGAGTGAAAACATCTTACTTGTGTGTCTCATAACACAGCTAATGTTGAGTAAACAAGTTGTGAAACTGGAAGATTTCCCATAAAGAAATCCACTAAGCGTTAATTGCTCAAGTCATAGCAATTAAACGCTTCCTTTAATGGTACTGAGGAGAGCAAACCAAAACACTGTTGCAAGAAGCCGAAGAAAAGCAGCATGTAAGGAAGCTCGTTCCCACCGGCTGCGGCCCAATGCAATCATAAAGCGACAACGATGCAATGTGCCTTATGTACTACAGCTTCCGTTCACACCAACACACTGAATTGGTATATGCTGAAGGAAAAATGGACATTGCATTTTTATTTGCAGTGCAGCACATTACAATCAGAGCATAAAATTACACTGATGTTTTTATTACAAAAAGAAAAAACACAACACGTTGAGCCCTGTGAACAGGGCCGGATTTCCCACAAGGCCACCGAGGCCGGGCCTCGGGGCAGCAGGCAGTAGAGGGGCAGCAGGGGTGTGGAATTCCTATTTTCCGGTCGGGGTAGTATTTGCATTTTTTTGTGTGCGCATCGGACCTCCCTGTTGCCATACACACCCAGCTGACATCATTTTTTGTGGGTGTGACTAATAGGCAACAGCAGGTATATAATGACTGCTCTCCCCTCTCCATTTTGGTCATACTACAAATTGGATGGACACTTATGGCAAATGAAAGATGCAGATGATGATCTAAATCTCAGGTACTTATGGGCTTTTTATAGCTATATCCACATCGCTGCTTAAAACCAGATACGTTTAGTAATTACTGACCACATATGCTTTACTAGGTCACCATCAGGGCAGGCGACTACTTTACAAACAATTCAGGCGGTTTTCCTAATAAAACTACTGGTCACAGCCATATATGTGGAGGCCCAACTGATTTCTACATCTATACTTTTATACCTTTGTACAAGCTCCTTTGCAACATACGTCCTGGTAGGTTTGTTTGCTGTTTTAAACATATTTAATAGCTTAACGGATTGCTCTTTTAGATGCACATGAGATAATGAGATGCACATGAGATAATGAGATGCACATGAGATAATGCTGAGATTACATTGAGCATTTCTGCTCTTGTCTGCTATGATAGGATTGGGGATGATTCTTGCTGTGTGTGCCTGGACTCCCATCTGGTTGATTTGTTGCATCACTTCTCCAACCTGTGTAATGATTTAATTTCATTTTCTATCTGTTTTCGAGCCATGATGTAAGAGAAATTTGTGAACCACACCGTAATGTATATATTCTAACTTGGCTGAAAATCAGCATATCAATGGTATCAATGTTTACATGTTAAGAGTTACTCATAATGCTTGTCTTTACATTATGCTGTATGCCCATAAGCAGCGGTGGTACAGCGGAACCCAAAGAGAAAGAGTTGAGCACTACCCCATGGAAACATATCTTTAATTATCATGGTTACATACTAATGTTATCACATAGAAATGACTTGGTTTACTATCTATTGTATACCAGTTGAGGAGGTGCAGGTTCATGATAGGAATACAATTTCAATTTTTTTGTAAATAAGACTTTATATGTTGAGGATTTTAACCTTGCTATATATTTTTAACAAACAATAAAATATATATTTCTTTATATGTACATTGAAGTGGTCATGGTGCTGCCTAAAAAGTCAGTTTTCTCTGTTCTTTCTTATCCAGTCCAAAATAATATTCACACCGAAAAAAGGAGTGTGTTAGAATAAATCACTAACATATATATTTTTCCCACGGAGGGATCCATTGAAAGCCTATTGCAAGCTAAAAAAAACCACCAGACACCACCATACTCATTGATTTTAAAGCATTTTAACAAAATGTGCAAAAATTTGTATAAAAAAGCCTGTATAGGTTTTTCATACCTAAACCGTGGTGGCAGCCGTTGTCTGGACTGGAAAAATAAATATGTGTATAACAAAAAAAAATATGAAGTGGTTTACCGCTTTTCTCATTACCTAAGGAAGAAGTGGTGAACCACTTTGAAACCAGTTGCAATACAAATCTTTAGTACGATATACTGTGTGGCTTTCACAGGAGCCCTGGTGAGAAAAATAGAGATGTATTTCTTTGAATACACAGCTCAGTGTATATTCTAGAACAGACAAGCAAGCATGTTTTATTGCAGAAGAGGCACAGAGTGTATTTTCTGCAATAAAGAATTTGCCTGTCCGCATTCATTTTTTTTTGTAGTTTAGTTCCTCTTTAAGAGCGTAAAACAGCTACAGAGCTCTCCGTTATTAGAAGCATTTGTTCACATACGGAGCTCATAGACAGGGTGCCTTAAAAACTCGATGCCAGCCATTTGATGGGACAGTTACAAATAGACCTCGGGGTTTCTCTATGAATCTCAGAGCCAAAAGTTGTCCTCAACATAAATGAAGGTAAGCGAGGCGGCAAATGTGCTTCTTCTTTAATAACTGGGGCACCCAGATGCAGCCTCCCCCTTGTGAATTAGTATGGGGTAGTTGTTACCCCTACTCACTCACAAAACAGTAACATTGTAAATAAACACACAACACTTTATACAAAGTCCTTTATTTGAAAAAACAAAAAAACCCAACACAACACAGTTTTTTGACAATTCCTTTATTAAAAAGAAATATGTCCATCAATGTAAGCCAAAGGTCAATCACGTTGTCCAACAGTGTAGATCCACATCACTCATGATGGATGACGGGTACTGACTCGCCGAAAGTCAAAATACCTGACGCGGCCATTCCCAACAAACTTTTGCTGCAAAATAACAGCTCTGACCTGAATGTTAACAAAGGGGTGGAGCGCGTTGTGATGTCATGGGACTTGTTCCTCCCATTTGTTGACATTCGGGAGCAGAGCTTTGAATGATAGTATCTCTGCTCCTGAATGCTATTCCGAAGCAGAACTATCATAATGGGTCCCTGGAGTGTGATATTTGTAACCATTCTTGGAGTATCCCCGCTGAGAATTCGTCCGGAGACTATCCCTAACCTAGAGGAGAAGTTGTGTATGCCAAGAGAATTGGCTCACAATGCAAAGAGAATTCCACATTGAGTCTCATGCCCATTCTTCCCAACACCTCCGAGATATCTGTATGGAAAATAAAGAGGAAGATGTTATAAAGACTTATTATGATGGCTGTATCAAGTATAAGAACAGAAATAATCTGCGACTTTAAGGTCACTCGTCGGTTAACAAATTATCAGCAAAAGTCTCTCATTTCAAGGAGGAACTACCAATTTCTGAAGAATCGGAATTAATCTTTTTCAGCGAGAAATCTTGAAAATGTTTTAAGGAAATACAGATTTGTAGATAAAAATGTATGCATTTAGAAAAAAAATTATGTGTGATCTCTATCTCATCGATGGGCCAACAAGTTAGGCTGAATGATATTTTAAAAATATTTACTTACTTTGCACATGAGCATTGAGCTGTACAAAACTAGGATAGTGTACAATGGTGCATCAAAGTCACAATGATGACCAGGATAGAGGAGACTAAGGAAATACTTCCTCCTGCCTACAGCAGACTGATGCCATCATCTCAGCATAGGCTAAGTATCTTTTTGGAATCCAATGGTGGATTTTTCATGATAAAAGGTGGATCATTTTTTGAAAAAGAATACTGTTTCTGTATATTATGACATGCCAGTAATTTATTCATGCAGACTTCTAATTTACTAGACGGTATACTTTAAAGCAGTGGTTCTCAACCTGTGTAACCTCGGGACCCACATGTTTCCTTGGTCATTAAGGCGTGACCCAAAAATGATTTCAGTTCTGAAACATTTTAATTTATTACACAAAACAACTTGTGCAGTATTCATAGTTCTCTCTAATGCAGATGGGCCGGTCTATGCAGACATGACGCCGCGACCCACTGCAGAGGGTGTCGCGACCCACTTTTGGGTCGTGACCCACGAGTTGAGAACCATTGCTTTAAAGGATAAATAAACCATCCGTGTTTTTTGCATATATCTACTCCTAGCTAACAGGAGATATATGCAAAAACATAAAAAAAAAGTTATGAAAAAGGTAATAACTTACCTGTGTCTCTGCCGTGCGTTCCCGTCCAAAGATCAGAAAATTCTCGTGCAGCCGCAAAGGATCATAAGGCGGGCACATGCGCAGTAGAGATCTTCGGCCAGGAGATGAGGAGAGACACAGGGTAAGTCAATGCAGGCAGCGTGCTCCCACACAGACACCGTGGGACACAGAAGACACAGCAGGCAGTGCTGGTTTAGAAACCAGCACCAGCGCTGGAGGGCCTCCTGAAAACTACTGGAAAGAAGAGGATGACCGGATCAAGAGGCATTATTTAAGGTAAGTCCTTATACCAGCATGGGGGGGGGGGGATGTATCCTTTAATGTCACTTTAAATGTTAAAGTAAAGCAAACAGCGAACATAAAAATAGGCCATAGTGTAGGACTTGTGGTGACACAGTGCTCATAGAGACATGCATGCGGTGGCCATGGCACGTGCAGGGCATGTTTTCATATGCAAGTAATTGTGATTTTGTGTTGTACTGATAATACACATGCCAGTCTTGATATTAAATTATATCTGCTTATAATTCTCCCGCCCCCCATCAACATGCTATAGAAATTTAGAAATAAAACCTTTGGGTCTTTGTGCTTCTCTATGTAATGCAGGCAGATTATGGTGGGTGGGAGGGGCCTGCAGGGTGCATCACAGCACCTGGGCTTCAGTACTCCTCTTAAGAGCCTTCAGCCCTGATGGAAACAGTGAGCTAACTCTTAAGAGGGGTTATGCAAATATCAAAATGCCTTGATAGGTTGGTGTCAGTATGGAGAAGTGGGCATTTGTAGGCTGTATTTGCATGCAGACCACACTAGGTAACGCCCACATGTGATGCTGGGTATCCACAATTGAAAAAAATTGAAAACCAATTAATGAAAGGCTCTGGGCCAGGGACAGTCAGGCTGGGTAGGAAAGAACTAGATAGATGATGTTGGATGCCCTCCAGTCAGGAAATGAGGCGGGCTCTGTCTGACTTGCTGAAGCTTCTAATGCACCTTGTGAGAAGCTCACGGTGTGCAGAGAAATCAGAGGAAACAATTTCCGTCCAGGAGAGGAGCCGGTATAACTGGGCAAAAGAAGGGAAGGCCAAAGTTCGGCTTTAGCATACAACCATAGCCACGCTTTATTTCTTGTTTTAGCTTATCTCATCTGACCTCTGTGAGCGATGTGGAGATTCACTATAGGAAGTGTGATAAACTCTTTGGGGGAGGGAGTTGCCATTATAAGGTAAGTTCTGTTGCTGCTTTCTGAAATCTTTCATTAGAATGCTGCATGCAAAGGTAAGAAACTGTTGCTGTGTATTTTTAAATTTTAAGAGGTTGTGTGCTTTAATCCACATGGGGCAGGATGTTTGTATATAGCAGGACTGGACACCTTCGAGTTCGTATATAAAAGCACAGGACCCCCCCTGTGTTTATATATTGCAGGACAGGATACCTCTATTTTCCTATATGGCAGAACAAGACCTTTCTACTTTATGGTGGGACAGGACCCCTCTGTGTTTTTATATAGCAGGACAGGACCCCTTTGAGTTCCTATATGGCAAAGCAAAACTCTTCTCCTTTATGGTGGTACAGGACCCCTCTCTGTTCCTATATGGTTGTAGAGGATGCCTCTGTATTTATATATGGTGGTACAGGACCCCAGTCTGTTTCTATATGGGTGCAGAGGATCCCTCTGTGTTTCTATATAGTCAGACAGGACCCCTCTCTGTTCCTATATGGGTGTAGAGGATCCCTCTGTGTTCCTTATGGTGAAACAGGGCCCCACTCTGTTCTTATATGGTTGTAGAGGATCCCTCTGTGTTTATAATCTTTGAAAACTTCTAGAAAGTCATTTTCCAGGATGTTTTTGTCAAAGTGACTCTGTTAACTATGGGAGTAATTTACCATATGAGTAGAGAAGTTTCCTGTTTCATGAATGGGTATTTAAAGTGTATTTCCCCTTTTGCAGTCAATTTTGTGAAAACCCCTCTATAATGTTGTCATGTGTTCCCATCCACCGAACATAGCAAAAACATATTTAAAAAAGTTACCTTTTAGAGGTTTTGTTGCAGCAGGCAACATAGCTGTTTCCGGGTTTTTCTCCACACCTTCTCAGTGATCTGTCCTTAAAGAAAGACTTAGGACTGAATTTGAGGATTCTGTTTCTCTCATTAACTTTATTAACATACAATGGAGAAGGCAGGGTTGTAATCCTTTAACATCTCACAGCCCCTCTCAACTATACAAAGAAGGAAAAGTAGAAATGTTAACACTTAAGAAGCCAAGAGACCCTGATCCAAGTAAAAGCAATATAAACTGCAAAAATCATGTTTTAAATATTTTTTGCTTGTCTTGGATGATTGGATGAGCACGTCTACACTAAGTGAACATTTTATACTTCTTCAGTAGATCAACCCAACCTAATGGCCTTGGAAACGCATAAAGTGTTATAATACTCCCTGATCTTTTTTTTTTTATTTATTGAGGGTAAAAATATAAAGCAACAAAACAATTGTAGTTATGTGAATTCACCCGCAGTGAGAAAAAAATGTATTTCCAATGACAACAGTTATACAGGAAACACTTACCCAAACCTGTGATGACATCTGCCTTGTAGACAAATGTTTTTCTTGAGTAAAAATTAAATTAAATTTAGATTTTTCATTTCTGTCTATTGTTTTATGTTTTTGTTTCTTTTTGCTTTTTTTAAATTTACATTTTTTATTTAATTTCCTGGCTGTAAATGTAGCTACAAGCAGCGCAGAGAATGAGGCTTTTCACAAGGAGTGTCTTCATCGTCCTCTTTCAAGGTAGGTGTTTACGTGACTAGGAGAAGTAAAAGAATATAAACTATGAGTACAAATTGCATTTATATAAGTCATAACATTCCTTGGATGACCTCAATCGTGAGCTGCAGTTGTAGGTTGCCTCTACTGTAAGGATAACGTTGGTCCCCATTTCCCGGGGACACTTCCCGTTTTGAGAGGTCTGTCCCCGGGAAACAAACATTCCTGGCGGCAGTGAACTGCAGTCATATACAGCCCGTTTTGTACATGCAGTGATGACTTCCTCTCGGACTCTGCGTCACTTACTACTGACCCCTGAACCCTGCGTTACTTACTACTGACCCCTGAACCCTGTGTTACTTACTACTGAACCCTGAGTTACTTACTACTGACCCCTGAACTCTGCGTTACTTACTACTGACCCCTGAACCTAGTGTCTTCATCGTCCTCTTTCAAGGTAGGTGTTTACGTGACTAGGAGAAGTAAAAGAATATAAACTATGAGTACAAATTGCATTTATATAAGTCATAACATTCCTTGGATGACCTCAATCGTGAGCTGCAGTTGTAGGTTGCCTCTACTGTAAGGATAACGTTGGTCCCCATTTCCCGGGGACACTTCCCGTTTTGAGAGGTCTGTCCCCGGGAAACAAACATTCCTGGCGGCAGTGAACTGCAGTCATATACAGCCCGTTTTGTACATGCAGTGATGACTTCCTCTCGGACTCTGCGTCACTTACTACTGACCCCTGAACCCTGCGTTACTTACTACTGACCCCTGAACCCTGTGTTACTTACTACTGAACCCTGAGTTACTTACTACTGACCCCTGAACTCTGCGTTACTTACTACTGACCCCTGAACCCTGCGTTACTTACTACTGACCCCTGAACTCTGCGTCACTTAGGACTGACCCCTGAACCCTGCTTTACTAATGAACACTGCGTTACTTAATACTGAGCTTTAAACTCTCACCTTACTTGCTACTGTCCCCCATTCATGACCCCTGTACTCCATATGTTATCTAGTGACGTCCCCTGTACTCCATGTGTTATCTAGTGATGTACCCTGTACTCCATATGTTATCGAGTGATGTCCCCTGTACTCCATGTGTTATCTAGTGATGTACCCTGTACTCCATATGTTATCTAGTGACGTCCCCTGTACTCCATGTGTTATCTAGTGATGTACCCTGTACTCCATATGTTATCGAGTGATGTCCCCTGTACTCCATGTGTTATCTAGTGATGTACCCTGTACTCCATATGTTATCGAGTGATGTCCCCTGTACTCCGTGTGTTATCTAGTGATGTACCCTGTACTCCATATGTTATCGAGTGATGTCCCCTGTACTCCATGTGTTATCTAGTGATGTACCTTGTACTCCATATGTTATCTAGTGATGTCCCCTGTACTCCATGTGTTATCTAGTGATGTACCCTGTACTCCATATGTTATCGAGTGATGTCCCCTGTACTCCATGTGTTATCTAGTGATGTACCTTGTACTCCATGTGTTATCTAGTGATGTCCCCTGTACTCCATGTGTTATCTAGTGATGTCCCCTGTACTCCATGCATACATGTATGTATTGCTCATATTTTCCAGGCTCTCTATCAATAATTTTTGGTCAAGATTGGAAATTGCCTCGTAAAATTGATGCCTTGAATGGCTCCTGCGTGGATATCCCCTGTACATACACCCCTCCTAAGAATTTGGAAGCTCCCAGTGTTGCTTGGTATCACCTTCATTTCAAATATGTACATATTTTTAATAGCAGAGCAAGTTCACTGGTAAGGAAAGACTATGAGAACCGGACCTCACTGGTACCTGGAAATAACAGCTGTACGCTAAGGATTGACCCGGTGAGAAAAGACGATAAGACAAACTACTATCCAGGAATAGCAGAAAACCCAGCGAGAAATGCATTCTATCAAGGCTTTCATTTTGTTTGGTTGAATGTTAAAGGTAATTTATTTTTATTTGTTTAACTTTGAAATGCTGGAAATGTTATTCTTGAAAGTAGAACTTTCACAATTTTTGAATAAAGCAAGAAGAGTTAGCAACTTAGCATGAGTGTAAAGTCTTTATTGCAGTATCCTGATTTACCTTTATTTACTGTACTGGTTACAGGTTGTCACCCAAACTGGCAATCAGGGCTAGTGAATGGCCATATGGCCTGGGTTCAGGTTAATTTGGACTTCCACTGAACCCAGGCAGAAATCTGCTTGCTTTGTGAATATTGAAGCAAACCAAACCCAGCCTCCTGTGTCTTAACAGCCATGGCACTGCGTGGCTCAACCACCAAGATGTATAACTTCATTGGTTGCTAGGACAAAGATGGAGTTTGGGGGGTGGATGAAATGGCCTTGACCTTGGCCATTGGCTTTGTGTTGAGCTCATGGTCAACCCAAACCTGAAGCTCATCCCTTATCAGAATCAACCTCTCTGACAGGGTCTTAAAGTGTAACATTTTGCAGCCTACCAGTCCTTAGATTTAGTGGCTCCACTAGTTTCTTTTTTTTTAGTCTTTTTTTCCCTTTATTGTCATCTTAGCAGTCCTCCATTGCTAAGATGACAATGCTCACTCACTGTACCACATCTATGGATGAGCAGCATTGTCACCCTTAGACAGGAAGTGTGTTGGGGCTATAAAATACCTCCCCTCTCCCTATCTCCATAATGTTGAGGGCAGGTGTTCCGTGATTGATAAAGATTTCTCAGGCAAGGCTGATAACAATGTTTGAGATTTCAGTGCAGCATTATGAGCTCACTACAGGAAGTTAGAAGCTCGTGGATTTCTGGCAGGGTCGAAAGGTATTTGTTGCACTTATTGATCAGATATAACAACATTTTTCTAATGCTTTATTTAACAGACCAAAGGGGAGCAAATGAGAGACGTGTTTTAGGATTCACATACAATTCAAAGGATAAGTTCCTTTGAATCAAAGTGCATGTTCCTTTAGGCTTCTTCAAGGTGACATCACCGCTTCCTCCTTGTGCACAGATGAATAATTACAAAGCACCAATGGGCCCAGCCTCCGTTGATTGGTGACATCCTGCGGCAGACATCTTCTAGTCCTGGCCTTTCCTGTGCAGTACATACCTATTGACTTCTATTTGGCTCCTCTACCTCTGTCTCCTTGCTGGGAGATGAGCCCCAAAGAATTAAATGAGGATGTACTGTGCAGGCACCACCACTGCTGGATGAACAGAATCAACTCAACGTAGGCTGGCCTGTTAGAACTCAGTAAGTATTCATCTGTGCTTGGGGAGGGAGAGAACAAGTTCACCTTGAAGGACCTAAAGGATAAGTGGACTTGGTTTGACAGTGCACTTACCTTTTAAGCTCCGTGTACCCTTTACTATCTGACCGTATCCTAAGCTTTGCTTTGATTTGCCCAGTTAGTCAGATATACGTAATTGCTAAACTATAAATAAACTGCTGTTTTTAATTCCACAGAGTCTCCAGAACCACCAACGCTTACAATTCCCAATGGAATTACTGCAGGAACGCCTACCAATGTCACATGCTTAGCAAATCACACATGTGGCTCCAGCCCACCTACCATAACATGGAATAAACCTGGCCAGATCGTTAGGCGCTCGGAAGATCTGTTAGGTGGATACTGGAGAGAAAACTCAGAACTCGTCTATAATCCTTCCCATGAAGATGATGGGACACCTATTCGATGCACCATTACCTATCATAATGGACACACTTTAGAACGAGAGGCAAAGCTGGACATCAGATGTATGTATTGTATCTAAATGAGTGATTCATCTCTTTTAATTTCTTTCAACTGACAAATAGTTTAATATTGTGATATATTTATGTTTTAACATATTCAACAAAAGGGGGCTGATCTATAAAGACTTTGCCCAGTGTCATCACGACCACTAGATGGTGCCAAGGAGCATAGGAAATGCCTATGCTTATCTAGCTATATCTATTCTGACTCCGAGTGTTGTATTAGCGATTTATCCCTTGCTGAGACCTCTATGCCTGCCCTGTATAAGCAGATATAATCACTGCTGAAAATCCTTATCAGATAGCTGAACCCACCAACTCATACAAGGAGAACTTTATTGCTTGCAGCAGGATACAGCAGATGAATGAATAGATGGTATTTGAAGGTCAAGGATGATAATATTTGCAAGCTATCATGTACATGTGGTCCTGCTATAGGCAGCCATGACACTAACACTAGTTCTTGAAGAAGGGGGAAATACATCATAGGTGGGAGGGAACACAAAAAACATGGTGCAATAACCACAATGCCCACAAGATGACAGTATAATAACCAGCTACTAATGCCTCTGAGCAAATGGCTTAAAGGAGAACTATGGGGTCAGGGCTTTTCCCCATAGTTCTCCTTAGGGTAACGGGAGGACACAAACTAGCGTCCTCCCGTCACCCTAAGCTCAGCTAAGCTGAGATGCCGCAGCTGAAGCGGATCCCAACAATTATGTCTGGATCCGCCCAGCTGCGTGAGTGACAGCTGGCTCTGCCTATCTAGAGGCAGAGCTAGCTGTCCCCGCCTCCTCCCCCGTCCGTTGCGCCAGTCAGCGATGGAGGATCGGAGCAGGGAGGGGGGAATCCAGCCCCTCCCCTGTCACGGCAGAGAGCCGTGAAAGGATCGAGAAGTGAGCGAACGCCGGTATGTGTTCCCTCACTTCCCGATCTACTGAGCCGACCTGTGACAGTCTCATTGTCCTGCCTAGGAACACCCACTCCTCTGACACCTAGCCAAGGCATTTTGATATTTGCATAACTCCTCCTCCTTGTCAAACTCCCAGGAACAAGCCCACTGATAGCATCAGTGCTGAGGGCTTTTGAGAGGAGTGCAATGATGTTTTCAGGAAGCTATGTACAGCATCCTGCCAGCCCCTCCCACCACCCATGATCTGCCTACATTGCAAAGAAAAAAAAACAATGGAAAGCGGTAAGACCGGGTAAAGAATTGTGGTGGGCCCACCACAATTCTTTCCCCGGTCTTAGCGCTTCCCTCTTTCCGTTGTTTTTGTTTTATTACACATGTCGGACAGCCCGGTCCGTACCATCAGGAAGCCGCACACCAGCACCACCCCTCGCCGAGACATATACACTTGTGTGTGGACTCTCTCTACAGAGCGCTTGATATCTGGACTGTCCTTCCAATTTTTCATCTACATAGCAAAGAGAGGCACAGATACCTAGTGATGACATCACTGGGTCTAAAATAAATTATGTAACTATGTAATAATAAAGCAAAGAAAACATTAGCATGTTAATGATGTTTAAAAGGCACTGGATTTCTGGCAGGATATTATTTGCATGTATCAGATGAATATAACAAAACACTTACAATTATATTTAACAGACCAATAAAGGGAATATAAGAGAAGTTTAATATAAAGTTTTATATTCATTCTATTTTATGTTACATTCTTATAGATTAAAACTGCACCAAGCAACACCAAGACGTCCGGTATGTGATTTTATAAGCAGGAGACATAATGACGAATGTTCATAATAGACCGCTTTACTTTTCTTTTACCATTAAATAATGTGTACTATGCAGGCTCTATCTACCTATCCAGGCTAATTTTAGGATAACAATTCCTCCATCTGTATGATGTCATCTCTATACACCGTACCAAGTTTTTTTTAAACTGCTAACCAACTACCGGACCCCAACATCTCCACTTATGTACATTGAAAGGATAACTAAACCCAAGGAGCAAAAACGGCACATAGTGCATGTTACCAGTTCTTAGATGTGGTGGCTGCATTAGCTTTCCTTCTTCATGCTAAGAACATTTTCAGCAGGTGCAGGAAATATCTGTTGAACCTGCCAAAAATATTGTGTCCTCATCACTTCCTGTGAGCTGAAATGGAGAAATAATAAATACACTGTTATTTAGACATGTAAGCTGCGGAAAAATTCAGTTCGGTTCGGATATTTTGTTGTTGCGGAATTCGGATCTGAAATTCAATTCGGTTCGGGTTTCGGATTCAGACGAAATCCGAATTTCGTTAGTTTCGGATGAGTTTATGAATATTCGTTGCGAATTCCACAGAAAACCAGATACAGATATTAATACTAAAGCTGAGGCTCCCAGACCCGAATGGCATTCGGGAGCTCCCGAATGCAATTCGGAAATTTGAATGCTGAATGCCACTCGGGTCTGGGAGCTTCAGCTTTAGTAATATATGTATATGGCTCCCAGACCTGAATGGCATTCGGGATTCGAATTTCAGAATTGCATTCGGGAGCTCAACCAATGCCATTCGAGTCTGGCATATAATACATATATTACTAAAGCTGAGGCTCCCAGACCTGAATGGTATTCAGGAGCTCCCGAATGCAATTCGAAATTCGAATCCCGAATAGCATTCTGGTCTAGGAGCATCAGCTTTAGAATTATATGTATATACTGAACGCAAATTTTCGTGACGGCATGTGACTTTTCTGGCCAATCAGATGGCTCCTATGCTGCCATAACGAAATGTTGTGTTCAGACCTATTTGGATGCATTAAACCGAAAATACATCTGATTGGCCATAAAAGTCACATGTCTGATTCAGTTTAGTTTTTGAACGAATTTCGAATGGGATCTGAAATTCGGAAATTCGGAAATTTGGATTCGCACACTTGGGATGCATTGGGATTCGGAAATTTGTATGTGTCCGAATGTCTGCATTTCCGAAAATTTGTCCGAATTTTTATTCGGAACAAAACGAATTGCACCTGTCTACGGTTATCTTTTTACACCCCATGTAATGGAGAAGAAAAAGGTAGACATGTTTTAAGTCTAAAGGATCTGGTAGATGTGGTATTGCTGGACCAATAGGAATGAGAATTGAATTTAGTGTTGATTCCAAATAGAGGCCATTCTCCTTTAAAGAAGCTACCCTCGCCAGGGTTTAGTGCTCCTTTTTCTGTAGGGAATGGAATAAAGCAGATATACTCACCCGATCCTCAATCCCGCGGCAGTCAATGCTCACCTCTCTCCCCTTCCGCTTCAGCTGTGGATTTTCCTCAGTGTCTTCACGTCTAATCCAAGTGGGGAGAGAAGAGGCTGGAGGATCGTGATTCGGTGAGTATATTACTTTATCCCGTCACCTAGTGAAAACTTAACTCTTGACTCTTAACTGAGGAACTGCTCATCAGAAGATCAAAACCTGAACGCTAGTAAAAACCGCATCTCACTTGGAAATTAATTTCAGATTTTTATTGAACAAGAATATTAGATACAACAAACACATTTTGGGGGGAGAGGCCTCCCCCTTCCTCAGAACCTAAAAAAAGGTTTCTGGAAGAAATAATGAATGAGGAAATTCACTCTAGAGCCTGGGTTAAGGCTATAATGGGGCAGACCACACTACGGAGAGCCGAAATAGAGGGAGAACTGACCCCCCCGCTGACTTTTTCTGAAGTTCAATAAAGACTATTAACAATTTTTTTGAAATGTCCATTTTTACACGGTGCTGGTAGCCACATGTTCATGTTTTAAGTCCAAACTGGGTGGAAACCCTAACTGTCTCCATAGATACATAGGTGAAATGAGTGTAGCCAACCAAGGACAGGAAATGTGTTATTTGCAGGATCATCAAGTGAACATTTATGGAAAAAAGCCTAAAAAAGATAACTAATGCAGCTGCCACATCAAAGGATGGGTAAGGTGCAATATAATTTATTTTTATTGTTGCGTTTTTCGATATGCTTCAAACCTGGTTTACCCTGACCTGTGTGTTCAATCAAAGCGTTAGGATAGACGACATTGATTCTGCATCAATATATGGTTTCTTCATGTTAACTTTCATGTTCAAGATTTCTAGGAATTTTTTCTAATTTGATGGGATTTCTTCATTTCTTTCTCTTATTTCCCAGAATCCACAGCTCCCAGATGCCATTTATGCCGTTCTTGAGAAAACAGATATCTCAACTGAGTATGACACGCTAAAGGTAACACAATAGTCAAGCGTGTATCATTTATCAAGTACAAGTTCTTGCATAGAAAACACAAGCATACCCCATCCCAATTTGAAAATCCATGTATCCCATCGCACTTCTGACCGGAAGGTACCCAACATAGTAGGGTGAATGCAGTAGCAACAGATGCCTCCGTAAAACGTTTACGAATAGAAAATAGTCACTCGCACTCCAAAACAAATACAGTCAATCAATTTATTGACTCTGGTGATGACACCTCTAAGCAACATTTCTGGAACAAGTGGCCCCTTCCTCAGGCTACAGAGAGTTGCCTCCCTGTTTAGCTGAGGAAAGGGCCGCTTGGTCTGTATTCGTTTTGGAGTGCAAATGACTATTTTCTATTCCCATCCCAATGTGAAGGTTCAATAACCTAAAGGATTGGTCCACCTAAAAGGGATGTTAGTTATGGTCTGGTGGGCCCAATCAGCTCTTGGCTTCTCCTATGTCTTGGACACACCGTTAGCAAGATCTCTGTTATATAATTCCTGATTTCTGCCTACCTTGGAGGTTGATAATGGGCTTGTACCCATTGATGTTGATTTTCTCAAGAAGTAGTTATAGTTCTTAAGGTTGATTAAGACACAGGTCCATCCCGTTCAACCTACATGTGTGTAGGAGTCACTAAGAATTCCCATTCCCTTCTATATATTGTGTTCCCTGAGGAAGACATCTAAAATATTTTCTAAAATATATATATATATATATATACACACAGTGTATATATTTTTTAATATGTCCATGCTCTCAGGTGACACCACTACCTGGGGAAGGGAGTTCCACAACTTTTTTGCTCTAGTAGTAAAGAATCCTCTCCGTGGTTTGAGATGAAATCTTTCTTACTCTAATCTCAGAGGGTGGCCTCTTTTCTTCTTTAGGGACCTTAGAGTAAACAGTTTGTTATCGATCCTACCATCACGTTTCAACATTTTGTAGAATGAGATTATTATTATTATACAGGATTTATATAGCGCCAACAGTTTGCGCTGCACTTTACAATATAAGTAAGACATTACAATCACAATACAATTCAAGACAAGATGGTAAGGAGGGCCCTGCCCATGAGGGCTTCCAATCTAAAAGGGAGGGGCAAGTGATATATGAGGATGTTGCTGTGTGGGAATGAAGTCCTGGAGGCGAGTATGGGAGGAGTTGACAAGGGAGCTGGAAAGCAGTAGTTCTTGGGAAGAGCGGAGGGGACGGTTAGGGTGATATTTTGAGACAAGGATTGAGATATATCCGGGGGCAGAGTTGTGGATGGCTTTATAGGTGACTGTTAATATTTTGAATTGTATCCTCTGGGCGAGTGGAAGCCAGTGGAGGGATTGACAGAGGGGGGATGCAGGCACTGTGCGGTTGGTCAGGTGGATGAGTCTAGCAGCTGCATTCATGATAGACTGAAGGGGGGAGGAGCCTGTGTAGTGGAAGGCCAATGAGAAGTGAGTTATAATAATGAGATCATATTCCCTCGTAGACATCTCTTCTCCAGAGTGGATAAGTTCTATTTTTGTAATCTTTCCTCATAGCCCAGGTCCTACACATCCCTTGTTAATTGTGTGACCCTTCTCTGCACATGACTAGGGAAAAGAAAATCTGCTGTGTTAATGCGAGAATTAGAATGCATCATATATTTTGTTTCTAATTATGCCCATAGTTATACTTTAATCAATCGGGTTACACATCTCATTTTATTTTACAGCCTGCATCCATCGCACAACCCGGAGCTAAAGGAACGGATTGATTTGCAGGTCATAAATATGAATCTTTTGACCAACAAGAATAAAAAATATATAACTGTATATGATCCAAGTTAAAGAAGCAGCACAACACAAGCAAGCAATGAATACTCCTTTCTGCTTGATGGGAACGGCTTTAGTGTTGACAGATTTTGATGGTATCAGAGCTTACTCAAAAACGCGAGATATGCCAACATCCTCATACAGCAAGTCATTTGTGGAATTCAAAAAACTTCTAAGCACATGGCAATGATAAATTGGTGACCGAACTTTCTGCTTTGCTTTAAGCACAAAGCAATCATAGACATGAAATTGAGATTCTATTTGATTCTTAGCACTGAGATGGGGTCAAAATTGCCCTGCTTAAACCTGGTGGTGGTTTTCTGATGTATTTTTTTCTGTTTTGATTCAATCTTTCAATAAGCTTGTTTGAAGATGTCAATTTATTGGCCAGTTTCGATTTAACAATCAACCAAATTTTGGTTATTGATCATTCTCGAGGGTCTGACCATCACATTTGTGATCCTGGTGTATGAAAAGTGATTGAAATTGACATACAAATTGCCACACCTATGGCCAGCTCTAGGCAGCAAAAAACGAACTCTTGTTACAGTTATCTCCTTGAAACAGCTAAACTTTTCCCTGTATATTGCTTTGGCGCTGTTTGCCTGCTGTTCTGCATTGATTTTTAAAGAAGTTGTCTTATGAGCAAAAAAACCTGACTGTTGTTCCTTTGATTAATGCTCGAATGCTTATCTTTGTTTGTTAAAAGAAATGCTGAACAATCTTCCAATAAATAAAATCTTTATGTCTGCTATTATTGCCTGTCAGCAACTCCCCTGAATGAAGCACGATTTGTGGGCATTACTATAGTGGAGCTCAAGCAGAGCTCTGTCACTACTGCCCCCTCACTGCGAGTGTATCCGTTGGTCAGTACTATGTATACTTTCCAGACAGATGTGCTGACTTGCCCCTTCCACTTGCATGAGTAGTGACGGTGGTGGACTCGGGCAAATGCCTAGTGACAGAGGCTAATGCGGTAAAATCACAACTAATTAGGTATCTGTAAGATTTTGGATCGGGCTGACAGCAAGAAGAAGCTGTTAGTGATGGGCCGAACACCACCCGCATTCGGTTCGAATTCTAACTTTAGAACATGGGAAAGGTTTGAACTCAAACTCAATGCAAGTCTATGGGGCCAAAACTTTGACAGTCAATTATCCCCCTTTTGAAGGCTTATATGCAAGTTATTGGCCATAAAAAGGGTATGGGGATTGGGGTACTGCCCTGGGGGACATGTATGCATAGTGCCGTGTGGGAACTCCCCCTGACAGTTCATGTGTTTGCCGAACACACGAACTGACGATGTTCGAGTTGAACTCATGCTTGACTCGGACATCAAGCCCATCATTAGAAGCTATGACCTTAGCGGATATACCCAGCCGGGGTACCAAGATCCGTTACAGTATCCATATCACGTACCTGGTAGAGAAAGGAGTAGTGAGGAGGCCTTCTTTGCAACTCTTGTCCCGCACCCCTGAGAGTGGTGACAGGGAGTGAGAGGAAAAGGAGCAGCACCGGTGCCAGAGTGTGGAGGGCACTGGGTCAATCCGAATCTGTTCTCCAATGGAAGCAGGAAGCAGGTGTCGATGCAGCTGGGAAGACCACCAGGAACACGGCTGGAGCAGGACAAGGTCAGGCAGGCCAGGGTCAACACAGATCGGGCAGCGAAGTGCAAGGCGGCAGGCAGAAGAGTAGTCGAGCAGCAAGCAGAGGTCAAGGGTGGCAGCAGTCAGGCGTAGTTAAGGAGATCCGGGTCAGGCAGCAGAATACTGGAACAGACAGAGGCACAGGAACACACACACAGGAGCTGAAAGACCATCCAGCAATGATCCATTGGACTGGCAAGTTTAAATAGGGCCATCAATTCAGAGACGCTGCATCACTTCCTGCGCGCCACGTTAGCACGTTTCCGTGCGCACGTACGTTGAGTGCGCAATAGCGCCCGTTTCCCGCAAATGCGCACATGCGCAGAAGCATCCGCACGGCCAGGTATAGTCTTACAATCCATCTTTCACTGGGTTGTGTGGTCAAAAAGCAATGAAGGTGGGAGGCGCCCTCTAGACCATGCTAGTTCAGCATCCACAGCACCAATAGAAATGGGACAAAATGCTATGTTCACTTTGTCCCCTGGGTGATAGGAAGAGGTGACGTGTATGGGGGAGACAGGAATTAGGCGTGAACACAGATCAAAGATTTAAACAAAGTTACACAATTGTTAAACGTAACCAGTGAAATCTCCAAATAAACCTTAGAACTGGGGTCCTCACTTATATGCATATGATAAGTAGGTATCTTAGAGGCAGTGGTGTCACAAGGGGGGTGCGGCCCGCGTGACACGAATAGAGGGGTAGTCCATGGTCCCATCGCACTCCTGACCGCGTAAATCCCTTCAAGAATTGGGTGCTGCGGTAGTCAACGGGTGGCAACTGTAACAATCGTGAGCTAAAGCAGAGACACCGGCACTCCAAATTTGCTAAATACGTCTATTTATTGACGTGCATACCACGATCCACGTCAATAAATAGACGTATTTTGCAAATTTAGAGTGCCGGTGTCTATGCTGTAGCTCACAATTGGAGGGGTGACACCAAAATGACTGATAGTCATTTTGGTGTCACCCCTCTGAAAGGTCGGGCGCTCGGTCATGGACCGAACGCCCGACAGTATCAGGAGAGTGAGAGGAGGGGACCCGGCGGGATAACTTATCCCGAAGGGTGACTGTCCCCTCCTCTCTCAGAAGATATCAGAAGACTGCCGCGCATGCGGGGGGAGACACCCGGTAACCGCTCCGGGTGTCACCCAGTCTCGGGACGCCCCAGCTTCCAGCTTCCTATATGATGAACCCAAGCAAAGTTTTTTTGCTTGGGCACATTATATCGAAAGCTCTAAGTTACCTAATTTTCATAAACAAAGTTTTCTGATTTTAAAAGATTGCTTTCAAATGTTTTTGGTCAAACCTTCTCCTCGCTGTTTGCATTTCTCCTATTACCCTGTACTACAGAGTTCCGATCAACACACAACCTTCCATATTATTGAAGAAATGGGTGCCTCATAGACATGTGCGATTCTTTTCGTTCAAAATCAAAATTCGTGCGAGTTTTCCAAAATTCGGACATTCAGACACATCCGAATTTCCAAAACCCAATGCATCTGAATGCGTCCGAATCCGAATTTCCGTTTCCAAAATTCGGATCTCGTCTGAATTTCGTTCAAAAACTACATTGAATCGGACATGTGACTTTTCTGGCCAATCAGATGTGTTTTCCAGTTTAATATATCCTAATGGGTCTGAATCCCCAACGAAGGATGAAAAAGGTTGAAAATAGGTATTTTGATTAAAAAATTAAAAAACAAAAACTGGATACACAATGGAGAAGCAAACTACATGTTATTTAATTACTACTTGCATCTTCTTGCTTGTTCTAAAATTCGGTAAGCCATAGCAACCAATTAGAATTCGCTCAATTGAAGTCTTACCAGTACAAGATACATTCTGATTGGTTACTCTGGAGTAGTACGTTCAATAATACAAAAGGATCTGTGAATGGACTTATCTGTGTGGGTGGAGTCTATTAAAAAAAAAAGAGGAGCAGCCTGTGAGGAGAACAACCCCGCAATTCAGGTTATGTGGGGGCGACGTGCGGTGGGAGGAGGGTGGCAAAGTGACCAAGTTTCTCCCTGACTAACATGAGATACGATCTAAATGGTAAACCTAGCTGATCAAAACCATGTTCATCAAAAATACAAAAATAAAATAAAAATACTATCATTCCCCTTCCTGTTCATTGATTCTCAGTTGTCAGAAGGACTTCAGCATTAAACAATACTTAAATATAATAACAAAAATTTAATATGTTGCAGCTTACCAGTCCAAAGATGTGATGGCTGCATTAGTTTTATTTTTCCCCAGGCTTCCCCCCCCCCCTTTATATTTACCTGGTGATCCTGCCAGTAACACATTTCCTATCCTAGGGTGATAACACTTACTCACTGTACTGCATCAATGGAGGAGTTATCTGACATATACTATATAATGGTATGTGTTTTATTTTCTTGTTTTCCTTCCTTTGTACATTATTGAAGTGACAACAAATGCATACAGTAGTTGTCAATTGCCCTGATTTTTGCAAGATAACCAACGCTGTCAATCTTTTTTTTTTCTCCTCCATTAAACAACCATCATCCACATTACTACCACCTACTGGCAGAACTACTAAGTACAGTATAATGTATATGAGAAAGGTTGTTGCACTTATGTCTGTCTAAACAGCTTGCTAACAAATTTTTTTTTCTTTCTTTCTCTCTCTTTCTTGGAAAGAAAGTTGCTCATATCAGAAACTCCCAGGAACAAGCAACTTCTGCAAATTGTATCTTGTGCATGTAAGTGTAAGCAAGTGATTCCGGTCTGTGGTTCTCATTTCTGAAATCTAACATCCAGTTGACGAGCCGAGCAAGTAAGTAAATAATATAGAATGATAGGCTGGCTACAATTTTAGAATAATGTAAGAAACTATTGTTACTAAATTGTCATATTTTCCCTTGTGTCTTTCTCATATTTATAATACACTTGCTGCTATTTAGTATAAGCTGGTTGATTATTAGCAATATCCAATCTATCACTGCTGTACAAAGACCAAGGATAAAAAAGAAAGCTTGTTTTATTTGTTACTAATGTATATACCTATATATGTACCTATATATAAAAAGGACACCACCACTAGGTCACATGATAAACAATTGCTTTCTATGTGCCCTATTCAGATCTCAGATCACAATGCGGGTATGATGGTTTTTTTCAATGCCACTGCAGGTCACTGCACCGCAGAGCAACCCACCACTCTGCTGTGCGAAGACCTGAACAAAGCGTACACATAGTACCAATAAAGGTAAACAATTTAAACAGTGACAGCTCCAGCAGTGTGCAAATCGTCGCACATACCGCAATGCACTAGCCCGATTGCTAAAATGCCCCATGAACGGCCTCTGAAGTTGAACTGCAAGCTAAATACATAGTTGAAGTACTTACTGTACATGGAAGCTGTTTTACCTGCCAAGGGATTGTATTTTTGTCCATCCTGTACTGAAATGTATGCAGCTCTGTTACATGGCAGGGCAGAAGACCTGATTTTTCTCTGTTGCACTTTAGTAACTCTTACAATTCTTGTTCCTCTCATAACCTTTAAAGTGAGAAGCAGTTGACTGATGAACTCATCCCACTCACTCTGCTCTCTTTTCCTATCAGCGTTTCCATCGCACTGAAGCACGACTTTTTGGCTCCTTGTGCTGCTTTTCCCTCCTCCAGTCTGAACTCTGCTGTACAGGCACTGCAAGAGTCTGATACCAAGTCAGATACAGTTGCTTTTACTGCCTACATCAAAATAAATACATTTAATGATGTATTAATACATACAGAGCTGCATTCATTTTTTGTCTTTTAAAGTTCAACATAAACTCACTTACTGTTTTTTGTTTTTTTTTACTATCTATCATCAAGTCCTGGCATTATTTTCCTTTTCCTAGCATTTTTCATTTTTTAGTCTACCCTAGAATACAATTGACCTTGACTATTCAGCTATTTTAAAGCTCTGATTGACACATTATGAAACAAATAAACTCTGGGATGGGAAGCTAAGTAAATTAATTAACATAATCTTTGCAGACCCTCAGGGTCCTTATTGGTTCCAAATTTAAATGTACCATACGTACAATTTTTTTTTTTTTTACAGTTACATCCATGATTGTATGTTATCACCAACAAGCACAGTACAGTATGGATATCACAAAGAAGATTCTGGTCCTGACCCTTCTTCAAGGTAAATTAGATTCATATTAGGAGGAAACTTGATAACTAGATCGAAATACTAAAAAAGTCACATCTATTTTCAGGCCTTCTGCCGGGACTTCTGTGTCAGAGGTGGGAGTTCCCTTCCAAAATTGTTGGTTTGATTGGATCCTGTGTGGAGATTCCGTGTACGTTCTACCCTCCTAGGAATTCTAGGACATCCAGTACTGTTTGGTATTTATATCACCAAAGCAGATATCTTCAGATTTTTAACAGTCAAGGAAGTTCTGATGTATTACTGTATTACCAAGGCAGAACCTCTCTAGTAAGTGGGAGTCCTAGCTGTTCACTGAGGATAGACCCTGTCAGAGGAAATGATGGCTATGGCTATTATTACCCAGGAATGGCAGAAGATCAGCTTACAAATTCCTATTCACTACACTTTATGCTTCTGAAGCTTAATGCCACAGGTAAGCATCTTTTTATGGGGCTAATGGGAAGTCTTGGGTTTGAGGAACGGCCATACAAATTGCTGTCTATCGTAGCACAGTTTTGAGGGGAAGGGTTTGTAGGCTTCCCTATGTTATATTCATTTACATATGTATAAACCTTTTGGATTAAGGAACCGACCTTCTTTCAGTTCTTTTTTAATTATTTTTGAACAGTTAACCAGAGCCGTAGCTAGCTCCCTTTCCCCCGAGGCAAGAACAGAAAATTGTGCCCCCCAACAGACGTGCAATGTCACCCGACGCTGCAATGCATCATGTGATGTCATGCGCCCCGCCTCCAGGATGGTGGTGCGCATGCTTGGAATGCGCTGGTGGCCAAATCCAAAATAGCATAAAAATGTGTTTCGTTTGACGAAACTACCAAAAGCATTTAAAGTTTCTGTTCATTTCGTCCGAAACAAATTTTAAGTCTTTGCACATGTCTAATAATATGTGTGCATGAGTGTGTGAGTGGGGTGGGGGGGCTTTATTTATTCTTTAGTGCTGTCACTTCAGGATGGTCGAGCAGTGAGGAGAGAAAGATCCACCCGCTGTCAGATCCTGGCCAAGCGGCTCTCTCCTCACCGCAAGGCCATCCTGAGTGACAGCTCTCACCTTCACCACCCCACTGGCTGCAGTGATCCATTTCTCATCTGATCCCCGCTGCCTCTGTCCATACAGGTGGGGGAGAGCTGGAGCCTGTGACCCTGCCAAGCCACAGCTGTGTTGGAGCCTGTGCTCGCCATAGCAACAGGGGCGAGGGGGCCGGCCTTGCTGCGTCCCCTCTCAGCTGTGCCTGAGGCAGGTGCCTCACTCGCCCCATGGTAGCTACAGCCCTGCAGGTAACTGCAGCCTGGGTACAGAGTCACACTGTGAGGACTTTGCTAAGGCTCTTGCTGGTACTGAGCATTTTAGTGACTGATATTACTTGGGTGTGTGTGTGTGTCGATGACCATGTGCACTGCAATCTAGAAAAGTTAATTTAATTTCATTCTGAATTAATATTTGTACGAATTTTCGTTAAATTTAGACATTTGGATGCATGTGAATTTCCGAATTGGAACACGTCCCAATGTGAACAAATCAAAATGGCCATTTAAGGAAACTTTGGATCTGTCCAAATCTTATTTTAAAAACAAAACTAAATTGAACATGTTCTCTGGCCAATCAGATTTTTTGGGGGCTTTTGGGGTGCAGTACAGACACTGTCCGAAATGAAAATTCAGGTGGATCCGAAACTTAAATGACAAACGGATTAGAAATACAAATAGCGAATCAAATCGGATTCCAGATCCCCCCTCCCCCCCCAAAAAGAAAGAAATATCTGAATAGATTCAAAACTAAACAATTTAGTTTTGCGGGGTTACATGTCTAGTGCAAGCGGGGGTTACATAGGTGCAACCAACGCATGTCTGCAGGTACTTTTTTTAAAACATTTTTTTTTACTTAAAGGAGAACTATTGGGAGAGTAAAGGAACTCTTCCCAATAGTTTGAGCAAGCGTGTGAACCTGAAGCTCACCGCTGATTGCTCAGCTCACAGCTTCTCCCTGCAGAGAGAGGTGATTGTCATTCACTGCTCCCCACAGGGATTCCCCCCCCCCCTCTTTGCTCCTCCAGTACTCATTGGCGGGACAGACAGGGGAAGGGGTGGGCACAGCTGTCAGGGGGGTACGGCGGATACTCATGTAAGGGGCCCCGGCAGCCTGGGGGCCCACCCGGGTGCCTTACATGGCTATCGACCGACGGTGAAGGGCAAGGAGGCAGAGGCCTGGCCCTCGCAGCGCAGGGTCCCATCATTGCCGCTTCAGCGGCTTTGAGACAAGCTAGGGCCCCATCAGCGACGCTGCTCATCTGATGTCAGACTGGCTGGAAGTGATGTCACGTTAGTGACGTGACGTAACTTCTGCCCGGTCCGGCGGCAGATGAGGCCATGTGTGCGGGTATGAGGAGCTAGGAAGGAAGGAAGGAAAGGATGGGAGGGATGCAGCCCTGACCAGCCCACCTGAGACCCCTTCAGAGCCCACCATAGACAGTCTAAGATGGGCTGTGCAGAATCTATCGTGGGCTCTGCAGGGTCACTCTCAGGTGTCCAGTGCATCACAAAGCCCTGCGTCCAGCGTGTCACTAAGCCCTGCGTCCAGCGCATCACTAAGCCCTGCATCCAGCGGCGCGGTGGGGGGCCCGGCCTAAAGCCGTGTAAGCGGCCCCAAAATTTCTGTTGGCTGCCCTGGCGGTGACTAATTTACAACAAACGCAGGGACCATGGGGAACAAAAGTAGCCCCCCTCCAGAAGGAAGGACAGTGTCAGCATGAAGTCAGAGATGATTGGAGGATCTACAGCCGAGTGATACACAAATAAGAGACATTTCTGTTATTAGTTAAAGGGTTACTAAACTCTCAGCAGTTTTTGCATATATACTGCTACCAACATAAAAAAGAAAACTTATCAAAAGGGTTAAAACGTACCCGCGTCTCCGCTGCACGCTCCCAACCCGAACATCTGAAGATTGTGGGGCCACCGCAAAAGATGTTGGGGCGGGCGCATGCGCAGTTCAGATCTTCATCTGGGAGATGAGGAGAGACACAAGGTAAGTAAATGCAGCAGCGTGCACCCGCACAGACTCCGTGGGACAGGAAGGGCCAGTTAAAAGAGAGGAGTCAGCGCTGGATCAGAGACTGGCACCAGCGCTGGAGGGCTCCTGAAAACTAGGATCAAGAGGTATAATTTAAGGTAAGTCCTTACACTAGCATGGGGAATATCCTTTAATGTCACTTTAAGGTACATGAATGTATTTATAAGATTTAACTCCTGAGTGTAGTGTCACTTTAGGGAAGGACAATGAAAACTTGGATGGGCAGCATAACCAGGACTCATTAAGGAAGTCAGGAAGGGGCTTTCAGCATTTTACTAATACTTTAGAGAATCCAAACCAAAAATGTAATTCTCTTTAGCAATAACAAAACTTTAGAGAACTTAACCATAAAATGTTTCAGATACTCCGAGCCCACCGGAACTTACTGGAAGGGGCACAATGTATGAAGGACGTCCTAAAATTTTTACATGCTCTGTAGAGCACACATGTGGATCCAGTCCACCTTCTCTAAAGTGGAACAAAGCTGGCCAAACCGAGAGACGATCTGAAGATCTATCTGGAGGATATTGGAGAGAAATATCGAGGCTTACATACATTCCTTCACATGAGGATGACAAAACACAAATTCAGTGCACAGCAACTTATCACAACGGAGGAACGTCACACAATGCAGCAATACTGAGCATCAGATGTATGTAAAACTTAGCTTTATGCAGAAATGTATCTCTTAATAAAATCCACACTTCTGGGCCTCATATGTTCATCCAGAAAATCGTAAGGGTAGATTTCAACGGGCTTCAACAGGGCATTTCTATTAAAAATAAGTGAGTGTGACTTTCATTAAACATTAACTGGAGGGAATTTAATCACTATAATTTAAAACACATTCACTTCAAAGAATTACCTGCATTGAATAGTTGGTGAATGTCAGATTCACTGCTTTATAAACATGCCGTTTAGTGCTATGGATTCTGGGTTAGGTTATGGTTAGGATAAAAAATAGAAATAAAAGTTAAGAATTAAGGTTTACTGTTAGGATCAGATTAAAAGTTACGTTTTAGGGTTGGGTTAAGGGAGAAGGATCGTTAAAGGTTAAATGGGCACCTGTGCCCAGACTACAGAAATCAGGGCTATTCACAAAAGGGTGAAGAGTTTGGAGAAGTCAGGAGAAGTGAACAATCTAGGACAACATAGCTGATTTGGAAAAAATCTCCAATTCAGCTCACTTTCCAGTTCAGCTATGTTGTCCTAGACTGTTCACTTCTCCGGCCTTCTCCAAACCCTCCAGCCTTTTGTGAATATCCCTGTAAATTATTTATATATTCTTAACGAGCAGTAAAAGGCCTCCCACACCTATCTAGCTGCTTGTAATGTGAGTAAATTCATTCTCAACAGTCTTTAACAATAATAATAAAGACTCTATGATCAGTTTCAGTCCATTTCAAACAGTTTAATAACACCTAATGTGTGTTTAGATTAGATGTCTGGAGGCCTGCCAAGATTCTGCACTTTATAGCATTTTTGTGCCCCTGTTGTGATCTGTGAAGATTAATTTCTCCAGGATGCCTATAGCTACAGAGAATATAGTTACATAGTATTTGAGGTTGAATAAAGACACAGGTCCATCATATTCAACCTTTATGTGTCTGTGTGTGTAGTGCATGTATGTATAGGAGTCCCTGCGTGGTCTTAGTTTTTAAGAGTATCTGTACCCCTGTATGTTATGATCCCTTATGAAGGTATCTGATTGATTTTTGATTGAATCAATACTCACTGCTGATACCACTGCTTATGGCAGAGGTTCCAAAATTTAACCACTCTGACTGAGAAGAAGCCCCTACGCCCTTTGTGGATAAATCTTTTCTCCACCAATTTTAGTGGCCTCAAGTCCTTGTTAGGGAGTTTACAGTAAAAGGTTTACTGCTGATGTTGCCATCACCACCAAACATTTTGTACATTAAAATCATGTCCACCCTTATTCTTCTCACTTCCAGCGTGAACAAGTTTACATTTAGCAACCTTGTCTCATAGCTTTGATATGTGTAAATCCTTTCCTGTGCATAGGTTTGCCATAGGTTCACTTCAAGGCTGAAGTTATGTTTTAGGGATAGGATAAGGGATAAGGTTGGGCTTTAGGGTAGAGAATTAGGATCAGGTTAAAAGTTAAGACTTAGGGTTGGGTTAAGTTAGAAGGATAGAGTGAGGGCAAAGGTTAATTGTTGGGGTCAGATTAGAGGTTACATTTTAAGGTTAGGTTAAGGAAGAGGGTTATGCTGGCGTTAAGGGTTATGGTAAGTTAAGTCTTATGGGCTACTGGGAAATGGAAGTTTAAGTGTGTGTGGTGGCCTATGGGCTCATTTAAGGCTAGGGGTCAGATGATGTGTGAGGTCATTTCATTTTTGGGCTTGTTTTTGACTCCAAAATCCCTGCACTGAGAACCACCGGGAGTTGGGTTCTTGGATCTGGAAAACATGGTAACTTTGTTAAGGAGCAAAATTAATATATCACCTTTGTGTTGGGAATAGTGACTTCTTATTCCATTGTTTCAGGGACTCTAGTAATGAAATTTGCCCTTTAATAAACTGTTTAATCAATTTCAGGTATATTTTTTACATGTAGAGGAACCATCCTTTGGCCTTTAAATGGTTGGGCATGCCTAAAAATTGTTTAGGGAATGTTTTACTGCTTAAGGGGACACTGCCAGAAAAGGATCATGGAGGCTGCCATTAACTCTCCCTTTTAAATGCTAGTTCCCTAGCTGTCATGTTAATGCATTGGCTTTAATGTTGTCTGAGTAGCAGATCTGGAATTAGTATAAACATAAGGAGGCCTGACACTTTTTCTAACATTTATTTAAAGCAGGCTTGTTCTGGGTCTGTGATTCAAAAGTGCTTAAGTCAGCACAGCCAGTCTACTTGCAATTTCATAAGGTGACCTGCAATGACAGCTCTAATACCTCCATTAAAACAGAATCGCTTTAAGGCCTTGAGAGATATAGGAAGTCAGTATGTTATGCTACTTGTCAGCAATCTAGAAAACCAAAACGACAGTTTCAAGTGGAATTGCCCTTTAAGCAAAAATATATTTTCTTCTTCACCAGATGCACCAAAAGATGTGACGGTCAGCTTACCCAAAGACACAGCATTTGTAGAGGGAAGTGATGTGACTTTAACATGCACCAGCAGATCTAACCCTCCTTCGTTCAGATATGAATGGTACCGCAGGAATAGCAAAATTAAATTAGAACTTCAAGATCAGAAGATCAAAATGCTGAATGTCAGCAAAGACACTGAACTTTTTTCTTGTGCTGCAATAAATGATGTAGGAAGAGGAGAATCACCACCAACAAAGATATCTATGCAATGTATGTATATCATACTCCTCAGTAATAGAGACAAACCTTTAGATTGTCTTAAATTGTAATATATCATTTAACAACATATTTGATGTGTTTTGTAGATGCTGCTATTGGAGTTCAAGTCATTGTGCTTCACCCAACAGAGGGAGCCACTGAGCTAAAGTGCAGTTTTGAGAGTAGCAGCCCCAATGTGACGCATTACACCTGGATTAAGGATAGAAACACCCTAGTAAAGGAAGTCAGACAGATCCTGGTATTAGATAGCAATGAAGATGAATCTGGCTCCTACTACTGCATCGCTCACAACACAGCTGGAAGCTCAAACTCCCCACAGCTGGATTTTAGAGGTCAGAAATTAAATTCATTTTCCTTGTAAACACTTCTAAAAAAAATACATTTAAAAAAAAAAGTTTTTCGAGGTAGATATTTTTGTCCCTAGCTGTATAAATGAAAGTTGTCCCTGAGGGCCATGTCACACTAGCAATTCTGTCAAATCTCTTCTAAAAATGACCTGTCTTAGGGGCATAGCTTGGCAGTAGACATGGGTGCAGATTAGGACCACAGCTCTCTGCGTCTCATGCCAGTGATTCCGTCCTTACAGACCCCTACTTATGCAAGAAATCACTGCTTATCCATTCACCATCCAGATATGATAAAAAATAGGGCACAGGAAACATTCCAGCATTGGGTGCTGCTTTTTATGTGTTAAAGAATGTGTTTCTGCTCACACTAAAACCACTCTGATTTCCGTATGTGGTTTTGTCAGGGTAGTTCCCCTTTTCTCCTATCCCCTTAATTTTCCTAAATGCAGGTCCCACTGACAATATACTTTTCACCCAAAAAAAGGGGACTTAGTATGACTAACTGTGCTATAAACCTTCTGAACTATAAACCTTCAAGTATGATCTACTTCCCATGGTGGCATATCCTTTAATCCCAAAAAGGGAGATGCTCTTCACAGGAACATTACAAGTTCCTCTTCGATAGCAGAGGCATCCAGATCGTCAGCATTAAATAATCCAATAGGGCCATCAAAGTCTTGAGACGTTGTTACTTCTTCAGATATGTGATGCAGATACAGAAACTAGAAGTAAATAGTAAATGGGGAGTAAATACATGCTAATAAAACACTACATGTAAACAATGGATGGAGGTTAAATATCTGAGTACAATTCAAGTGCCAGACAAATATTTTTTGAGCTGACTTATGTATGGACACGCATAACTCAGTTGTCCAGAAAAAACAAACTTCTTTAACTTTTCATTTGCAAAAGATTAGATGGAGGCGTTGCCTGCTGTCTTTAGATGTATCAAAATAGTCACCCAATTGAGCCAAAATCCGTGGCAAGTGGGTGATAATGTTCTCCCTCAAGATGCCTACTCTAGTTTGTTGGCTCCTCAGCTTTTGTTGTCTTATTTTCTATGTGACATTGCTCTATATTTGTAGACGAGCATTTATTGTAGCTACTAAAGTTCTCATAACTTTCTTCTGCACAGATAGCAACGGTGCTAAACACAGTCCTAATTTAATTCTGATCCTGGGGGTTTTGGCTGGAGTCATCCTTCTGATCATCGTTGTCTACTTTTATACAAGGTAAGGCAGACAAGTCACCCAAGTAAATCAAAGCCAGTTTTCAGTCCTGTCTAGTTTTAGTCATAAGATACCTTGATGACCAATGGACCTCATGTATGACTAGTCAAGATGCTGCTGAACCCATGGCTGAGCCCTTCTTGTTTTACTGAAAAACAAAAGAAACGCAGAGACACGATGTAGTTCCACGGGACAGAACAATCCATTAAACATATTACTACTACCTAATAGTAAGACTGCTAATTAGAGTATGATGTATACGAGAATGGTTGTTGCACCTATCTCTGTCTAAAATGTAATCTAACACACTCTCCCTTTAATTTTTTTTTCTTTTTTTCATTCTTTCACTGAAAGACCCCTACCCCGCACCCCTGACCTCCCTCACCAAGTTTTTTATCCCCAATATTTATCTTTCTTTCTCTTTTCCATTTGTATCCTCAATCTTTCTCTGCCCCTTTATTTGTATCTTTGCGTCTTTCACTTCCTAACTTTTTTCAAGAAATAATGGCAAAAGATGGAATTATAAGGATTTCTATCCAAAATAGTAGTCTGTTGTAGTCTCTTGCAGTCTAGGCTGCAACCCTGATGGTCCATGGAGTGTTAATCAAAGGCTGTTCCAGGTAGCTTAATAGCTGGGGCAGCTACAGTGAGGCCACAGAGCCTTATCTGTAGGAAGGTAGACCAAAAGCTACACTGGTGGGAATTAGTATTGGAAAAAATATCTATCCATATCTTTTTTTTTTATACAACATAACAAACCAGATATATGCTAAAGAGTTATATGGTATTGTGTGGCAATCCCACTGTAGAATTGAGTGTTATGATTAACCTGGACTCTCAGCCAGGGGATCTGAGATGTGTCCGAAAGCAAGGGTTTGTTTGGATTCTGCTTGGGATCCTGGACATGGGAGAGTTCAAAGTAATTCAGGAGGGATGAGATCTCTAGTTCTAGATCCAGGCTTTATCAGTGGCCAGCACCCGATGATTACACAGGTGTTCACAACCCTTAAGAAAAGGATGCTGGTTAGGGGAATTAGCTCCTCCTGGGAAATAGGAACAAACTATGTTCAGGGGTCAGGAGGACTCCCCCAGAAGTCAGAGAGGAGTCAAATGAGCTCCTGCTGGGATAGGAACGGAGGAGGACTCCCCCAGAAGTTAAAGTGTCAGGTGATGTGTGTGCTGGAGGCACACGAAGACAGCGAGGGAGGCTGGGAGAGAACTGTTGAGGCTAGCAGAGCCGTGAGCCTTAGGGACCACCGGTACAAGTGTTGGACAGCACTTCCAAGAGGACCAGTGTGTCAGAAGTGGTAACGTGGAAGCCAGAAGGCTAAAGTTGTGTTGTTTTGAAGCATTGCATGGCTGTTATGCTGACCAAACCCTGTAAGGGTATCCAAGGTGGATGTATGAACTTTCGTTTAAATAAAAGTGGGCTAGTAGGCCCTTAAATAGAAGGTAATGTGAGTGGACTGCATCCTTAAAGCACTCACCATATGCACTAATATCCCCAAACATCACTTTATATATACATGATGAGTTATCAATATTATTGCTAAACAGTACCATTGTAATTATAATTACTTTTTTATTATTATCTTTAATAGAATTAAAGCACGTCAGAAATCAAGGCATGAGGTATGTTAATAAAAAAAATATATATATATATAGTGTTTTTGCATATTTTATTTATTTACTAATTTGTGCTCAGGCATACAAAATATAAATTTTAATAATACTGTTTTTTTTGTTCAGATAAAAATGAATTATTTTTGTGATTATTTAATTCTTACTTGTGCAGTTCAGTATATGTATGTGCAAGTTGCTCATTGGCTAAATTGGAAGATTTGCAAGCAAGGGTGTGCATGAATGACCACCATTCTCCTGCCACACGTATTCTATATAATCAAACCTACTCAATAATGCTGGATTTTTTGAAAGATGCCTCATATGTTGCAGTAGTGTAATTCTCTATTTTTTTATATTTTTGTTTTTTAAACCCAAATATAAGGGGGTGTTTTTTTTCTTCTTTCTTTCTGACTCCAGAATTCACAACGTCCAGATGCCACATTTACAGATCTGTTGGAAACAGAGGTTTCAAATGGTTATGAGGTAATGAAGGTAAGGAAATAACTGGTGAATTTTAATTCTAACAAAGCAAAACACAAGTTCACCGAATAATACAGATCATACTGTTTATTACATGGCAAGATTGAAAGACTCATGAGCTCCTGGTACAAACCAAGCACCTAAACCCCCAACCAGGTAAAAAACAGCTACATATAGAGGAGTTATTTTGCCTATCCTGGTCAGACTGGGGTTTTAACTCCTGGGCTAGCTACAGGAGGGATTTGTTTGGTGATCTGTTGGGCTACACTAGTGCTTGGATTGTTCCAGAAATCTTTGTGCAGTAGTTGCAATGAAAACATTTTAATTCTGTCATTAAAGGATAAGTGCACTTTATAACAAATTGCATTTACCCTTTTTTTCCCTTTTCCCCAGACCTAAACATAACCCACTCTCCCCATCAACAGATGTATACTTACCTTGATCTTCATTTCCGCTGTTTTTTTTAAATTCCAGTGCCAGAATCTATTGCTGTCCTGGCCATCCCTGCACATTAGTGCCACATTGGCTTCCATGGGGGTGTGTCCTGAGGCCATAGATGATCGGGGTCAATACCATAGAACTTTTCGGTGCTGTAATTTGCAGACACAGCCTGGATAGTGAGACTTACCCTGTTGGATGCGAGCAAACAGCAGAACCACACCCTTTGGGCCAGGGTAAGCATGCGTCTGTGGAGCGGAAGGGTGCATCCGGCTAGGTCAGGGGACGGGTGCGAAAAGGGAAAGTGCACTTTCTTTTAGTCTAAGGAACAAAACACATTGGTTTACTCCCTAGCACGAAGCAATGCTGTGCACCTTAAGAGGCTAGACTTAAGACATTTAACCCAACACTAAGCTGTTTCTTTCGGATGGTGTATTTCTCTGTTGTATATTCCACAATGGTAGAAGTTTAAAATTAAATAAAAAACACAAATTACACAGATGGAACATACCAATAAAACATCCAGACTGCCAAAAGGCACTGCCCTATTCAAAGCCCTTCTAGTTGATCCTTAAAGTACATGTGAAGCCCTAACTTTTTAGCTAGTTTTGGATAGATTGGAAAAAGAACAGTACTGCTGTCAGGCTTTTACTGCTATCCAGGGGCCTCCCAAGGGTCACGGGAGGAAACAAACTAGCGTCCTCCCGTGACCCAAAGCTTAGTATATCGCAAGCTACAGCTCGCGGTATACTGAGACCGCCGCAGCCGGGACGGATCCCGACATTACTGTCAAGATCCACCCAGCTGTGTGATTGACAGCTGGCTCTGCCTATCTAGAGACAGAGCCAGCTGTACAGACAGCGCTGGAGGATCGGAGCGGAGAGGGAATCCCTGCAGGGAGCCGTGAGTGACAGTCACTGCTCTCTGCAGGGACATGCTCGAGAAGTGAGCGAGCGGCGCTATGTGTTTTGCTCTCTTTCCGATCTATTGAGCTGACGTGTGACAGTCTCATTGTCACAGGCCAGCTCGAACTATGAGGTTGAGTAAAAATCACTCACCTCATAGTTCTCCTTTAAGGATCTCTTAGATTGGCTTTGACTAAAGTAGTGGCTATTATCAGTCTTTCTGTTTTAGTGGTGTTTTCAGAGATGGTGGTTCCACCTCTGTGATTTGTATTTTTAATTCTTTTGAAACTGTTACCATTTGTGTTTATGGAACAAAGAAGTACATGATCGCAAAGAAACAGCATAGTCTTCGGTTAAAAGTCTTAAATCCAGACTCGTAAGATGCACAGCATTGTTAAGTGCTACAAAGTCATACAATGGGGGGAATTTATCAAAACCGGATCAGACACAATCTGGAGCAGCTCTGCATGGCAACCAATCAGCTTCTCTCTTCAGTTTGTTCAGTTAAGATTTGAAAGTCAAAGAGAGAAGCTGATTGGTCGCCATGCAGAGCTGCTCCAGATTGTGTCTGCTCCAGTTTTGATAAATTCCCCCCAATGTGTTTTGTTGGGTTTCCTTCTAGAGAAGAGTTCAGCTTGAAAGTGTTACTAAACCCTTGTTAACAAATTGTATATCTAGCACTATACCTTATGTACGTCTATTCTTGCTGGTTTCTTTTATATGCCCCTGCTATTTTCACCTACAGGGTGTCTACGTTACCATTCAGGGTCTACCTGGGAGCACCCTGACATGCATGCTCCCAGCTACATAGTTACATAGTATTTGAGGTTGAATAAAGACATATGTCCATCAAGTCCAACCCATTGTGTGTGTGTGTGGGTGTAAAGATCCTCGCGTCATCTCGTTTTTAGGAGTACTTGTACCCCTGTATATTACCGTTTCTCAGGAAATCGTCCAAAAGCCTCTTGAATGATTCCAGACTATTAGCTGAAATCACTGCTTGCGGCAGTGAGTTCCAGACCCTAACCGCGCGAACTGAGAAGAATCCCCTACGCCCCTTGTGTTTGAATTTTTTTTCTACCAGTTTTAGGTGGTGTCCTCTAGTCTTTGTTACGGAATTTATCGTGAAGAGTTTATTGCTAATGTTGCTATGACTATGGAACATTTTGTATGTGAAAATCATGTCCCCCCTTAATCTCCTTAGTTCCAGCGTGAACATATTTAAATTTAGTAACCGTGTCTCATAGCTCTGGTCCTCCATCCCTTTGATGAGTTTGGTCGCCCTTCGCTGGACTTTCTCCAGTTCAAGGACATCCCCTCTGTGTACCGGTGCCCAAAACTGCACCGCATACTCCAGGTGAGGCCGAACCAGTGATGTGTAGAGTGGCAATATTATAGACTTATCCCTGCAAGACATTCCCTTCTTGATGCAGGACAGAACTCTACTAGCTTTGCTTACCGCAACCTGGCATTGTAATCTATTATTGAGTTTATGGTCTACAGTGACCCCCAAATCTTTCTCCATTTCAGACTTCCCTAGCGGCATACCCATTATTGTGTAACCCATTTGCGTGTTTTTTGTCCCGAAGTGCATAACTTTGCATTTATCAACATTAAACTGCATCTGCCATAAAGTTGCCCACTCCCCTATTTTATCCAGATCCTCTTGTAAAGTTATACTATCTTGGTTTGTTTCTATTACCCTCCCATGAAGGTTTGGGAGGGGTCAGCTAAAGCTCTATGAGAGTAGGGCTTGGGCATGTGGGATCATGGGAAATATAGACCTGACATAGGAGGTAATCTGTGAACAGTGTGCACGCTGTGATCCAAATGTTTGGGGAAACAACACAAGGATAGAGCAGGCTGTACAAATTTTATAGAGTAACTCCACTAAGAAAAAATGTATCCCCTCTGGGCGATCATTTCCCATTGCAAGGATTTTAACAAATATTGTTGCAGATTCCCACTTTTTTTGTTTTGAAGACAAAGCTGCTTGTTTTACCATGTGCTTTGCAAACTGATCCCTGAATGGAAGAGTCTGGGTTCATTATAACCTATCAGGGGGACTTTCTGTGTTGTCATGAGAAAAGTTGCAATGTCTGTATCCTTTAATAGTAAAGATAAAAACAATTGACGCAGTGCAGGTTTAGTACTATTTAACAAAACTATTTTTTTCAATTACAGCCTTCATTCCCTGCTCCACCTGCAGCCGGAGGAAAAGACTTAACTTCAGATGACCAGTATGAAAACCTTCAGAGAAAATAATGAAAGAAACCCCTATATGAGTTGCTAGGGAAAGTACACATATTCTTTAAATGTTGGAAAGGAGGAAATACAGCTTTACTATGAGAAGTCAATGTTTTTAATTTTTTATTAAATAGATATATTCATTTTTTTAAATAAATGTATTTTAAACACAAGTTAATGAGCACCGTGTTTTCAGTACCACTGACCCTATTTTTATCTGTCCTGTATTGCTCAAAAACCTTAAAAAGGATTAAAAAAATTTAAAAGAGTACTTGTGATATGAATAAATTAAAATGTGTATAAAGCCAATTTTTTTTAGGGTTGATAGAGTGGAGAGATTAGTGTCATTGGGGAGATTTCCCTTTATTTCCTATCCTGACACAGCAGGGAGCAAGATCTCTCCAAAGCAAGGGGTAATCACCTATTACGATAGCTGACACCAGAACATGTTTTCCCATTGGAAGATCGCTCCTCTATTCCTGTTCTCTCAACACAACTTTGGGAAAAAATGGGATATCCTATCACTTTCTGCACCAGGTGGCAATGGTCACTAAGAGCAAAATAGAACATGATACCCGCAAACACAAAAATAGAGGACGGGTATTCTGAATAGTAGCAGCAGCATCAGATCATATTAGACTGACCTCTGAAAAATTATTATAGACAGAGGGCCGCCAGGTTAATTTATGACCCTGTAAAAGCAGTCACAGTCCTTGTAGTTCCCTACCAGGCTTTTGCTTCCTCCATATGATACCTGGATCTGTGGTTAATTAATAATTTTTACAATGTCCAGATGGCAGCTTATACCCAGCTCCTCTGCGACACTCTTCAGCAAGAAGATCCTTTCTCCAGACCAGCTTCTATCAGGTATCCACTCCAGCAATGACTTAGACCCCAGAGCCCCAGCACATGCCCGTCATCCTCACACAGACCTCCTCCCAGGGAAGAGAGCTTTCTGGAAAGGTGCTAAAAAATATTATCATCTCCCCAGCCATACCTCTGAGCAAGTTTCTCAGGGATTGGTTGAGTCAGTCAAATATTCATAACCTGTGGTTGACCCTCCTACATTGTATTTAAATGGAAACCAGAACCACAACATTTTGCATTAAAGCAATAGTATTAAATATTATTCCCCATCGCATGTCTCTGAACGTTCTTGAATGAGAAAGAAGGATGTCTGTGAAAGTTCTCATTCATCCAGGTCATGGTATATCTGTAAACAATAAGTCAAGGCAACTGGACTTGCTGTATTTTTCTTGATGACGTTTCAGTGGACATCCGACCAGCTTTCTCAATTCATAATTCTAAGAAAAATACAGCAAGTCCAGTTGCCTTGACTTGTTTTTTACAGGTATGAGAAAGAAGGACATCTTTTAGTACAAAATATGTAGTCAAAGGACACCCTCCCAGTTACATGAAGTATTTTCAAATAACAAATGCAATATCTTAAAGGGTTGACTAAAAGATTTAGTGTAGTATAACACCTTTGGTAGTCAAAGGGTCCATTTTTACAGATTTATATACATTAGAGCAAAATGGAGGACTACTAAAGAGGAAACAGGGATTTGGTTCCAAAAGAGGGACAGTCCCTCCAAATGAGGAACAGTTGGGAGCTATGCCTATTGTGTCCTGGACGGAACTGCTTTAGCTGTTAGTTCAGGAGCATGGGGTCCAAATTCTGCTAAGTCCAGACAAAACTTATTTTTAGTTTTGGATGGAGTGGAGAATGATTATAACCCCTGATGGGTTTTTAACTGCTATCCAGTCCTATGGAAGGGTTGTCCCATTGACTAGGGGTTTTGACTAAGAAGGAGCCCAGGTTTGGACCAAACCCAGTCTGAACATGAGCTTCCTTGAATAAGTTGGAAACGTGGGCACTTGCACCAAATCAGCGGCGGGCCAGGCATTCCCCACTCCGTAGCTGCATGTAAACAAAGGAGGCTTTATTTTTGTATTGACTTCAATAACCTATATGGCCACATATTAGATAATTGTCTTTTGCCAAATATAGTCATATGGCCATATAAGGTCAATGATGTCACTGTATCCCGATCCTTTGCTTACATATTTCCATTCCGCAACTTATTGGGTAGCACAAAATGACTTTTTTTCTGTGTTCAGGAGGAGTTCCTTCCAGGTTCAGACCCAGTTCTGTCTGAAGTTGAGCAAAGTTGACAAATTTCTTCCAATTCCCCAATTTCTCTAAAATGATAGATTAAGGTTTTGGCAGCAGATCAGGCTTTTGTTGAGCTGTAGGGTCTTTTTTCTTGATGTTATTTATTCCTTATTTCCTAGAAACATAAAGGCTAATTCCCCCCCGAAATTTTCTTTCTGTTTTTTTGGTTGGAACAGGGAAGGTTTACAGCCTCTGTCAGGCTTATATTGCAATCTGTGTCCCCCTTGGGCGAGATTTCTTCTCACTTCCTCCTCCAGTTACAGTGAGCTAATTGTGGAAGTGATAGGAAATCCCACCAAATGTTAGGAGCAAAAAGCACATTCTTAGCACTAGGGATGCAACAATACCGGTTTTTCGGTATCGAGTACCGATATTTTTTTTGGTAATCGCCGGTAAAGTCCCATTAAGGAAGTCGGGCGGCGTGTAAAGACTCACCATCCGGCTTCCTGATTAGCAGGAAAGCCGTCCCCATGCTTTTCATCACTAGGTGACGAGAATGCATGGAGCCAGCTTCCCGGCCTATCAGGGAACTGGGCAGCGTGTAATGACTCACGGCCCAGCTTCCTAGTACCGAAAGTATCGGGCTAGGCATCGGAGCATTTGGGCGAGTATGAGTACTCGCCCAAATACTCAGCATCAGCACCAATACAAATACTAGTAGCTCTGCTGTATGCGGACTAAAAGAGGCTGATAACAAAATCTTAAAAAGTTTCAGGCACTTACCCTGCTTATATTTACAAAAATCCTATGAAATTAGGTATTCATGAATACAGAGCTGAATTAATTTGTGTCTTTATTTCAGCTTTAAATACCCCGAAGAAGTATAGTATAACGTGAAAGCCATCCAAAAGAGGAAGTCTCAGGTTAGGGATGTTACAACCATTATTTGTTGCAATCAAATTGATCTATATCTGTGAAGTAACACTGACACCTCCCAAGGAGAGGAAATGGCCGTCATCATTGAATATAATCACCAACAACTAAAGCCAAATAAAGACAGACGGCCAAAATAATTATTGTACACTAGAAAAAAATGATTTAAAGTGGATGTGAAGACTGGAAGGTTTCTATCAGCATTTAAAAATGAGTCTTCATGATATTACTGAATATTTATTTTACTTATGTAGATCACATGCTGGGCGCAGGAATATTCACATAAAGTAAATCTGATCACTACAATGTTATATAATCTTTTACATGTTGATGTAATTTCAAAAATCATGATAAATATTTTCACATTTGCAGCTTTCATTAAAATAATCCCAGGGTATCCCACCATGGAGATTCTTATTCAGGCAGGCCAGGCATTATAATGGCAAGAAAGAAGACAGGAAGTCTACTTTCTTTCTTGCTATTGTGACCGGACACTGCTGTTTTAACACCTCTATCTGGGCAGGTTAATAACACCTCCTAGCTCCAATTATGCAAATGCTATCAACACCTGGTTGTGACAAACGAATTAAGTGGATTGGAGCAACATTCACCTTATTCATTCACAGAGATTTATTTTGTACAAGTTATTCTGAACTGAGAAAGCTGGTCGGATGTCCAGTGAAACGTCTTCAAGAAAAATACAGTTGCCTTGACTTATTTTCTACAGATATACCATGACCTGGACGTATGAGAACGTTCACAGACATGTTGTGACCGGATACACTCAGACGAGTTCTCCGGAGACTGTGCAAAGATGTATGCCCACTGCACCTGGACGGGATCGCCTGATCCACACTGGTATTCGGAAGAGACTCCGGGAAGATTTGGCGCTATGTACAGCGATGGACTTTGAGATTCTGGGCCGTAACCTGTGAGAACTGTGGGAAGATTTCGGCTACCATCTGGTCTTGGAAAAGGTAATGAGAATTCTTCATGGATGTCTGGCAGAGTGATTGTCCACCCCAGTGTGCCAGTGTTTCTTTCTTTCTTTCCTTCCTTTCCCTGCCTTTCCTTTGCTTCTCTTGTGAAGTTGGGGTGCTCACAAAGCACTCGCACAGAGTGTGGGTATTGCATAAAACAAAAGCTTTCATTTTCCTCTTGCAGGGCAGCAAAAAATGGTCAACACAAAATACACACGTATCATCAGCAAATTCAAAGTAAAGGTCCAAATCTTCGGCACAGATAACAAAACATAATGGCGTCTCACGACTTGTACAAAAGTCCCAAACCTGGACAAATCCCTTCCCAGAAATATATATGGTTCTGAAGCACAGCAACACAGTAATCCAGCAGGTTTGTCTCTCAGGTTAGCCACAGCTAATCACTTTCTCCTCAACTCCCACCCTACTTTCTAGGAGTTACAGACCTTTTAAACCCCTTCCTGTGGCAGGAAAGTTAACCCTCTAGTGGCCCTTAAAGGGACCACAACCCAAACAGTGGTGCTATATACCTGCCTTCCAGGACCCAAGCTTGCCGTCCTCTACAATCTGCTCTTAATCTTTTAATCTCTCTCACTGCTCTCTATGGCTCCGTACAAAGCTTGCACAATAGAGAGGCATCTCAAAGAAACGCATTACGTTTTGTGAATCACGTATCATGAGTGAACCCTGCACTAAATGCTTTATTTTTTTTAATAAGGTCAAATATTCATATCAATAGTAAACAAAAAAGATATAAAACACCAGCTTGAAAAAATGATAAATTAGATAAAACTGACCCGACACTAGAGTTTGCCTTTAGTATCAGTTTTGATCTACAACCGGAAAGTTGCTGATTTCAGGAAATACCAGGAACTTCTGCCAACTGTACTGTCAGTCAGTAGTTCTCATTTCTGAGTTCTGACATCCACAAGACTTGAGCAGCTGAGCATGTAAGTAACTAAAATAGAATGGAAGGCTGGAAACAATTTTAGAATAATATAAAAAGCTAGTTTTATTTTAGCAATTTCCGATCAATCACAGCTGTGAAAAGACCTGGAAATAAAGTTTTATTGTACAGTCTGATTTGAGGAGGGCCCCTCCCTTGCAACTCTAGTTCCAAAGCGTCTGAATGAGGTACAAGAGCGCAGGGGCACAGAGGAGCCTGAGTGCCGGATGATGATGATGATGATGAATAGGGTAACAGTCTCTGCAATGCTGGTAGAACCTGGCAAGGTGCAGGTGTTCTATCAAAGTTTGTGACTGTGTTAGAATGTGTGACCAGTGAAGTGGTCACACATTTTAACATAATCCCGCCCAGTTTTTTAGCGGTGGAATGTGTGACTGGTCACGTGGTCACACATTCTAACGTAGTCTGAATGCCTGTTAAGGACTTGGCCTGCCTTGACTATGGATTGCCTGAAGACTCGCTCCTCAAAGTGCCTTCTCTTCTGTGCCTGTGTTCTATCAAAGATTGTGACAGGGTTGGAATGTGTGACCTGTCATCTGGTCACAAATTCTAACATAGTCACGCCCATTTTTCCAGGGTTAAAATAGGTGACCGTCAGTTCTTTCATAATTATTTTTAAACAGGTAACTGCAGCCTGGGTACAGAGTCACAATGTGAGGTCTTTGCTAAAGCTCTTGCTGGAGCTGAGCATTTTAATTGCTGATATTACTTTGGTGTGTGTGTTTCGATAACCATGTGCACTGCAATCTTGACATGTAAATTTAGTTTAGTTCCGAAGAAATATTTGCACATATTTTGTTAAATTGGGACATTCGGATGCATGTGAATTTCCTAATCCGAGCAAATCCAAATAGCCATTTAATGAAATTTCTGATCCCTCCGAATTTCGTTCAAAACGAAGCTAAATCTGACATGTGACTGTTTTCTGGCCAATCAGATTTTTTTTTTTGGTTGTTGGGGCATTACAGACATGGTCCGAAACAAAAATTCGGATAGATCCGAAATCCAAACAATGAACATATGCGAAAATCCAAATAATGATCGAAATCAGATTTTAGATCCAAATTTCAAAAAAGAAAGAAAAACCAGAATAGATTTGAAACTAAACTTTTTTTTTGCAGGGTTACATGCAGGGCCGGACTCCCCACAAGGCCACCGAGGCCAGGCCTCAGGGCGGCAGGGATCAGAGGGGCGGCAGCGGTGTGGAGTCCCCCGACGCCCGAAACATGCAGTTCCGGGCGCTGGGTGGTAAGTTGCTTTCTACATTTAGTCCTGCTTTGGGAAGGCAGCACTAAATGTAGGTGTGGGGAAGCCGCTTGTGCGTTTACAAGTGATCGCGGCGATGTTGCCGCGATCACTTGTAATATGTCTGCAGCCTGTCAGTCCTCCCCTCCCACCCACACCTACCTCTCTCCTCTGGCTCCATCCTTGGGACTCTGTCCTCCCCCCAGCCGCCGAGTCTCTCTCCTCACTGGCCGCCGATGCGGGGAGCAAAGCGGCAGGGCTAAAACTAACCCTGCTGCTCTGTGTAAACAGTGAGAGGGGAGAGCCGTCTTCCCCTCTCAGCTGTCGCAGGAGCTCCAGCACAGTGCTGTGCTAGAACTCCTGTAATGGGGTGACACGGTCAATTAAGAGAACCTGTCACCTCCAAATGCTATCACACAGGGGATTGTTACCTCCTGTGTGATAACAATAAGTTAAGTGAAAAACCAAATGATAACAAATAATTCAAAAAGAAATAAAAATTTAAAAATAATAAGAAATAATAATTAAATGAAAAAATAAAAAGGTAATACATTATAAAAAATTTTAAAAAAGTAAACGATAAGCTAAAAATGTAAAAAAAGATTTTAGAAAAAGTGATAAAAAAGAAATAAAGAAACAATAAAAAAAATGAAAACTAACCCTGACGCCCCTGCCATCCGGTTGCCATTCTCCGTTGATGGGGGGGGCTTGGGGCAGCAGGGAGAGTAAATCCGGCCGTGGTTACATGTCTAGTGCAAGCGTTGTTTTCGTACGTATGTGCACCCAACGCATGTTTGCAATAGTATATGCAAACATGCCTCACAAAGAAGCTGTCACAGGTCGGTTATATCGATCGGAAAGTGAGCAGAAACATGCAGCGATCTTCTCACTTCCCGATCGTTTCCCTGCAGTGAGCGGTGAATCTCAGTCACCGCTCACCGCAGGGATTCCCCCTCCCCTCTCCAAGTGAGTGGGGGAATGAACGGGGAGGGGGCAGGCACAGCTGGCTGTGCCTCTAGATAGGCAGAGCCAGCTGTCACTCACGCAGCTGGGTGGATCTCAACAGTATTGTCGGGATCAGTCTCGGCTGCGGCACTGTCAGTATATCGTGGGCAATAGCATGCAATATATTGAGCTTTGGGCCATGGGAGGATGTTAGTACATGTCCTCCCATGACACTTTTTTTTTTTTTTTACTGACATTTTGGGTTTGGTTTGATACGGAGTTGCCCTAATATCATGCAACATAAAAATCTGTAAATACTGCCATTTTATTCCAGAGGGTCTCTGCTTTCAGGAAATATATCATGCTGGTGAGGGAAGGGGGGTCATTTTCAGGCCTGAAATGTTTTTTGCATGTGTGCAAAAAAATGCAAAAATGTTCTGGCAGCAAAAGGGTTAATGAATCCACTTCATATAATTAACCCTGCCGCCCCCGCCATCCAGTTGCCATTCTCCTTGGGGGGGGTTGGCAGGGAGGGGGGCACATTGAGGAACCTGGCCTTGGGGCAGCAGGGAGAGTAAATCCGGTGCTGTTTAGCGCCAGGAAGGAACTCTATTTTCAGTCATGTGACTATAGTTTACGCATTTTAATTGGACTCAACTGAAAATAATAGAATTCGAATTGGCATATGTATCCTGGTGTGTTAGCTCTGTGAATTGGGCTAATGTAAACAAAATTCATAAAAATATTACGAAAGGACAATGCAGACTTGGATGACTAGCATAAGTCATAAGGGGCTTTCAACATTTTTTGCAAGTTACTTATACTTTAGAGAATCTGAACCAAAAATGTAATTCTCTTTGGCAGAAAAAGCGTAACCATAACATTTTGCAGATACTCCAAGCAAACCGGAACTTACTGGAAGGGGCACAATGTTTGAAGATCGTCCTGAAGTTGTTACATGCTCTGTAGAGCACACATGTGGATCCAGTCCACCTTCTCTAAAGTGGAACAAAGCTGGCCAAACCGAGAGACGATCTGAAGATCTATCTGGAGGATATTGGAGAGAAATATCGAGGCTTACATACATTCCTTCACATGAGGATGACAAAACACAAATTCAGTGCACAGCAACTTATCACAACGGAGGAACAGAACACAGTTTAGCAATACTGAACATCAGATGTATGTATAATTTAGCTTTAAGCAGAATTGTACTTCTTAATAAAACCCACCCTCTGGGCTCCACACGCTCATCAAGGAAAACATAAAGGGCAGATTTCGAAGCGCTTGAAAAGAACATATTTAAAAAAAAAAATGTGAATGTGATTTCCACTAAACATTCACTGGAGGAAATGTAATCACTGTCATTTAAAAAACATTCACTTAGAAGAATTACCTGCATTGAAAGTTGGTGAATGTCAGATTCACTGCTTTATAAACATGCCCCTTAGTGTTATGAATTCTGGGTTAGGTTATGATTAGGGGATAAAAAATAGTGTTAAAAGTTAGTAAATAAGGTTAACTGTTAGGATCAGAATAACAATTAAGTTTTAGGGTTAGTTCACACCAGAAAATGATGCGTTTGCATGCATTTAGATGCGTTCCGGTGTTATAAGTTGCAGCTAAAATAGGACGAGCAGTACTTTTTCTGACTGCATCTGAACGGACTGCAATGGTGTGATTACAGCATGAGAAAGCCCATAGGAAAGCATTGTGATGTATGTTGGCTGCAGCAGCCAAACTGAACGGACTGCATCACAACTGCATAGGGTTGCCACCTTTTCTTCAAGCGAAACCTGAACACTCTAGCGACACGTGGACATTTTTTTGGAAGAATTAGTCCTGGCTTATTCATATGTAAATAACGACACCCATTCATATGTAAGTATATTAGTTGAGACTATTTTCAGTGGGGGGCCAGTAGCCCCTATCCTAACTTTGGTTGCCCCTGTCTGCCTGACATCTTGTGTCCACGTTTCTGCTGCCATGAAACCCGAACACAGCATTCGAAACCCAGACTGTCCGGGTGAATCCTGGACAGGTGGTAACCCTATCTTAGGGTTGGGATAAGGGATAAGGATCTATGCACACACAAGTATTTACATATTCTCTGTAGCTATAGGCATCCTGGAGAAATTCATCTTCACAGTTCACAACAGGGGCACAAACATGTTATAAAGTGTAGAATCTTGGCAGGCCTCCAGACATCTAATGTAAACACACATTAGGTGTTATTAAGCTGTTGGTAATGGACTGAAACTGATCTAAGAGTCTTTATTATTATCTTTAAAGGACCACTGAGAATTAATTTCTCACATTAGCAGCACCAATTAAGAGATGATTGGAGGATCTACAGCCGAGTGATACACAAATAAGATACATTTTTATTAATCATTAATAGTTAAGGTACTTGATTGCATTTTTAAGATTTAACTCCCAAGATTACTGTCACTTTAAGTCAGACACAGCCAGTCTACTGGCATCTTCATAAGCAGCAATGGCAGGTCTCATACTTCCCTTGGGACAGAATCACTTTAAGGCCCTATGAGATATAGGAAGTCAGTATTGTTAGAATACACATTATTGTATTTATAGCAATAACTCCTGCAGTATACGATTTCGGTCACTAGATGGCAGTGTGTTTATAAGTTCTGTTATATATGTCTAAGGTAGATTCTCTGTTGTTTTGAATAAGGTAGAAAATAAAAGCTGTGCTTCCTTCTTGTTTTAGCCAAGCCATGTGCAGCATGCGTATCATAATATTATACTTTTATATTTGTTCACACAATCAAAAGAGGTTGTTTATACCTATTATATTTATGCACAACCAACGGATATTGGTTTATCATTAGTCTTTAGATTGCACTCATTGTACAAGCTTTGGACCCATAGCGCTGCATGCCTATTATTTATTCATATCAGACTGTGTACTTGTGTTTTTCTGTGCAAGAAGTTCCAACAAGTATGTTATGCTATTTGTCAGCAATCTGGAAAACAAAAATTCTAATTCCACTTTCAAATTGTAATTGCCCTTTAAGTAAACAAAAATATTTTCTTCTTCGCCAGATGCACCAAAAGATGTGACGGTCAGCTTGCCCAAAGACACGGCATTTGCAGAGGGTAGTGATGTGAATTTAACATGCACCAGCAGATCTAACCCTCCTCCACACAGATATGAATGGTACAGCACGAATAGCAAAATTAAATTAGAAACTCAAGATAAGAAGATCCAAGTGCTGAATGTGAGCAAAGACACTGAACCTTATTCTTGTGCTGCAATAAATGTTGTTGGGAGAGGAGAATCACCGCCAACAAAGATCCCTATGCAATGTATGCATGTCATACACACCAGTAATAGAGACAAACCTTTAGATCGTAATATATCATTTAACAACATATTTTATGTGTTCTGTAGATGCTGCTACTGGAGTTCAAGTCATTGTGCTTCACCCAACAGAGGGAGCCAATGAGCTAAAGTGCAGTTTTCTGAGTAGTAACCCCAATGCGACGCATTACACCTGGATCAAGGATGGCATCACCCTAGTAGATAAAAGCGGACAGATCCTGGTATTAGACAGCAGTGAAGATGAATCTGGCTCGTACTCCTGCATCGCTCACGACACAGCTGGAAGCTCAAACTCCACAGAGGTGGATTTTAGAGGTCAGAAATTAAATTAATTTTCCGTGTAAACAGTTCTAAGAAAAAACATTTTGTTTTTCTAGGAAGACATTTTTGTCCCTACCTGTATAAAAAATGTTATGTTTTCCTAAGGGCCATGGCACACTAGCAATTCAGTCAAATCTCTACCAAAAATGACCTGTTTTAGGGGAATAACTTGGCAGTAGACATAACTGCAGCTTAGGACCGCAGCTCTCTGCATCTCATGCCAGTGATTCCGTCCTTACAGATCCCTACTTATGCAAGAAATTCTTGCCTTAGAACTGCTTATCCATTTACCATCCAGATATCATAAAAATAGGGCACAGGAAACATTCTAGCATGGCTGAAAAACGGGAAAGTTTCAAAATACCTAAAATGGTGCCAGTGGCCATGCAGTTCTCATCAGTTCTGCATCTCCTCAGACCTCCAGAGCACTTAGCTGCCCAGAGGCAAAACTGGACTAGCACTCAGCTATAGCATCAGGGCCCGGTACTGTCTCCCCAAAATAGATGCAGCTCATTACACTGGTAACAATCCTGCACAATCAGAGCCCACCTTTGCTCTGATTGTAGAAGCCATATGTGATTGGAGTCACAGACTGAAAGTGTACTTATTGATCACTCATTGGTGAAGCAAGATCTCCAGAACTCTTCCCTATTTATAGAAACTAGAAACACTAAAAGGGAATTGTTTGCTTGCCAACAGAAGCTGGACAATTTGCACAAATGTATGTTTTCTTGGCTTCCCTGATGGGTTGAGGGTTCATGGAAATCTCTCCATGTTTGGTTGTTGAATCTGCACACTGCCCTTCAACCGCCTTCTTCAGGAGCCATTCCTAAACACATCAATGCAAAAATACTGAATCTCCAGGACAAAGTAGCTATCCTCTGTACTGCAAGACTGGCAGGGGAACTCCACTTCACTATTTTCCCCCATTTTTGTTGAATTCCAGTGGAGGCAAGCTACCTTTCCTGCAGTTTAGAAGAGTCTGAGGGAAAAGAGCATTGCCTATTGCATGTTGTATCCTGCCAAAGTGAGAGTTTCCCTGGATGGCAGGTTGTCCTTCCTTTCCACCTCCTCTAAGGCTTCTGACTGGCTTGATGTCCAGATGAAAAAGCTGCAGGGACTACCCTCACGAATGATTGATTAGTATATTATACCTTGGGAAACTACCCCTGCTCTTCAACCTTCTTCACTTGCTTAATTTTTATATATGCCTCCAAGAGAGAAGGACTATATTTGATCTTTCACAATCTCCTTTTACTTGATGGTTTGGCATTTCAACACACCTACACTAGACAATGATGTTGATGGTGATGAAGATAATATACCCTTTGCAGGGAAAACATGCTTTTTTTGGGTGCTGCTTTTTATGTGTTAAAGTAAATGCTTCTGTTCACACTAAAACCACTTTGACTTCCGTATATGGTTTTGTCAGGGTAGTTCTCCTTTTTTTTCCTATCCCCTTCATCTTCTCAAACACAGATCCCACTGACAATATATACTCTTCACTGGAAAAAAAAGGGTCTTAGTCAGGGTTGGATTCACTCTCTCTGCTGCCCCAAGGCTAGGTTCCTCAATGCGCCCCCTCCCTTCCTAAATAATAATTTCTCATTATTTTTTTACGTATTTTTTTATTTTGTTATTTAAAAAAAAAAAACTTTTTATCAATTTTTATTTTATTATTATAATATTTTTTTCACTTAACTTTATTGCTATCACACAGGGGCTAAATGTAGGGAAAAAATACCTTTTTCTATGTGACATTGCTCTATATGTGTATATTATATGAGCATTTATTGTACCTACTAAAGTTCTCATAACTTTCTTCTGCACAGATAGCAACGGTGATCAATACAGTGATCAATACAGTTCTATTTTACTTCCAATCCTGGGCGTTTTGGCTATAGTCATCCTTCTGATAATTATTGTCTACTTTTATAGAAGGTAAGACAGACAAGTCTCTCAAGGTCAGTGTTTGATCTAAGCTAGTTTCAGTCATAAGACACCTTAATGACCAATGGACCTCATGGATGAAATAGTTTGGATGCAAGCTGATTGTTCATGTTTATTCCTGTAGACAACAGATGATCACTAGTGATGGGAAAAGGTTTCCTGACCTGTCTAAAAATAAATCGACCCCAGAATTGTCAGTCTGACTGATGCATAGACTGCCGATAACTGAAAACAACTAGATTGAACAAGTGTCATCTAGACTGCACAACTCTGGCGGTCCATGGAGTATTACTCTAAGGCTTTTCCTGTTGCCTAATAGCTGGGGCAGCTACAGCGAGACCACTGGGCTCTACCTGTAGGGAGCTGGACCAATAACTACAGGTGACATGGTGGGAATGAGTACTGGAAAAAACATCTATTTGTATTAGACATGTGCGATTCGTTTCGTTCCGAATCGAAATTCGGACGAATTTTCGGAAATTCGGACATTCGGATGTATCCGAATTCCGAATTACAGACATAACGAATGCAAACAAATCCGAATTTCCATTTCCGAAATTCGGTAGCGTTAGTACGAACGTTCGTTTCGTATTCTGTTCTTATTCGTTTCTTATTCGTTTCGTTTGTTGGAGCAAAGTGACATTAGAGAACGAGAAAAATATTTCCCCCCCTTCAAATGTCACTTTGCTGCAAACGAACGAACGAAACGAATACGAAACGAATAAGAACAGAAAACGAAACGAACGTTCGAACTAACGCTACCGAATTTCGTCTGAATCCGAATTCCGAATCCGAATTGACTTTCACACCCGAATCCCGAAAAACGAAATAACACAAATCCGAATTTAAAACGAAACGAAACTAAACACATTTTTTGGCAGTGCACATGTCTAATTTGTATCTCTTGGTTAATTTAACATATGAAACAAGATATGTCCTGAAGAGTATATATACACGGTGTGTGATCAATATTATTGTTAAACATTGCCTCTTCTGATCGGTCATTCACTCGGCTGCCCTCGGCAGCTTTGTGAATAGACCCCATAGTATTTTTGCATATTTTATTTATTTAGTTATTCTGCTCACGGCTGTAAAATATACAATTTTATAAAACTGTTTAACAAAAATAATCATAAGAAATGAAATATTTCTTGTGATTATTTAAATTATTTAATTCTTATTCAGTGGAGTCCAGCACATGTATGTGCCAGTTGCTCATTGGCTAAATGGGAAGATTGGCAAGCAAGGGTGTGCAGGAACGACCGCCATTCTCTTGCCACACTTACTCCATATTATCAAACCTACTCAGTATAGCTGGATTTCTGAGGATGCTCCTATGTCGTACAAGTAACATTCTCTATTTTTCCTAATTTTTGTTTTTGAAACCCAAATATAAGGGGGTGTTTTACTTTCTTTCTGACCCCAGAATTCACAACGTCCAGAAGATGTCACATATACAGATCTTGTGAAAACAGAGGTTTCAAGTGATTATGACATTCTGCAGGTAATGAAATAACTGGCAGATTTAATTCACAGCAAAACACAGGTTCACAGAATAACGCAGATCATACTGTTTATTAAATTACTATACCTTATATATTTCTGTTCTCTTGTATGCCCCTGTTGCTTCCACCTGCAGGGTGGCTATGTTAACATGCAGGGTCTTACGTGGAGCCCCAGGGAGCACCCTTATGTGCATGCTCCCAGCTGGGACTACTATGGTTTTGGAGGGGTCAGCTGAGACTTTAGGAGAGCGGGGCTGGGCATGAAGAATTATGGGAAATGTACTCCTGACCAGTGGCATCACAAGGGGGGTGCAGGGAGTGCAACCCACACCCGGGAGACACCATTGGAGGGGTGACTGTCAGTCATTTTGGGGTCTCCCCCTCTGAAAATGCAGGCACTCGGTCATGGACCAAGAGCCCGGCAGTTGCAGGAAAGAGGGGACCCGGCGGCATACCTTATCCCACATGGTGAATGTCCCCTCCTCTCTCTGCCGGTGTCCATCACCAAGATGGCTGCTGGCAGGTATCAAAAAGATGACCGCACATGCGCGATGATGTCACGGCAGGGTGTCACCCGGTATCTGCTCCGGGTGACACCTGACCTTGGGACGCCCCTGCCCCTGACACAGGCAATCACCTGTAAACAATGTGCACTTCCTGATCTGTAACTTTGAGGAACAATACAAGGATAGAGCAGGCTGTACAAATTTTAAAGAGTAACTCCATTCTAAAAAGTAATCCCCTCTGTGAGATCAATTCCCATTGCAAGGATAAGAACAAATATTGTTGCAGATTCCCACTTTTTTCTGTTGTGAAGACAAAGCTGCTTGTTTTACCATGTCCTTTGCAAACTGATCTCTGAATGAAAAAGTCTGGGTTCATTTTAACCCATCTGGAGGACTTTCTGTGTTGTGATGAAGAAAGTTGCAACGGCTTTAGTAGTAAAGGTAAAAACAACTGACGCAGTGTAGGTTTAGTACTACTTTAACAAAAAGAATACATCTTCTATTTTTTTTTCTTACAGCCTTCATTCCCTGCTCCACCTGCAGCCGGAGGAAAAGACTTAACTTCAGATGACCAGTATGAAAACCTACGGAGAGAACAATAAAAGAAACCCCTATATGAGTTGCTAGGAAAAGTACACATAGCCTTTAAAATTTCTAAAGGAGGAAATGCAGCTTTACTATGAGAAGTCAATTTAAAAAAAAAAAAAATATACATTCAATTTTTTTTTATAAATGTATTTTAAACACTAGTTAATGGGTACCATGTTTTCAGTACTACTGGTCTTATTTTGTATCTGTCCTGTTTTGCTGAAATAACTTTAAAAAAAATAAAACACATTTTAAATAGTACTTGTGTTATTTGAATAAATGAAAGTGTATATAAAGCAATTTTTTTTTAGAGTTGATAGAGTGGAGAAATTAATGTCATTGGGAAAATTTTACTTTATTTCCTATACAGACACAGCAGGAAGCAAGATCTCTCCAAAGCAAGGACAAATGCCCTCTTAGACAGCTGTCACCAGAACAGATTTTCCCATTGGAAGATCGCCTCTCTATTCCTGTTCTCAAGACAACTGGCGTACTCGCCCAAATGCTCTGATACTTACTCGGACCAGCAGTGCCACGAGGGAGCATTAAACCGGCTTCCCGGCAAATCAGGAAACCAGGTGGCGGGTTATGACCCGCCGCCTGGCTTCCTGAATTGCTAGGAAGCCGGCTTCACTTATTGATAGGCAGCTTGGCTACCTGACCAATCAGGAAGCCGGGCGGCACGCCATGACCCACCTCCTGGCTTCCTGATTGGCTAGGAGCTGCCTTTACTTGTTGCTAGGAAGCTGTAATGCTCTGGACTACATATCCCAGAGATGTAAAGCTTATCTCAAGGATGAGCCCAGCGTAAAGCTTGGCAAAACTTTAATTTCTATTTGTTGTCTGTTCTTGCAGTAAAGCTTCAAGGAAACTGACCCAAGTAGCATTTAAAAGTACTTTACTTGGCGAAAATGCTGCGTGTACAAACTTAGTTACAGGAAAAGCAAACATAAACAAATACAGGCTGCTACAAACAAACAATCACATGCACCCACTACACTATCCTTCTAGTACATGTAATGCTTTCTAGGAGAAAACACACTAAAAATGTACTTAGCTAAAAATTCCGTGATGAACATGACTTCCTGGCATAGGCGTTTGTAGGAAAATGGCTTCTCGTTGCAGTCTCTGCTAAATCCTTTGTATTAGAGTGATGTCCTGGTCTTGAAGCAAGTCCCACCTTTTGTGTAAGTCCCCTCGTGAAACCCTCGTCTTGTGAAGTGCCCTGAACCTTTTAGCTACTGGCTTTTTATTGAGAGAAAACTGGCCTCCCACTTGGGAGCGCCGCCCCTTTTATTTTTATGAAAGTGAAATACATGCATTTCACTTTCCCACCTCTAGGTGGCAGTGTTGTATCATAAATTGCCATCAGTAGTCCAGATTTGATTTCAATCTTGACCAGGCTATGTGTGACTGTTTACACAATGCTTCCCCATATCACCATCCCATTGTGATACGAATAATGGAGAAACAATACAGGACAGCCACACCATTGTGAAAAAAACTGTTTGGTCTATTTAGAAGGCACCTTCCATTGTGTGGAACCAGCTTTCTGTCAATAAAAAAACAAAACCTCCGTCTCTTGATAATCCGAGCCCATGGATGCCAGTATCAGTATTCAGTATCTGCGAACATCAAAAACAAAAAAATATTGGTACTCGTGCTTGATATTAAAAAAACAGTATTGTTGCATCCCTAGTTCTAACTCTTCACAGCACTATCCAAAACCAATATAACACCCTTCGGCTTTACCTACACTTTAATACCATTTGTTCTACACATATTTATTAGGTGAAATTAAAGTAGATAGAGAGGGTAAATCCCCAGTGGTGACACAGATATTAGTGAAATACTTGTTCCATCAAAGACTAAAATCAAAGACTAAAATAAAGGTCTGCCTCTAGATATAATTTAGGCAAGTAATGACATTATTGCCAGGCGACTAATAAAGACTACACATGCTAGCAAAAAGTAAAAAACAAATATCAACACCTTGCTTACCTCAGCACAGATTTACACAGAGGGCTCATCATTTTAGCTCATTTGCATTCCAAAAATGTATGAAAAGGGCTTATCAGTGGTATAAAGACAAAATTGTTCTCTTTCAATGATACAAAATCCTCTAAAAACACTCTACATAAACACAATAACCCAACACTCAATCTTAAAGAAGAGGTGTGGCAACCTCAGCAAATCCTAGGTCTTCACGTTGAGCGGACCTGATGGAGGTCTTGAATGACCAGATACAAATAAGTCTCACAGCCAAAGTTGAAGGAAAGTTGAAGTATATTTATCTACAGGATGATTCTTGGGATGGCAGCAACAGCTATTGCAAAGGAGACCCAGGGCACGTCACCCCTGGGTAGTAGAAGGCCCAGGGCACGTCACCAGGGTTTAGCTTTGCCATGGCAAATTAGATTTTCACCATCTATGACAGGGGTGCCCACAATTTTTGTGTTGATGATCTACTTTTCAAATGACGAGCTACATGAGATCTACCAATGAAAAACAAAAACGGTTGTCTCGCTCTCCTTTCTGTCTCGCTCTCTCTGGGTCTGTCTCTCGCTCGCTGTCTGGCTGTCTCAATCGCTCTCTGGCTGTCTCGCTCGCTCTCTGGCTGTCTCGCTCTCTCTGGGTCGCTCTAAAGTCTCTCACTACTCTGCAATATTACAGAACATCGGGAAGCTAGACCTCCTACTTCTCCTCCTTACATGCTCAGCCCTCTATCCTAAAGTCGCTGCTCTCATGCTGTCTACCTCTGCCTTCATGTGTCAGACGCAGCAGACGGGGAGGGGCTAAACAGACCGTAGGAGGGTTCTCGGGATAGTGAGCCGACTTACAATCGTGATCTACCAGCATCAGCTTTGTGAGCTACTAGTAGATCACGATCTACCTAATGGGCACCCCTGATCTATGAGATGCAGCTACAAACAGAACCCACCCATCACCATATAAGGGTCAATCAAAACAGAAGAGAAACCCAACACACTGCACATCACCCGATGTAATTTAAAGGAAGATTCTTTAACAGACAGGATGTGATGAGGAACTACCAGGAAGATGTCCAACCAATTGGTGTCTTCTTGCTCCCAAATACAGGAAAAACATATCTGTGTCAGAAACATAACAATACTAACCAGCTCTACTCCATTGTAATCTAAATATAAGCTCCATAGTGGGTAGAAACCCAGTAATCCCCACCTGTCTAAACCCGCCTGTAACCTGGTCATTTGGGTTTCTCCTACCTTTTCTGCGGTTACCTGCCCTGTTTCTAGATCCAGCAACACTGACAACTTCCATAATGACCAGAGAGGTGTCACTTAGGGACAGAGTGAAGGAAAATTTCACCAATGGAGTCACAGGCAGCAGTAAAACCTGGTAAAGTCTCTAACCCAGGAGTAGCCAAACTCCGGCCCCCCAGCTGTGGCGAATCTACAAATCCCATGATGCATCTCTCTTGGGGAGTCATGTATGTGGCTTTAGAATATTGTTTTACTTGCCAAATTATTTAGATTCCTCCCCATCCAGCTCTGACACACAGCACAGCACTGTCTGGCAGGACAGGAGACCTGATTTTTCATTTCTTCAGTTTACTAACACTTACAGGTCTTGTCCCCCCCCCCCAGACTGTGATTGGGCAATAAAAGGAGAAGCAGCAGACTGATCGGCTCATCTCTCTGTCACTGTACTCTCTCATTAGCATGCACCTTGCACTGCACCATAACAGATTGGCTCCTTTTTCAGCTTCTGCCTCCTTTAGTCTGAGCTCTGCTGTCCATGGACTACCAGAGGCTGACAACAAAATATAAAAGTAAAACATATAAAAGTATCAGGTACTTACCCTGCTTACCTTTCAAACATCCCATTAAATGAGGTATTCATGAATACAGAGCTAAATTAACTTGCGTCTTTATTTCAACTTTAAATACCCCAAAGAAAAGATAGCAGAATGTGCCAGCAACCAAAAGAGGAAGTCTCAGTTTAGGGATGTTGCCACAAAAATTTGTTAAAATGATCTGTATCTGTTAAGTAGCACTGACAACTCCAAAGGAGAGGAAATGGCCGGCATCATTGAATATAGTCACCAACAACTAAAGCCATATAAAGACAGACGGACAAAATAATTATTTACAGTACTCTAGAATAAAAAATGAAAAGCCGGTGTGCAGACTGGAAGGTTTCTATCAGCATCCAAAAATGAGTCTTCAAGAAATGACTGAATATTTATTTTATTTATATAAATGATACATATGTATGTAATATATACAAGTAGATATAAACCCGATCACTAAGGGGTTATATAATCTTTCACATGTGTATGTCATTTCATACATCACTTTCAATATTGATACATTTGCAACTTCATTAAAATAATCCCTGGTTGCAGCTATGAAGGGGGCGTGACCCCGGAAACGCGTCATCACACAGTCTCCTCTGCTGACACATAGACACGATTGTGCAGCTTCCATAGACTTTCTGTTGGGTCCATTGACTTACTTTTTATATCATTATCATGCTGAATTTTGTGAGTATGTTTTTTATCTACCTTTGATCCTGATCTTAATAAATTTGTCTGCACCAGGAAGGGCGCCCCCTGTTTGTGTTTTTTTCCGCAGCTAAGACACTAATTGCACGCAAATGGCGAGATACCTCTCCTCCAAATTTATCGGCAGTTATCTCTTCTGTGAACTTACAATGCTCCTATGAACGCACGTTCACTCTAACTCATAATAACTATGCTCCCTTTCATAAATGTTGGGAACGTAGGTTAAAGGAGAATTATGAGGTGAGTGATTTTCACTCAGCCTCATAATCTGAGCCCAGTAGATCGGGAAGTGAGTGAACACATACCGGCGCTCGCTCACTTCTCGATCTATCCGTGCAGAGAGCCGTGACAGGGGAGGGGCTGGATTCCCCCCTCCCCGCTCCGATCCTCCAGCGCCGACTGGCGGAACGGACGGGGAAGGGGGCGGGTACAGCTGGCTCTGCCTCTAGATAGGCAGAGCCAACTGTCACTCACGCAGCTGGGTGGCTCCAAACATAATTGCCGGCATCCGTTCCGGCTGCGGCGTCTCAGTATTCCCCCGAGCTGTAGTTAGCGGTATACTGAGCTTTGGGTGACGGGAGGACGCTAGTTTGTGTCCTCCCGTTACCCTTAGGAGAACTATGGGGAAAAGCCCTAACCCCATAGTTCTCCTTTAAGGAAACCATATTGTATGTTGTGACTGACTTAACAATATTAGAAATTTGGATGTTGTCTCTCTTTTCCCACCTAACCCACTTTTCTTCCTATTCCTCTTCCTCCCCTCCTTTTTTCTCTTTCTTTCCTTTCCCCCCTCCTCTTCATACAAAGTGCCTGACACTGTTTATATGTACTTATAATCTATGTATACCTACTTTGTTATTTATCCATCCTTGTAACCAGGGGCGTAACTAGAAATCACAGGTCCCCATAGCAAAATTTTGTATGGGGCCCCATGATTGCTAGTTAGGCCACTTGCAGAGCCCACCATAGACTCTCTATGGTGGGCTCTGCAAGGTCTCAGTTGGGCTGCACGCCTCTTACCTGTCAGCGTTGTCCACCTCCGTGGTCGCCGCCGCCGGGCCCCTGCCTCCTCTTCCGTCCCGGGCTCCGCCTCCTTCCATCGACGGGCCCACCTCCTCTTACATCACTGGCCCCACCTGCTCTTAGATCGCTGGCCAGTGATGTGAGAGGAGGTGGGGTTGCTGTTAGGCAGGCCCCGCCTCCTTCTTTACTGTAAACACCGGTGTAACCGGCCTATTCTGCCGCATCTGCTGGCTGTCACTGACACAGCTCCGCAGCGGCTGTGAGGGGGAACGTTCTCCTTCACAGCTGCTGCTGAGCTATGTCAGTGACAGCCAGCACCCGACACGCCATAGCGACCCAGGCGGCCCACACGGCATCAGAGGGATGCCTGGCCGGGCCCCCCTGTGCCCGGGCCCCATAGCGGCCACCTGGGTCGCTATGGCGATTGTTATGCTATTGCTTGTAACATTGTTATTCCATCTTCTCAGTCATTAAGTCGTGACCCAAGTCGCTCCGCATTGGATCGCACGGCATTGCGGTACCATGCGTTCCGGTGCGGGCGATCGAATTGTGGGTGGGAGATGCCTTTGGTGTGCCATTCAAATGAATGGCAATGCAACACACCTTGCACACCAGAATGCGCGGTAGGTGTGATTGCATGCTAAGGTGCGTTAAGACACTGACATGCATACACAACCAAGCTGACGTGCCGGGGAGAAAATTACATGACACACTGCTCGCGATGGCAGCGCGCCACCGCTCCGCTCTGCTTCACGTGCAGTGTGTCACAGCCTTAAGTTTAGATTTTGAATGCTGTCTTCATAACTCAGGCCTTTCAATCCCTTTAATTACCTTCTCTGAACTCTTTCTTTCTTTCCTTCTCTCTCTCTCTCTCTCTCTCTTTCCTATCCCCACACTGCAAGGGTGACACGACCATTTTGGTCTAAGGTCTAAAATAAGAATTGAGAATTGTATATCAGAGAAGTTGCTCATTTCAGGAAATAATCAGGAAGAAGTAACTTCTGCAAATCGTACCGTCTGCACTTAGGGGTGCAAAGTGTGTCTTGCCTGTGCTTCTCATTCCTGAACTCTAACACCCAGAAGAGCTGATGACTCGAGCATGTAAGTAACTTAATACAGAATAGAAGGGTGGGCTGGTATTACTATAATGTCTGATTGTCTGCTTTGTCTGTGTCATATTAATATTACACTTGATTGGTGATTATTAGCAATTTTTGATCAATCACCCCTGTAAAAAGACCAGGAAAAAAATATATATATTTTTTTTTTAACTGTACATGGTTAATTAATTAAATGACAACCCAATTCAAAAGTGTTCTTCCATGGAATGACCTCCCATTGATGCGTTAAAGCTGAACTCCAGGCAAAGAGCTAAATACACAACTGGAGTACTTGCATGGAAGGTGTTTTACCTGCCAAAGGATTCATATTTTTGCCCATGCAGCCCTGAGGTTTATTTGAGATTTACAGGCTTGTAGGGTCAGTTGCTATTGTCTTAGGCATGCTCCCAGAACTATCAGGGTTATTCACAAAAGGTTGAGGAGTTTGGAGAAGTGAACAATCTAGGACAACATAGCTGATATGGAAACATTCTCCAATTCAGCTCATTTTCCAGTTCAGCTATTTTGACCTAGATTATTAACGTCTCCTGCCTTCTCCAAACTGTTCACCCTTTTGTGAATAGCCCTGTATATCTTCCAAGAGCCATTTCCATATACACAGAGTTGACAGCTACCTTATTTTGCTGGGAAAGATATCAATGCATGCATGGGAAGAGGGACAGAGAGGGGAATGGGATAGGTGGAGTTTTGTAGTCCAGCAGGCAGGGTTGACAAACACTACTTATAGCAAAGGCATTGCATTGTCAGCTCACTATACAAAGTGAGTAGCACACTGAATTTCTGGCAGATCAACAGACATTTTTCTGTACTTGCAGCTTTTAAGGGATAGAGCACTGCAAATATGGAGTGGCATGCTGAATGTTTTTTTTTTTTTTTCACATACACTTTGAAATATCAGTTTCCATTTAGGGAAAGGGGACGGTGTCTGTGAAACCCCCTCCCACAACTCTGGCCACCTGTTATTCACCTCCAGTAATCTCCCCCTCCTGTCCATCCTCTAACTAGTGTTCAGATCTAGGGGTCAATTGCTAAAAACTGTTACTGACAAAAATATATTTGCTACAATATATAAATATTATAATTAGCAAACAAACTCTGGGATGGGAACCTTCATAAATTAGTTCATATGTTCCATGCAGACCCTTAGGGTCTTCTTTGGCTCCACATTAAACTGTACAATTTTTTACAGTTGCATCCGTGATTGTACGTTGTCACTGACAAGCTCAGTACAGAATGAATATTACAAAGAAGATTCTGGTCCTGACGCTTCTTCAAGGTAAATTAGATTCATATTATGAGGAAACTTGATAACTAGAAACACATAAAAAGTCACATTTATTTTCAGGTCTTCTGCCGGGACTTCTGTGTCAGAGGTGGGAGTTCCCTTCCAAAATTGTTGGTTTGATTGGATCCTGTGTGGAGATTCCGTGTACGTTCTACCCTCCTAGGAATTCTGGGAGATCCAGTACTGTTTGGTATTTATATAGTCTATTTAGATACCATCAGATTTTTAACAGTCATGGAAGTTCTGAAGTATTAGAGGATTACAAAGGCAGAACCTCTCAAGTGCGTTGGAGTCCTAGCTGTTCACTGAGGATAGACCCTGTGAGAATAGATGATGAAGATGATTATTATCCAGGAATAGCAGAAGATCCGGGTACAAATGCGTATTCACTGCATAGTATGTATCTACATCTGGGTGTCACAGGTAAGCATTTCTTTATGGGGTAATGAGCAGACTTGGGTTTATGGAAAAGCACACCAAACCACTGTCTATGGCTGTACAGTTAGGGGGTTGTAGGTCAGTATTTATATATATAGTATGTAAGCTATTTGGATTGAAGCACTGACATTCTTTCAGTTCTATGATATTTATTTTTGCACAGAATGTGGAAGAGTTAGAACCATTGTTGGGACTTTATTGTAGTTTTTTTTATAGCCAGTGAATTATCCCCAACACAAAAACTGGTCAAATCTTTCCAATGGGAACACAAACAGTAATTAATGCAGACCTTGCAGTAACATGCCTATTATGCCTGTGCCCCTTCTCCCTTTAAAAGTCAATGGTTATAGTATGTCCAAAAATGTAACTGTAAAAAAAAAGGTAGATTTGATACCTTCTTACCCCCATCTTATGCCTACATACCCTAGGTGAGTGTGACATCGTGCTCCTTCTTTTTTTTTAAAATTCTTTATTTTAGTGTTTTTATAAAACAGGTAATCACAAACAAAACACATAATACATAAATCAGCTATCACATATCGTGCTCCTTCTGGTGAGATCCTGGGCAATACAGAACAGCTCAAACCTTGCAAGAAGACACTCTTGGGCTGGAGTGGCTTCTAACCAGATTTGGCCTGCTCTGCATTCTTGAAGAATCTTTCCCTGCGGAGGAAGATGTCCCACCTAGCAATGTGTAAGATGGGGGTAGGGTAAGTATGCAATTTACCCTTTTTCTTTACATGTACATTTTGGGAAATATACAACCCCAATTCTGAAAAAGTCGAGGCGCGGTGTGAAATCTACATAAAAATACAATGCAATGATCTGCAAATCTCATAAACTCATATTTTATTCACAATAGAAAATAGAAAACATATCAAATGTTTAAACTGAGAAAATCAACAACTTTAAATAAAAAATAAGGTAATTTTGAAACTGATGGCAGCAACACATCTCAAAAAAGTTGGGACAGGGCCATGTTTACCACGGTGTAGCATCCCCTCTTCTTTTAACAACACTCTGTAAATGTCTGGGAACAGAGGAGATCAGTTCCTGGAGTTTTGGGAGAGAAATGTTGTCACATTCTTACCTGATATAGCATTGTAATTGCTCAACTGTCCTGGGTCTTCATTTTCGTATTTTTCGTTTCAAGATGCTCCAATATTTTCAATTGGTGAAAGGTCTGGACTGCAGGCAGGCCAGTTAAGCACACGGACTCTTCTACTACACAGCCATGTTGTTGTCATAGATGCAGTATGTGGTTTAGCATTGTCCTGCTGAAATATGCATGGCCTTCCCTGAAAAAGATGTCGCTGGATGGGAGCATATGCTGCTCTAAAACCTGGATAAATCTCTCACCATTGATGGCGCCTTTCTAGATGTGCAAGCTGCCATTCCATACACACTAATGCACCCCCCATACCATCAGTGATGCAGGCTTTAAAACTGAGCACTGATAGCACGTTGGAAGCTCCCTCTCCTCTTTAGTGCGGAGGACGCGGCACCCATGGTTGCCAAAAAGAATGTCAAATTTCAATTCGTCTGACCGCAAAACAGTTTTCCACTTTGCAACAGACCATTTTAAATGAGCTTTGGCCCAGAGAAGACGGCGGCGTTTCTGGATCATGTTCAGATATGGCTTCTTCTTTGCATGCAGGAGCTTAAACTTGCATTTTTGGATGGCACGGTGAACTGTGTCCACATACAGTGATTTTTGGAAGTATTCCTAAACCCATGCAGTGATGTCCAACACAGAATCATGGCTGTTTTTAATGCAGTGCCGTCAGAAGGCCCGAAGATCACGGGCATCCAATATTGTGTTTTGACCTTGTCCCTTGCCACAGAGATTTCTCCAGATTCTTGGAATCTTTTGATGATATTATGTACTGTAGATGGTGATATATTTGAAGTCTTTACAATTTTATGTTGAGGAACATTATTCTGAAATTGTTCAACAATTTGGAGACGCAGCTTTTCACAGATTGGTGAACCTCATCCCATCTTTAGTTCTGGGACACTTTGACTCTCTAAGATGCTCTTTTTTACTCAATCATGTTACTGATCTGTTGCCAATTAACCTAATTAGTTGAAAATGTTCTTCCAGCTTTTCCTTCTTAGTACCACTAACTTTATCAGGTTTTTGTTGCCCTGTCCCAACTTTTGAGAGTTGCTGCCATCAATTTCACAATGACCTTATTTTGTTTAAATGGTCAATTTTCTTTCTCAATTTAAACATTTGATTTGTTTTCTATTGTGATTAAAATATTTGTTTATGAGATTTGCAAATAATTGCATTCAGTTTTTATGCATATTTTACACAGCGTCGTAACTTTTGCCAGTGATTTGTACAGAAATTGACGTCACTGGTTGCCAGGAGCTCTCTGGGACACCTGCGAGAGCATCCAAGGTTGCTAAGAGCTGGGAGGATATATGTGTATGGCTCTTACACATCTCCCCACCTGGCTATTAGCAACCTGGAAAACTATGGCCGCCAGAAAGGGGGTGACAGGTACACTACAAACATTGTGCAACAGAGCAGCCATGCTGCTCTGCCTGCCACCCCCTCCCCCCCCAAGAAATGCCACCTGAGGCAAAAACCTCAGACTGCTTCATTATAGGGTCAGCCCTGTAAAGGTACTAGATGGCGAGGCTGCACACAAGGGCAGTATAAGATGGCCCTCATGTGTGGAATGCATAAAATCAAAGCTTTTGAATTGTAGGCGAGGCTCCAGCACGATTTGAGTGAGGAGAGTTGTGGCTGTGTGCTGACTGGCCTACACAATCTATTCCATTATATCCAGTCAGGAAGGCTCTGGCACACTCTGGCTGATGGAAAATCTAAGGGGTTCACATATAAACCATCCGCCCAGTGTAAAGCTGGATGAATGCCATTTGCACAACATTACCTCCACTAGAGGGCCGCGAGGAGCATAGGAATTCTCTATGGTTCTCAGCAGCATCTACTGGCGGTTATGTTGTGCAAACAGCATTTGACCAGCTCTACATCACTGCATCCCACGCTTTGCATTGCACTTGGTGATGTAAGGCTTCAGAATTTTGTGTTTATTGGTAAAAATGTATTATAGACTCAATTCATGTGACTACATTTTTTATTTCAGAGGACTCAACTGAAAATGACTATAGTTTTTTTGATAATAAGGATAATTATCCAGTTGTGACAGCTTTGAGAATTTAGCTTAAAATGTATTTCCACCTTCACAGCCAAATTGGGATTACAACTATTTGTTACATGTTCCCATTTACATAGAATAAGCTAAAAATATTTAATGTTTAATGATTTAATGTTTTTCTTTTATTAATAATTTTTTCAAGTTTTCTACATATAAGTTAACAAACAGTATGATTTACAATTTATTCTCTTATACTTCATATATAAATACACAAATAACATTCAGTCTCCCCTCCCTTCCTTATTTTATCTCCAATTATCTAACGATAATTCTAGCAAAAAGAGTGGTATTACCTTTCTCTGTTGGTCGGGTATTATATCTGGCTAGTAGCTCAGGACTTGAAATTTTGAGCCCTGATTATACCTATACCTTCAAATCTATAGACTGCACTATATATTTCGGGTTCCGGTATAGAGTGCCACTGATATCTATAGGGCCAAAGAGGGAATCCGATTTAATGTTATTTAAACGTTTCTTGCAGTTTAAATTGCTTTTACTTGGGCTAGGATTTCATTTTTTTTAAATAATTTTTTTAATTACAATTTTTACAATATTACACATAACACATTCCAATACAAGTCTTACAGCAACAAAAGGGTTTAAGGGTACAAAAAACCCAAAAAACACAATCATGCCTTATATACAGTATCTCACAGAAGTGAGTACACCCCTCACATTTTTGTAAATATTTGATGATATCATGTCATGTGAGGACACAGAAGAAATGACACTTTGCTACAATGTAAAGTAGTGAGTGTACAGCTTGTATATCAGTGTACATTTGCTGTGCCCTCAAAATAACTCAACACACAGCCATTAATGTCTAAACCGCTGGCAACAAAAGTGAGTAGGATATACTGTATATTAACCAACGTAAAAGGTTTATCAAATATTTTACATTTAAGAAAAATAAATCTCCCATCTTCATCCACTAGGCTCTGGGTATCTGTCACTGCTAATTGAGTGTGTAATCCAATTGCCACCCCATGCAATTTCCATGTTTGGTTATTACTCAAGAACCATGCCCTATAGTGTTTGTCTGGCATTACGGGTGCTTGTGAGGCCTTAAAATGTGTTTCTTGTGGAAATAATATTTGCACTATGCATGTCGTAAAAAACTTTTGTCCGCTTCTGCGGTATATTAAGACCTCTTGCATTGAGAGAGCCAAATTTAATAAAAGCCATTACATATCATGTGATATCTGCCCTATCTCTACTCTCTTCTCCAACTTTTCCATCTTGATTTCAACAAACCTCACTTGCCGCCCTTTCCTCCCCATTTGAAACCCTCCATGTGCAAGATGATTCAAACAAATACTTATGAGAAAAAAATATAAAAGAGAAAAATTCGAAAAACAAAAAAGGAGAGGCAGAAACTCTTCCCTTAAGAGATAACACAAAAAAACAAACAACAATAACAAGAAAAAGAAGACACCCTCCTCCCTCAGCAAAGGTAGAACGCATGTTCTGAATGTGAAACCCCCTAGTATTTCACTCTGGAGACACCCTTGTTGGGGTAGTCGGACCCTACCCTGAGGCGCCTGTCCCCTAGTCGGAACTTTTTTGTTCATATGTCTTATACCTTCCACTACCTTTCACTACTACTACTACTGAAAAAAGCCCCCTATATATAAAATAAAAAGTGCCCACATTTCCTAACCCCCCCTCCCATCCAGGGGACATAGAGGTAGGTGGGAGGCCCTATCCCCAACTACCAATCTCCTACCTCCCACTTCTTCCTCTCTTCCCTGTGCCTATCCTTGTGACCCCTTAACCGAACTTTACTCAAAAACCCATTCCATAATTCTTCTATCTCTATCCCCATTGAGTTACTACACCTTCCAATCTTTCTCCCCCTTGTGCCCTGTAGGTGGGTCCAAAGGACTCATACAACCCAAACATAAAACCCCCTCTTCCCTTATGGTGGAGGCTTTTCCTGACATTTATTAATTACAAGTGTAAATCTAAAAATATGCTTTGTGTAATCCATTAAAGTTATTATCCCATTAACATTTGCTCCCTTAAATATTTAACTTAGCCACTGACTTCCTCCCCTCATTTAACATCTCTCCGTTTAACGTCCCCCTTTTTTTTCTCTTCCTTCCCTTATCACCCTATTTGTGATATTATTATTATTATTATATCTAGTGTCTGAATGCCATGCTTAGTGGTATTCACTTATTTCCTATCACCACTATCCCATATGAACATTATGTATGACGCCTTAATATCCATTTTTCATTTACTATCTTGTTACATTGTCCAGCAACTGGTATCAATTACATAGCTGAAAATTCTACTTCTAAAGAAGCTCCCCAGCATCCTTGTTATTCCCACTGGTTTCTATTACTTCACATCTTGCACTTCCAGCCGCCGTTGCGATGTTCTACACGGCCTTTCCCAAGATTCCCATCTTTGGAGCAAAGAAAAAGCAGGCATTGGAGGATCTGGATCAAAGCCCTATATCCATCAGAAGTACCCCCATAGCTCTAGTACATTTTTGTAGGTCTGCAGGTGACTGCCAAACAAACATCTGTCCCCCTTTTTGAGCTCTCAATTAAATTGGGAATCCCCAGCTATAAGGCATCTCAGCTTCTGTCAAAGCTTGAGTTAACGGGCGGAATGCTCTTCTTTTATCCCGGGTCCGCCTTCAGATTTTTGTATATAAGGCTATGTTTGACCCTAAAAAGTCCAACATGCCCTTTTCTTATTGACGCAGAGATAATAGCCTTCTTTCTGATGGTAGTAATGTATTTTACACAAAACATTCTGCGGATATATAGAATTAGGTCTACGATATCCTGGTGTCCGGTGTATCCTATCAATTATAATTGGCTCATGTGGTGGGCTCTCTAAAAAGTTCTTAAAGATCTTCTTGCACCCGTAGGTAGGAGCTCTAATGCTGTTACCGTCTTGGGGATCCCCCTTAGACAAATATTATTTAATCTATGATGGTCCTCCAAATCATCCACCCACGACCATAGCATCTGAAGTTGATGCTTAATATCACTAGCCACTGACTGAGACTCAGAGATGCCTGTAAGCAAGTCTGGAATAGTGTCCCCTAGTAGGCTCAGATGCTTCCCAATGCCACACAAGCCCTCCCTCATCGCCTCCATTTCTTTTTGATATATTGCTGTTATACGTTTAAACATATACTCTATATCTGCTTTTGTAGGGAGGCTAGCTAAATGCTTTATTAGAAATCCTGGCAGCTCCAAATCACCTGCATCTCCTGCATCGCTGTCCTGATCCATTAGCCCTCATTGGCGGGGAGATGCCACCTCTCCGCAAGGATCTCCAGTCTGGCCAGAAGACCCCGGTGTTCTATCAAAAGCTCCAACTTGTCGAAATCTCCAACTACCTAACTGCCGGGTACTTGCAAGTTGGAGATGTCGGCCAGATGGCGTTAGACTGCAAAACACAAAGACTGACGGAGCTTCTGAACAGCTGCATTTTAACAATATTCAGCAGCTGGCAAACTCAACGGGTATTCTGAAAATGCTATGTGCGCATGCACACCGCAACTGTACAGAGCTTCAGGCTTTCTGAGCACCAGAAGTAAGGTAGTTGGAGATCTCGATAAGTTGGAGCTTTCAATAGAACACCGGCATTGCGAGAGTCCCCGCCAGCATGCTCGGTAATAGATGTCCATGCTCTATTGCTTCCTGAGCTTCCTGTCACTCAAAGAAAGCGGCATCGACCGCGGCTCCCGAGTAGTTGGTGCGGTTTTAGCCGGAGGTTTCTTTTTTGAGCTCCTGCCCATTTCAGCTCTCTGCAACCCTCGCTGACTCAGACACTGCTTGTCCGACCGAGAGATGGAGACGGGGGCTCCTCACTCACTCATCTCCAGGAAAATTCCCCTTGGGTTTCTTGGTTTCTTATGGGTTAAATTTCCACCTGCTTCTCCTTCTTTGTAATGCTAGGAGGAGCTGTGATTGTTTTGTTCATTATAATTTGTAAAGTAGATTTGAACACTGCCTGTCCTAACAAAGGGTTAAAGGATTATAACCCTTGCTGTTCCATAGCATGGTAATGAAATTAATGAAAGAAACACTACACATCAGTAATCTTGGTGTCCCTTTATTTCTTACTGTGTCTAGTGTTTGAGAAACACAATGCTCAAATTTCAGTCTTTCTGTAAGGACAGATCACTGTGAAGGTTCTCAGAAAATCCTGGATTCAGCCATGTTGCCTGCTGTGAGAAAACATCTCAAAGGTAGGATTTTTTTTTTTTTTATGCTGCATGAATGAGCACACACAACCAACATATGGAGGGTTTTTTTCAAATCTGACTGCAAAAGTGGAAGTACAGTTTAATGTAAACAAAAATAATTAAAACTATATTATGGAAGGACAATGAGACTTGGAGGAGCAGCATAGTCAAGGCTCAGCAAGAAAGTAAGGAAGGGGCATTCAGCATTTATGCAGGTTACTTATACTTTAGAGAATCTCAACTGATGTTGAAAATGTAAAACTCTTATACAATAATATAATTTTAGGAACTTAACCATAACATTTTTCAGATAATCTGAGAAAACCAGAACTTACTAGAGGTAACACAATGTTTGAAGGACGTCCTGAAGTTGTTACATGCTCTGTAGAGCACACATGTAGATCTAGTCCTCCTTCTCTAACGTGGAACAAACCTGGCCAAACTGAGAGACGATCTGAAGATCTATCTGGAGGAAAATGGAGAGAAATATCAAGGCTTACATACATTCCTTCACATGAGGATGACAAAACACAAATTCAGTGCACAGCAACTTATCACAGAGGAGCAACGTCACGCAGTGCAGCAACACTGGACATCAGATGTATGCAATACAATAATCATCCTGAGGGATATAGGAAGATAGAGAAATAACAGTTTCAAATGGAATTCCCCTTAAACATATTTTCTTCTTTGCCAGATGCACCAAAAGATGTGACGGTCAGCTTACCAAAAGACACAGCATTTGCAGAGGGCAGCGATGTGAGTTTAACATGCAACAGCAGGTCAAACGCTCCTCCACTCAGATATGAATGGTACAGCACAAATAGCAAAATTAAATTAGAAACTCAATATCAGAAGATCCAAGTGCTGAATGTAAACAGAGAAACTAAACCTTTTTCTTGTGCTGCAATAAATGATGTTGGGAGAGGAGAATCACCGCCAACAAAGATCCCTGTGCAATGTATGTATGTCATACTTAGCAGTAATAGAGACAAACCTTTAGATAGTGATATTTCATTTAACGCCATATTTTTTGTGTTTTATAGATGCTGCTACTGGAGTTCAAGTCATAGTGCTTCACCCAACAGAGGGAGCCACTGAGCTAAAGTGCAGTTTTGTAACTAGTAACCCCAGTGTGACTCATTACACCTGGATTAAGGATGGAATCACCTTAGTAAATAAAAGAGGACAGATCCTGGTATTAGACAGCAGTGAAGATGAATTGGGCTCATACTCCTGCATAGCTCACAACACAGCTGGAAGCTCGAAATCCACACAGTTGGATCTTCAAGGTAAGCAATGAAATTAATTTTTTTTAGAGAACCCAGCTTTTCATTTCCAGGGTATATTTTAATGTTATGTGCTCCCTAAAGCACGTTAGCAATCCTGTCAATCCTGTGCTACAAATCTGCTGTTGAGCCCTAGGCTTTGGGCCCTGGCACACTAGCCAGTGACTAGAGCAAATACATGCAGAGAACATATTTGCACACTTATGTGCACCACTTCATCACTTGCTCATCTGGCCAAGGAGGGAGCTATATGTGAAAGTAGTGTAGCGCCCTCTAAAATGTCGCTATTCAATTTAGAGATTCCTGGACTTTAACCAGTCTAGATACTGATTATACAGAGCTCTGCATTCTATAGGTGTCCCTGAATCTGCTGGATTGATTGCTCCTCCTGTTGCTGAGGAAAAGGGAGCCTTGGCATACAGTGAGGGAGGATCCACCCTCAGGTTATGACTATGCACCTGGCCCTAGCCAATCCCTGAGTAGGATGACTCAGAGGCATGGTTGAGGGCAGGTAATAAAAGGTCTGGGGACACTGTGGAGAGTTCTCTTCCCCCTAGGGGCCTCGCCCTAGGAGGTCTTTGGAGATGCAGGAAACTGGCCTGGGCCTCAGCACATGGCAGGTACTGAGGGGCCTAGAGGTCTAGGATACACTGATACTTTACTGGGCCCATACACGTGGCAGGTGATGGGTGCCTTGTTCTGAGAAGATACTACCACTAAACTGCAGTGCTCCTTGGCAGTTGCAGATGCTGAGGGCACAGAGATTCCTGTTGCTAAGGAAAATACCTGATGGAAGCTGGGTCGGAAGGAGAGTCCGCTTGTTGAGGGGTACCGCAGAGGAGCTGGTGCGAGCGTCCGTCTGGGATCCCTCACCCTATTCCAGGTATCTGTTCACAGTACTACTACTATTGGTCCCTGGGACCAGATCACGGTGATTTCAGCCTTAGCGGTTGCTAGGGGAGAAAGCTGTCCTCAGAAGATTCCAATGGCATCCTACAGATCCTAAACCCTCTCTCTCCTGTTGAACTTGCAAATAAATATCCCAAAAGAACCCTAAGACTCGAGCCATTCTGTCCGTGAGTGTTGGTGTGCTGTTGCTGATCAAAGGGGATCGGTAGCTGGAACCAACAGTTAGGAGAACCCATTTCAATATTCAGCGGCTCCTTCGGAGGTGAGCGCTACAGTAGATGAACATTTAGTCTGCTCTATTTAACAATTCTGTACCTAGCAAGTTGCCACCAGCAACATGATGTTTTTCTTTTCTTATATACTTACATTTTTCTAGATGTCTTTAGGCTAGTCATGTGATGCACAGGGTTCTCTTGGCCTCTTTTAAGGTGGTTGGTCGTCCTCAGTGATGTAGAGTGTCGTGTTGACGTGATGATGTTATTGATCTTTGCATCATTATACTATCAATCCCATGGTGATTCTTCCTTTGGTGGCAGGCTCATGATGTCCTCCTCTCACGGTACGTCCTCAGTCTTCTGGGTTGAATGATGCTGGGTGTCATAAAACCTGGAAGCCTGAGGGAATCTTGTAGTGGAGAAGAGGTACTATAGGGGACAACACCAGAAAGGAGCTGAGTATTTCAGCCATAGCTGCTTATTCCAGTTGATGCACCATTGAAAAAATAAAATTAGCCTAGCGTTGGTCTTTAAGCTGATCATATGTAAGAGATGAAGGCTGAATGTATGAGTCCAGTCAGAAGATCATAGCTCTGAATGTCAGCAAAGAAACTGAACCTTTTTCTTGTGCGGCAATAAAAGATGTTGGAAGAGGAGACATTTTAGGTTTAGGTATAAAGTCATAGGTGGGTTATGTGTTAAGGTCAAGTTAAGGGTTATGTTTCAGGGCTGGTCTAAGGGTTAAATATTAGGTGGCGTAGGTAAGTGTTAGAGACTATTTAAGGATAGGGCTACAATTTTGGTTGAGCAAGGAAGTATTAATGTGAGGAGTGGTTTAAGGGTTATGTTACAGCTAGGGTTCAGAGGGTGAGTGAGGTCACTTTAGCTCCTTAACTTTTAGGCTTGTTTTTGGCTCCATAATCCCGGCACTGAAAACCATCTAGTGCTGGGTTCTTGGCCATGAAAAACAAAATGGATATCTCACCTTTGAGTAGGCAGTGGTGACTCTCTGGTTTGCTATTCCAATGTTTCAAAGACTCTGGTAATGAAATTGTGCCTTTAATGCTCTCTCAGCCTGTTTTTTTGGTGTATTTTTACTTGTAGAGGAGCCATCATTTGGCCCTTTAATGACAGCAATGGTTGGGTAAATCTGGAAATTGAATAGGGAATATAGCACAAATAGCAAAATTAAATTAGAAACTCAAGATCAGAAGATCCAAGTGCTGAATGTGAGCAGAGAAACTGAACCTTTTTCCTGTGCTGCAATAAAATGATGTTGGGAGAGGAGAATCACCGCCAACAGAGATCCCTGTGCAATGTATGTATATCACACTCAGCAGTAATAAAGACAAACCTTTAGATCGTAATATATAATTTAACAAAATATTTTATGTGTTCTGTAGATGCTGCTACTGGAGTTCAAGTCGTGCTTCACCCAACAGAGGGAGCCACTGAGCTAAAGTGCAGTTTTGTAAGTAGTAACCCCAGTGTGACTCATTACTCCTGGATCAAGGATGGAATCACCCTAGTAAATAAAACTGGACAGATCCTGGTATTAGACAGCAATGAAGATGAGTCTGGCTCGTACTCCTGCATCGCTCACAACAAAGTTGGAAGCTCAAACTCCCCACAGCTGGATTTTGAAGGTCAGCAATGAAATTCATTTTTCATAGAGAACCCAGTTTTTTTTCCAGGAAAATATTTTTGTACATACCTGCATAAAAATGTTATGTGCTCCCTAAAGCACGTTAGCAATCCTGTCAATCCTGTGCTAAAAATCTGCTGTTGAGCCCTAGACTTTGGGCCCTGGCACACTAGCCAGTGACTAGAGCAAATATATGCAGTGAAAATATTTGCACACTTATGTGCACCACTTCATCATTTGCTCATCTGGCCAAGGAGGGAGCTATGTGTGAAAGTAGATGAGTATTTAGTCTGTACCTAGCAGGTTGCCACCAGCAACATGATGTTTTGCTTTTTTTATATACTTACATTTTTGATGTCTTTAGGCTGGTCATGTGATGCACAGGGTTCTCTTGGCCTCTTTTTTGGTGGTTGGTGGTCCTCAGTGATGCAGAGTGTAGCGCTGACGTGATGATGTTATTGATCTTTGCATCATTATACTATAAGTGCCATGGTGATTCTTCCTTTGGTGGCAGGCTCATGATGTCCTCTTCTCACAGTATATCCTCAGTCTGGGTCTGGTATGGGATTTTAGGGGGAGCCCACTTTTTTGTGTGTTGGGGTTCCCCCTTAAAATTCCTACCAGACCTAAAGGTTCTGGTATGAATTCTTGGAGGGACCCCACACTGTTTTTTTTCTTGTTTCTGTGGACTGTCAACGTTTAAAAAGAAACAAAGTAAACATTTAACGTCACTTTTCTACAAGAAATTTTCGTTCGTAATTATCATTTAACTAATCCGAATTTAACGAAAATTCTAATTCATCTGAATCCAAATGCTGAAACGAATTGACTTTCAGACCCGAAACCCGAAAACCAAAATAACGAAACATCTGAAACTAAACTAAACACATTTTTTTCCAGCTTACATGTCTGCTGGTAACAATGCTACACAATCAGAGCCCACCTTGGCTCTGATTATGGAAGCCATATGTAATTGTAGGACTGTACTGGAGTCATAGATTGAAAGTGTACATATTGATAGCTCATTGCTGAAGCAAGATCTCCAGAACTCTTCCCTAGTTACAGAAGCTAGAGACACTAAAAGGGAATTGTTTGCTTGCTAACAGAAGCTGGACAATTTGTCAAATCATTCCAGGTGCAACAATTTTTGTTTTCTTGGCTTCCCTGATGGGTTGAGGGTTCATCTCCTGAGACCTTTCCTGAAAACTGGTTAGAAATGAATCTACCTTCTCTGGAAATCTCTCCATGTTTTGTTGTTGAAAAGAAACATTGCACTCCCCTTTAACACCCTTCTTCTGGAGCCATTCCTAAACACACGATTGCAAAAATGCTGAATCTCCAGGACAAAGTAGCTATCATGCATGTTTCAAGACTGGCAGGGGAACTCTACTTCACTATTTTTCCAAACATTTGTAGATATCCAGTGCAGGCAAGCTACCTTTCCTGCAGTTATGAAGTGTCTCAGAGAAAAAAGCATTGCGTATTGCGTGATGTATGCTGCTGAAGTGAGAGACTCACTGGGTGGCAGGTTGTCCTTCCTTTCCACCTCATCTGAGGCTTCTGACTGTCTTGTTGTCCAGAGCCCCCACCTCAACACAGATGACAAAGCTGCCGGGACAAACCTTTAGGAACGATTTTGTTTTCTTGACTTCCCAGATGGGTTGAGGGTTCATCTCCTGAGACCTTTCTTGAAAACTGGTTAGAAATGAATCTACCTTCTCTGAGAATCTCTCCACATTTTGTTGTTGAGAAAGCTGCAGGGACAAACCTTATGGAACGATTAGTTTACTAATGACAGGGGAAGCTACCACGGCTTTTTGACCTTCTTCACTGAGGAGGATGTCTTGCTTCATTTTTATAAATGCCTCCAAGAGAGAAGGAACTCAGTGCACTCTCATTGAACTTTCACAATCTTCTTTCAATATGATCTTTAGTGGGGGAAAAAATGTTGTTTTTTTTTTGGTCCTGCTTTGGACCAACATCCGTATATGGTTTAGTGGTTTCTGACCTCCGTAAATGGTGGCAGTTCCCCTTTTCTCTTGTTCCCTTCATTTTCTTAAACGCAGGTCCCACTGATAGTGTACCTATTACTAAAAAAAAGGGGACTTAGTATATCCTGCCTGAACTATAAACCTTCAAGTATGATCTGCTTCCCATGGTGATGGATGGTGAATCCCACAGAGGGAAATGCTCTTTACTGGAACATTACAAGTTCCTTTTGGATTCCTTGATGCAGGTCCCGTAAAGTAGCAGAGGTGTCCAGATCGTCAGGGCCATCAAAGTCTTGAGAAGTTGTTACTTCTTCAGATTTTGATGCAGCTACAGAAAAAAAGTTAATAGTAAATGGAAAGTAATTACATGCTAATAAAACACTACATGCAAACACTGGGATGGAGATGAAATGTTTGAGTACAAATCAAGTGCCAGACAAATATTTTTTGAACTGACTGATGTATGGACACGCATAACTCAGTTATCTAGGAAAAACAAACATCTTTAACTTTTCATTTGTAAAAGATAAGCTGGCCTGCTTTCTTTAGACTTATCAAAATTGTCACCCAATTCAGCCAAATCCGTGGCAAGTGGGTGACAATCATCTAATGTTCTTGGGTTCTAGGGATGTTCAGACACCAGTACCGATACTTTGCATTTCATGAGAACTACCAAGGTTGCTGCGGTTGCTGTGGTTGCAGCGGGGGCCTGGCTCTGGTCCTCGACCACTGTCCTGAAATCATTAGTCTGTATTGTTTTAGAAAAACTGTCACATAACAATAAACAAAAATGTATCAGTACTTGGTCTGGAAAAAATGGTATTGGTGCATCCATTATATATATACTGTATATAATATATATATACAGGTATTCCTCACTTAACGACCGAGTTCCGTTCCTACGACCAGGTCGTTAAACGAATTGGTCGTTAAGTGAGGAACTCTATACAGTACTGTACTGCATTAGTACAGTACTGTATAGCGTTGCCGATGTACAGTACTGAACAGTGTACTGTACATCGCGCAATGAAAATACTCACGGGGACGCGCTGTGAAGAACGGAGGACGTCACTTCCCCCGGCGACACGTCGCACTGGCGCTGACGCGCGAGGTCGGAGGTCGCTCGGAGGACGGTCGTAAGTGCGAGTGGTCGCAAAACAGGTAAGTCGTTAAGCGAGGAGTATCTGTATAACAAATGTCACATTAAAAAAGAGATGTACAAATCCCGGGAGCTCCGTAAGCTCCTTACAAATGACATCTGCCTCTTAGCTTTTGAGTTTTTCGCTAGTCTAGTCTTGGAGCTGGAAAAGTATCTGTACTTGTACTTGTACCAATTATGGCACTTGGTATCTGAACATCCCTACTGGGTTCCTTTACCTTGAACTTGTAATGGGAGCTCACTCCAATTTAACCCCCACCCCCCTTCATCCCTCAAGATGCCCACTTTAGTTTGTTGGCTCCTCAGCATTTGTTGTCTTATTTTCTATGTGACATTGCTCTATATTTGTAAATTAACATTTATTGTACCTACTAAAGTTCTCATAACTTTCTTCTGCACAGATAGCAACGGTGCTAAATACAGTTCTATTTTAATTCTGATCCTGGGGGTTTCAGCTGGAGTTATCCTTCTGATAATGATAGTCTACTTTTATAAAAGGTAAGGCAGACAAATCACCCAAGTAAACCAAAGCCAGTTTTCAGTCCCAGCTAATTGTTGTTGTACGATACCTTGATGACCAGTGGACCTCATGTATGACAAGTTGCTGGACAAAGGGCTGAGGCCTTCTTGTGTTACTGAAATACAACAGAAGCACAGATACAAAAAAGTTACATCATAACCGTATAGTTTCACAAGATAGAACAATCCATGAAACAAGCATTAAACATATTACTACTACCTAGTGGCAGAACTGCTAATTACAGTATGATGTATATGATATTAGTTGGTGCACCTACAGTACAGTTTTGTGAATAACCCCCTTTGTCTAAACAATGTACTAACACACTCTCTCTCTCTCCTTTCTTTTTTTTCTTTCTTTTTTTCTCTCTTCCCCCCAAATCCCCACCTCCCTCTCCAAACTCCCTCTCAAACCTCCCTCTCAAACCTCCCTCTTGCCCCCTCACTGCATCACCTATTTTTTTTTTATTCCTAATACTTATCTTTCTATCTCTCTCACTCTTTTGTTTCCTTTTGTACCTGCAAGCTATCTATGCCGTTTTCTCTGTATCTTTGACTCTTTCACATTCACATTTTTGCTAAAAATAATGGAATTATAAAAGTAGTCTTCTGCAGTCTTTTGCAGTTTGGGCTGCAACTTTGGTGGTCCATAAAGTATTAATCAAAGGTTCAGAAAAAGCAATAAACAAACTCTAAATGGAGATTCCTGGGCTGAAAACTTTCCATATACACAAAACGCTTAAAAGTTTCTTATTGGACTAACAAAATATATAAAAGACAAGCTTTCGAGAGTGAACCTCTCTTCTTCAGGTCAGAAGCAATACTAAGCAACATATCTGGTTGCGACATTGTGCTGCATTGAGCTACAGGGCACATTTTGTTGCACTACGTAGCGCTTCTTTTGGCATTCTATCAAATCTTATTGGGACCAAATCCCACAAAAATCCACTGAAAAATAGGTCATGTTCGAGGGACAAGCTACAGATAACATTGAGCTATGAAATGTGAACAGCTCCATTGAATTGCATTGGAGGAGCTACATTGAGCTTCAGGTTTAAGAGATTCGTGAGCGGAGATCGCGCCACAAATCGTGTAGTGTGAATGGGGTCTTAGGAGTCTAGGCTTATGTAACAGGCTTACCTCGGGTCGTTCCAGCGCCGCCCTCCGTAGCCGGGCAACCCCGGCTAGTCAAGCGGCCCCTCCCCCCGCATGCCAGCTGTCTGCTTAAAGCCGTGGTTATTATGATTGTTCGGCGTCCTACTATTGACGGGTGAACGCTGAACAATCACACTCTGCGGTTACCGGGAACTCACAGCCTTGGACACTGTGAGAGCGGCCTTACAGCCATCCCCTCTGGGGGAACTACAAAGGAACTCCTGCTCACTGCTGCCTCCCCGGGGCTCCTCTGGATTTGGTCGGCTGTATCTAATGCATCCACAGCTACTGACTCATTGCTGCTGACATTACCAACCGCAAGTACCCTATAGCTACTGTCTCAGCCAGCTACCTCTATCAGTATCACAGAACGTGTGCCTATATATGTCTCTTCAATACTGAGTGCTCACCAAATGCTGTGCTAATCACAAATAACTGCACATATCTTGTATGTTAGGCTGTGTCAGTACTGCCTGCTGCCATTATCGATGCTATCACAGACCTTTTGCCTATGTATGCTTATTCAATACTGAGTGGTTATCAAAGACTGTGCTAATCTCAAGAAGTTCACACACCTTGTATATCCCGTTGTGTCAGTACTGCCTGCTGCCATTATAGATGCTGCACAGATCTCCCCTTGCGCGTGTAAACCTCCACATGTACCACTAGGTGGCGGTATGAGGTAATACCCCACGGGGAGCATGCTGCTTATTCATTTCTTACAAAACAAACAGTACATGATGTATACGCAATTCCGTTCCCTCCTTTTGAAATATATGGGGCAAGAACTCAAGGAATTGCACACTGACTAAACCGTTACTCAGAGGCCTCACTGAAGAGACGCCCCCTAGAACTTACCTCCACAGTTGAGATCCTATAACCTTACCTGTGAAGCGTTACAGCTTAAGACATTTACCCCAACCCTAAGCTGTTTCTTTGGGATGTTGTATGTTCCACAATGGTAGCAGTTTCCCATGAAATATAAACACAGATCACCCAGATGGAACATACTCACTAATAAAACATTCAGACTGCTAAGTATTTAAAACCAGTGTAGGCGATGCGTAAAGTATATGTGAAGCCAAATCTTTTCATCTATTTTTGGATACATTGGGGAGAGAACAGACTGCTGTTGGGTTTGTACTGCTATATAGGGCCCTGTTAGATTTACCCTCACTTCATATCTGGTAAAGTATTGTCAGCAGGACAGAAAATGAGTGAAAATCTCTCTAATGGAGCACATAGCAATAAAAACCCAACAAGGGTACCAATTCCTTCCCCACTCTATCTAACACTGAAAAAAAAAGTTTTGACTTGACATTCATGTTAAGGATCTCTTAGGTTGGCTTTGACTAGAGCAGTGACCATTACCGGTCTTTTTGTTTTAGTGGTAATTTGGAGAAATTCGTAGATGGTGGTCCAATCTCTGTGACTCGTGAAACTGTTACCATTTGGGCTTATAGAACAAAGTACACCACCCCGAAGCAGCATAGTTTTGGGTTAAATGTCCTAAACCCAGACGCCTAAGATGCACAGCATTGTTAAGTGCTACGAAGTCATACAATGTGCTTTGCTGGGTGTCCTAGAGAAGAGCTCAGCTTTAAAGTGTTAATAAACCCTTCTTAACAAATGTTATATCTAGCACTATACCTTATATACTTCTAGTCTTGATGTTCTCTTGTTTGTCCCTGGTACTAGCACCTACAGGGTGGCTACATTACCATGCAGGGTCTACCTGGAGCCCATGGTAGCACCCTCACGTGCACGTTCCCAGCTGGGTCTACAAAGGTTTTAGAGGGGTCAGCTGAAGCTCTATGAGAGCAGGGTTGGGCGTGAGGAATTGTGGGAAATGTAGTCCCAACACTAGAGGTCAACTGTAAACAGTGTGCTCCTGATCGGTAAGTTTAGGAAAGCAATACAAGAATAGAACCTGCTGTACAATTTTTAACTCCACTAAGAAAATATTAATCCCTTCTGGGCGATCAATTCCCATTGCAAGGATTTTAACAAATATTGTTGCAGATTCCCACTTTTTTTGTTTTGAAGACAAAGCTGCTTGTTTTACCATGTGCTTTGCAAACTGATCCCTGCATAGAAGAGTCTGGGTTCATTATAACCTATCTGGGGGAACTTTCTGTGTTCTAATGAGGAAAGTTGCAATGACTTTAGTAGTAAAGGTAAAAACAATTGTAGGTTTAGTACTCCTTTAACCAAAATAATAAATCTTCTATTTTTTTTTTTCTTACAGCCTTCAATCCCTGCTCCACCTGCAGCCGGAAGAAAAGATTCATCTTCAGAAAACCTGTATGAAAACGTTCAGAGAAAAGAATGAAAGAAACCCCTATATGAGTTGCTAGCAGAAGTACACATATTCTTTAAAAGTTGGAAAGAAGTCAATGCAGCTTTACTATGAAAAGTCAATGGTTTTTTTTTTTAATTAAATATATATATTCTATTTTTTTTTTTTATAAATGTATTATAAACACCAGTTAATGAGCACAATGTTTTCTGTACCACTGACCCTATTTTTTTTTAATCTGTACTGTATTGATTATATAAAAAGGGATAACATTTAAAAAAAATAGTACATATGAATAACATAAGCTCTTTTGTTCAGCACAGATTTACACAGAGGGCTCATAATTTTAGCTCCTTTGTATTCCAAAAATGTATGAAAAGGGAAATTCACAGCATATTAGTGGTGTAAAGACAAAATTGTTCTCTCTTAATTATACAAAATCATCTAAAAACACTGTACATAAACACAATAACCCAACACTCACAGAGTTATTCACAAAAGGGTGAAGAGTTTGGAGAAGGGAGGAGAAGTGAACGAGCAGGTCCCGACCAATGAATAACAACTGGGCTGAGCCAGGAGTGATGTTGCCCCGCTTTGGCTGACATTTCGGCTCAGTCAGGCCGAAGCAAATGCCTTCGGGTGCTGTACGGGCTATTGCGAATAGCTCGCACAGCCTGTACAGCAGCCCTTCAGTTCGACTCCGACGGCTGAAGAGAACCCGAAGGATCAGCCGAAGCTACGGCTGGATACTTTGGCTCCTTTGTGAATAGCTTTCTTAGACCCCAGAGCCCCAGCATATACTAAGCACAGAGAGGAGAGGTTAGAACATTGGCCAGTTTTTTCTTTCTTTTATTGCTGTTTTTAGGTTTCCTTTCCCTTGATTTCTTATCACAGTGTCAGAAAGGTGTCACTGAGGCCCAGAGTGAAGGAAGATTTCACAGATGGTGTCCCAGGCAGCAGTAAAACCTAATAGAGGTTCTAACCCTTCCTAACACTATTTAAAACTGAACAAAACATGTATTTTCTGGAGATACAGAGATAATATACCGTACATATAATGGAGCTGTTTTACCTGCAAGTGAAATGGGAACACCTAGTTCTGACACACAGCACAGTCCTGTCTAGAAGGGCAGGAGACCTGACTATTCTTTTATGCAGTTTACTATCAGGCAGGAGAAGTGAACAATCTAGGCCAACATAGCTGAATTGGAAAGTGAGCTGGACTGGAGAATTTTTCCAAATCAGCTATGTTGTAATAGATTGTTCACTTCTCCGGCCTTCTCCAAACACTTCACCCTTTTGTGAATAACCCTTTAAAACTTGTCTCGTCCCTCCTCCTGCCTGTGATCAGGCAATGAAAGGAGAAGCAGCAGACTAATTACCTCATCTCTCTGCCACTCTCTCCTCCTATTAGCATGCGCCTTTCACTGCCACATAATGGATTGGCTTCTTGCTCAGATTCTACCGCTACTAGTTTGAGCTCTGCTGTACACTGTCACGGGCCCGGCCTTGGAATAGTAGGGTGGATCACAGCTGCGGTTCCAACTGGGGGTGTAGTGCGGTTGTCAGGCTTAAATCCCCGGCGGCTCTCTCAATCTTAAACGGAGAGTAGAGGATTAAGTCATCATGGACCGCTAAATAGTAATCGGTAATAACCTTCGATGTAGTAAAGAATAATAACCCAATCCCTGATGATGGCAATCCTATCTGGAATTGAGGTATAAGCGAATGGTAAAGTCTCTATGACAGATAACAGCAAATCTCCCCTTCATACAGCATAACTGGGTATAGTATTGCAAACATGAGAGAGGCGATACCCAAAGTCTCCACCAGAGGGCAGCGTCTGTGAGCCTAGATACTTTCAACATAGAGTTTGTAGATACTTGCAGTTTGCTGGTAGGTGCAATCAGATTCCTCCAAGAGATGTCCAGTGGATGCTGGCTGCTGGGGAGCTGTTTCATCCGTGAGGAGAGGTTCGAGGCGGCTGGTGAGGTTCCTGTGGGGTGTATGGGCTATGATCCCAATCATCGAACACCCCACAGCATCTATGGCAAGTTTAAATAGCCCGCGGCCGTGACGTCACGCGGCCGTGGGCTACTTCCGCGTTCCAGCGTGGAACGCATCTACACTTCCGTCAAGGGGGAGGAGGAGAGCGGCGTTCACCGCGGCCGATGCGCCCCAGCCTGGAACGCAGTCGGGAGGAGCCAGGAACCCGAGGGATATTACATACACGGACTACAAGAGGCTGATAACAAGTGAAAAAAAAGTATCAGGTACTTACCCTGCTTACCTTCAAAAAATCCCATTAAATGAGTTATTCTTGAATACAGAGCTGAATTAATTTGTGTCTTCATTTCAACTTTATATACCCCAGAGAAAAGATAGTATGAACGTGAGAAACATCCAAAAGGGGAAGTGTCAGTTGAGGGATGTTACAACCAAAATTTGTTGCAATCAAAATGATCTGTGTCTCTGGAGTAACACTGACAACTCCCAAGGAGAGGAAATGGCTGTTATCATTGAATATAGTCACCAAAAACTAAAGCCAAATAAAGACAGACGGCCAAAATAATTACTTAAAGTGTTCTCTTACTAGAAAAAACAATGAAAAGCCAGTGTGAAGACTGAAAAGTTTCTATCAGCATCTAAAAAGGAGTCTTCTATTATCGAATACTTATTTTAATTATGTAATTCATACATAGGATTTAATATATAAAAGTAGAGCAATGCGGTCACCAATCCACAGGAGGGATGTCCTGGAGCTGGAGAGAGTCCAGAGAAGGGAAACGAAACTGAGGGGCTGGAGCACCAAAGCTATGAGACAAGGTTGCTAAATTTAAACTTGTTCACGTTCAAGTGAGAAGATTAAGAAGGGAAATGATTTTGAAGTACAATATGTTTAATGGTGATGGAAACATCGGCACTTAACTTTTTACTGTAAACTCCCTAACAAGGACTAGAGGCCACTACTTAAAATTGGTGGAGAAAAGATTTAACCACAATGGGCGTAGGGGGTCCTTTTCAGTTAGAGCAGTTACATTTTGGAACTCTCTGCCACAAGCAGTGGTATCAGCAGAGACTATTGGGGGTTATGCACAAAGTTGCCGAAAGCAGCCGAATGAATAACCCAGCCGAAGTTAAGTGAGCCAAATGACATTTGACTATTCACTCTGGCTTAATACGGATGATTTCAGCCGTACATCGGCTGAAATCTTCCGTACATTGGCTGCCTTCGGCCAGCCGAACGTGCAGAGCATGTTCGGCTGAGCCGAAGTGCAGAGGGACGTCGACTCAGCTAATTCAACATCTGGATCGGCTGAGTCGAAGCTCCGGCAGCTCGCCCGCTGCCGTTCGCTGCTAATCTCATAGGGGCAGAACGGCAGTGAGTGAATAGCCAAATGCCGTAGAGCGGCATTTGCCTCGGCTATTCTGCTCGCTACCCCCAAGGTACCGAGCAGAATAGAAAATACGTGAGAAGAATGAAAAAAAAAGAGTTGAAAATAATTTTTAAAATGTAAATAAATAGGAAAATGTAAAAATAAATAAAAATATTTTAAAGAAGAAAAAAAAAAGAAAAACAATTTGGCGTTGTTAGCAGTGACAGCTAGCTCCGCCCAACTTTTTTTCTATTGGCCGGCACCTGCCGGAGTCTTCTAGCAGGTCCCTGCCAATGAATAACAATCTGTCATTAGAAGGGTTATTAAACCGTCACTTTTTTTGCATATATCTAATGCTAGCAAGCAGTAGATACATGCAAAAACGTTAAAAAAAAAAAAAACCTTCTGAAACAGGTTTAAACTTACCTGTGTCTTCGCCGCGCGCTCCCGTCTGAACATCTGAAAAGTCTCAGCGCCCGCAAAAGATCTTGGGGCGGGCGCGTGTGCACTTCAGATGTTCAGGCGGGAGATGAGGAGAGACACAAGGTAAGGTTATGGAGCAGTGTGCACATGCACAGACACCGTGGGACGTCAGAGAAGAGGAGGACAGAGGAGTCAGCGCTGGATCGGAGACCCGCACCAGCGTTGGAAGGTCAGCTGAAAACTACACTAAAGAAGAAGATGATCGAATAAAGAGACATTATTTAAGGTAAGTCCTGACACTAACATTGGGTGGGATTGGGGGGGGGTGCCTTTAATGTCACTTTAAACAATAACAACTGGACGGAGCTGGCTATGATGTCACAGCCGGCTCCGCCCAGTTGTTATTGTTTAATGACAGATCAGCGTCCCCAGGTCATTTGCCCAGCTGTCATTTGCGTGGAGATCGGTCGGCTTCGGCCGAAGCATATGCCTTCAACTCGGCTGAGCCACTTGGCCGCCTACGGCTGCTGTATGGGCTATTGTGAACAGAGGCGCCCGAAGAGAGCCGAAGGAGCCGAGTTTTTTACATGCCCGGAGCTCTTTCATGTCTCTTTTATAGGATCGAACATTTATATAAATAATGAACAAAAATTATATAAAACATCAGCTTGACAAATTATTCATTAAAGATAAATACACTGAAAATGACCCCACACTATTATCATTTGCCTTTCATATCAATCTTTATTTACAACAGGGAAGTTGCTTATTTCAGGAAATAACCAGGAACAAGTAACTTCTGCAAATTGTACCGTCTGCACAAGTCCAGCCTGTGCTTCTCATTTCTGAACTCTAACATCCACAAGAGCTGATGACCCGAGCATGTAAGTAACTTAATACAGAATAGAAGGGTGGGCAGGTATCACTATAATGTCTGATTGTCTGCTTTGTCTATGTCATACTTATAATACACTTGATTGGTGATTATTAGCAATTTCTGATCAATCAAAAAGACCAGTAATAGAAATGATACTTTGTTATATTTGTTATTACTGTATATGGCTAATGAATAAAAGGACAATCCCACTGAGAAAGGTGTTCGTTCATCCTCCAGCATACATCTTATCACTGAGGTCCCAAAGAACCACAAGGGTCCACTTAAGGCCGCAAAGAACCACAAGGGTCCACTGTGCTTAAACTCACCAGGATCCACAGTACATTGTGATTGGCTAAGTGGAAGACTTAAACACTGAGCAAAGTTTCATCAGTTTGCTTAGTATGAGCTATTTTGTGGCATATGTTAAAGGGTATGTCTAGGCATTACCCAAATTTAACCCCAAACCTCACTCTTCCCCTGTAGATCATGTCTTAGGATTCATTTCCTTTTCTTTGCTTTTGTAACACTGTGTGACATCATCACAAGGCTTGTAGGGTCACTTGCTAATTAACATAGGCATGCCCACATGCCACACTATATCTCCCAAAAGCCTTTTCCCCACATGCAGCGTGCTGGCAGGCTATTGGGAGTCAAGACAGCTGGATTGTTTTGCTGGTAAAGAAATCAACATATGGAAGGGGAGATGGCTAGAGAGGGGCATAGGATAGGTGAGTTCTGTATTCTAGGAAGACAGGCTAACAGCACTGCTTGGGCTTTCCACGTAGCAAAGGTATTGAGTTGTCAGCTCACTAAAGAAAGTGGAGAGCACCCTGAATTTTTAGCAGATCAACAGACATTTTAAACATGGCACATGTGAAATGACACGTTGAATATGTTTTTTTTTTACATGCACTTTTAAATATCAGTTTCCATTTAGAACGGTGTCTGTGAACCCCCCTAATACACCCCCCGGCCCACTAATATTCACCATCAGTATTCCCCCGCCTGTCCTTCCACTAGCTAAGCAGATACAAAACATCCGGCGCTTTTGGTAATAGGCAAGTATATGACCTCCTCCTATGTGACAGTGTTCAGATCTAGGGGTCAGTTGCTAGTCCCAAAAACTGTTACTGATACAACAATATATTTGTTACATTTGACATTGTAACCTCTAAAATAATATATATATAAAATACAGACCAAATTTCATGTAAACACAGTACCATAGAATCCAACTGAACTTGAATATTGATCTGTTAACTCCGATTTGCAAACAAACTCTGGGATGGGAACCTTCATAAATGAGTTAATATGTTCCATGCAGATCCTCAGGGTCTTTTTTGGTTCCACATTAAAATGTACCATATGTATAATTTTTTACAGTTGCATCCATGATTGTACATTGTCACTGACAAGCTCAGTACAGAATGAATATCACAAAGAAGATTCTGGTCCTGACCCTTCTTCAAGGTAAATTAGATTCATATTATGAGGAAACTTTATAAGTAGAAACACATAAAAAATCACATATATTTTCAGGTCTTCTGCCGAGACTTCTGTGTCAGAGGTGGGAGTTCCCTTCCGAAATTGTTGGTTTGATTGGATCCTGTGTGGAGATTCCCTGTTCCCTGTTCTACCCTCCTAGGAATTCTAAGGCATCCAGTACTGTTTGGTATTTATATCACCAAAGTAGATATCTTCAGATTTTTAACAGTCAAGGAAGTTCTGATGTATTACTGTATTACCAAGGCAGAACCTCTCTAGTACGTGGGAGTTCTAGCTGTTCACTGAGGATAGACCCTGTGAGAAGAGATGATGGAGTTGATTATTACCCAGGAATAGCAGAAGATCGGGGTACAAATGCCTATTCACTACATCGCAGGTTTCTACGGCTTCATGTCACAGGTAAGCATTTCTTTATGGGGGTAGTGGGCAGGCTTGGGTTTATGGAAAAGGACGCTCAACCACTGTCTATGGCCATACATTTTGGGGTGAGGGGTTGTAGGTTGCCATGAGTTATATTAATTTACAGGGATGCACCAAGACTGATACCAGTATTGGTATTGATGCCAATACTGGACATTTTCGTGAGCACTTGTACTTGTAAAAATGCCCTGATACTAAGCTCTGATACCGGTGCTTTAAATGTTTAAATACAAACAGCTGCTGCAAGGTCCTGCTCGGGCTGGGGACTTCACAGCGGCCTTCTGGGGACCTTGCGGCACTGCTCACAGTGCCAGCAGCACAACTACTTCTCCTCCTTCCTATGGATCCCTGCTGCCTGCCTACAGACTCCTGCTGAGATGCCGCACAGCCCTCCTAACACCCCACACAGCCCTGGTGAGACGCTGCACAGCCCACCTGAAACTCTGCACAGCCCTGGTGAGACACTGCACAGCCTTCCTAACACTATGCACAGCTCTGGTGAGACACTGCACAGCCCTCCTAACATCCCACACAGCCCACCTAAAACCCTGCACAGCCCATGACAGACCCTGCACAGCCCACCTAAAACCCTGCACAGCCCATCTTAGACCCTGCACAGCCCACCTAATACCCGGCGCTGCCCACCTGAGACCATGCACAGCCCACCTAAGACCTTGCACAGCCCACCTGAGAGCCTGCACAGCCCACCTGAGACCCTGCACAGCCCACCTGAGAGCCCGCACAGTCTACCTAAGACCCTGCTCAGCCCACCTGAGAGTCCGCACAGCCCACCTAAAACGCTGAACAGCCTCCTGGCACCTGCACAACCCATCCGAGACCCCCCACAGCCCATATGAGAGCCCGCACATCCCACCTGAGACCCTGGAGATATCAGGCTCCCACCACAGAGCAACACAGACTATGTAGCTTCATATTGAGGAGCAGCGGGTGGTCAACAGTGTCAAAAGCAGCAGAAAAGTCTAATAGCAAGAGTAAGGAATAGTGTTCGTTGTTTTTAGCTGTTATTAGGTCATATATAAATAATCTATTTACAGATACATAATCTGTTCTTTAGTAATACATCTATGTATAAAGTTCCATTATATACATTATTGTTCATCATCTATTAATATAGCACAATCATGGAATCTGTCCTCTCCTTACTCACTCAGAACTTAGGGATCAATGCGAATCCACATCCAAGAAGTGAGGATAGATATCCAACCCCCTCTCGGAGTCAGTGCGACAGGACCACAGGTGCACACAGCACAGGAGATCTAAATAATCTATAATACGGCCATCACTATTAATCTAAATGTCTTATACTAATTACCAGAAAGTAATTAATCTGTATTAATTCACTAGCCACTGGCAACCATAGCCAAAAACCAATGACCCATGTGTCCATCCAATTCCCCCATCCAATGTTTAAAGTGTTCCTAACAAATATAATCCCCAATGTGAAACTGCCTGTTTCTAAGGATGTCTACTACAAGGGAACTGATGGAATCCCCCAACATCATATAATGTGTTCCATGTAAATATAGGGAAATTAGTATGTATCATGTTTGCCGCTCTAGCATGCCGCTCTAGCATTGAGCTAGTGCGTCCGCCCCATCTCCTGTCTCCGCCCCCTGCCGCTCCGTCCCGGTTCCCGTCTACCACGATGGGCATTCAGCCAGTGGCGTACCAACCGGCAGGGGGTCGGTGGTGCGGGGCCCCCCACGTCCCTGTCCCTCCTCCGTGTCACAGACTTCACTGCAGTTCATTGTACAAAGTTTTTACAATGAACCGCAGTAAAGTCTGTGACACGGAGCTGGGCAGAGCAGAGTCGGGAGCGCTGCTTCGCCTGCGGCCCGGTACCATTTGATCCACGGACCGGTACCGGGCCGCGGCCGGGGGGTTGGGGACCACTGCTTTAGAGAACTTAACTGTAACATTTTGCAGATACTCCAAGCAAACCGGAACTTACTGGAAGGGGCACAATGTTTGAAGCACGCCCTGAAGTTGTTACATGCTCTGTAGAGCACACATGTGGTTCCAGTCCACCTTCTCTAAAGTGGAACAAAGCTGGCCAAACCGAGAGACGATCTGAAGATCTATCTGGAGGATATTGGAGAGAAATATCGAGGCTTACATACATTCCTTCACATGAGGATGACAAAATACAAATTCAGTGCACAGCAACTTATCCCAACGGAAGAACAGCACACAATGTAGCAATACTGGATATCAGATGTATGTAATACAGTCAAATAAAATGTATCTTTAAGTAATTCAGGAAACCTTATCCCTTTTATTTAAAGATTTTACTGCAGTGAATGTTTGTTAAATGTCAGGTTCAATGCTTTGTAAATATACCCCTTAGTGTTATGGCTTCAGAGTTAGGTTTTGATTAGGATAAAACAATTGGGGGAAAAGTTAAGAATTAAGGTTAACTGTTGGAGTCAGGTTAAAAGTGAAGTTTTATGGTTAGGTTAAGGGATAAGGTTCTTTAAAGGTTAAATGTTAAAGTGCCCCTGTGCCCAGACTACAGCAATTAATTTCTAGATTCTTAACAAGCAGTAAACAAGCTTTAAAACAAGCCATCCCGACCTCTCTAGCTGCTTGTAATGTAAAATAAATCATTCTCAAAGATCCTCAAAGATGACAATAAAGACAATATACTATGAAAACAACCTCTTGATTACCCCATCAACATTAATGGTGTGGATAGAAGAATTCCCTCCCCACTCCACTGGGCTATTGTATTTTGACAGTTGCAGGTGAACCACTGTCATAATATCCCAACAGTGACTGCAGGAGGGGAAGGGAAGTCCCAAAAGGGCCAGGAGTCAGCAGAACATGACCCACAACAACCAGCTTTGGAAACACTTGCTGTACGTTTACATTTGAGGGCTGGCATGGTGCCGAGAATCTAAGCGTCATAGAAAGTATTAGGAAAAGAGTGGCGTTTCCGTGTCTCTGTTGTAAAGTGTATATATATATTTCTTCAGGATGCCTATAGCTACAAAGACTATGAAGTAAATACTTAAGTGTTCATAGTCTAGACACAGGTTCACTTTAAGGTTAAGTTCAAAGTTAATCTTAAGAGTTAGGTTAAGGTGGAGTTAAGAGTAGAGTGTTAGAATCAAGTTAAGATTTCAGTTTAAGAAGGTCCCAGGCAGGGCTTCTTCTAGTTGTCCTGGAATAATAACATGCTACCAGCATTGCACTTTATTTCCCTGGATGTGTTACCAGTCCAGGGTTTAGAACTTGCTTTGTGTGTGCACCCAGTCAGCCGAGAGAGTGATCTACTACAGAGGACTTGAGAGCAACAAGAAACCTTCACTAGTTATGTTTTAGGGTTGGATTACGTTATTAGGGTATGGAGAGGATAAAGGTTAATCATTAGTGTCATATTAAAGGTTACATTTTAGGTTTAGGTTAAGGGATAAGGTTATAGGGGGTTAAGTGTTAAGGTCAGGTTAGGGGTTATGTTTCAAGGGCTGGCCTAAGAGTTAAATATTAGTTGCAGAGGCTATTTAATGATAGGGTTACAATTTTTGGTTGAGCAAGGAAGTATTAATGCAAGGAGTTTTCTAAGGGTTCTGTTAAGGCTAGGGGTCAGAGGGTGTGTGAGGTCACTTTATTTTTAGGCTTGCACTGAAAACCCCTTGGTGTTGGGTTCTTGGCCATGAAAAACACTATTTGTTTAGGGAGCTAAAGAAAACAAAAAGGATCTCACCTTTGGGTAGGAAGTAGTGACTCCCGGGCTTGCTATTCCATTGTTTCAAAGAATCTGGTAATTCAATTGTCCCTTTAATGCTCTCTCAGCCTTTTTTTTGTGTATTTTTACTTGTAGAGGAGCCATCATTTGGCCCTTTAATGACATCAATGGTTGGGTAAATCTGGAAAGTGAGTAGAGGATATTTTACTGCTGAAGGTTGTGAGGGATATAGGAAGATGCACAAATAACAATTTCAAACAGAATTGCCCTTTAAGTAAAATATATTTTCTTATTCACCAGATTCACCAAAAGATGTAATGGTCAGCTTACCCAAAAACACAGCATTTGCAGAGGGTAGCGATGTGATTTTAACATGCAACAGCAGATCTAACCCTCCTCCACTCAAATATGAATGGTACCGCACGAATAGCAACATAAAATTAAAACTTCAAGTTCAGAAGATCCAAGTGCTGAATGTGAGCAGAGAAACTGAACCTTATTCCTGTGCTGCAATAAATGATGTTGGGAGAGGAGAATCACCACTAACAGGGATCCCTGTGCAATGTATGTATATCATACTCAGCAGTAATAGAGACAAACCTTTAGATGGTAATATATCATTTAACAACATATTTTTTGTGTTCTGTAGATGCTGCTACTGAAGTTCAAGTCATTGTGTTTCGTAAAGAGGGAGCCACTGAGCTAAAGTGCAGTTTTGTAAGTAGTAACCCCAATGTGACTCATTACTCATGGATCAAGGATGGAAACACCCTAGTAGATAAAACTGGACAGATCCTGGTATTAGACAGCAATGAAGATAAGTCTGGCTCGTACTCCTGCATTGCTCACAACACAGCTGGAAGCTCGATATCCACACAGCTGGATTTTTCAGGTCAGTAAAAAAAATTATTTTTATTAGAGAACTCAATTTTTTTGTACCTACCTGCATAAAATTGTTATGTGCTCCCTAACGCATGTTAGCAATACTGTCAATCCTGTATTAATAATTCGCTGTTGAACCCTGGGCCTTGAGCCCTGGCACACTAGCCAATCACAAGATTACTATGCAGAGTATATATTTGCACACTTATGTGCATCACTTTGTCACTTGCTCATCTGCGTAAGGAGGGAGCTATGTGTGAAAGTAGATGAGTATTTAGTCTGTACCTCATAAGTTGCCGCCAGCAACATGTTGTTTTGCTTTTTTTATATATATATATATACTTACATGTTTCTAGATGTCTTTAGGCTGGCAGTGCAATGCACATGGTTCTCTTGGCTTCTTTTCTGGCAGTTGGTAGCCCTCAATGATGCACATTGTAGCGATGATGTGATTGATCTTTGCATCATTATACTGTGAGTGTCATGGTGATGCCTCCTTAGGAAGCAGGCTCATGATGTCCTCCTCTCACAGTATGTCCACATTCTTCTGGGTTGAATGATGTTAAGTGTCATTAAAATTCGAACACTGAGATTATCTTCTACTGGAGAAGATGTATTGTTGGGTACAATACCAGAAAGAAGGTGACCTTTTCTCTCAGTTGGTGCAGCATTGAAAAAATAAAATTAGCCTAGAGTCAGTCTTTAAACTGTCCATACGTGTGAGATGGAGGTTGAATGTATGAGTCCAATTCAAGTGCCAGAGAGTTATTTTTTGAAGCGATTGATGTATGATTATGTTTCACTCCAGCACTCAATCACATTTACTCAAACATCTTCAAATCTTCCCTTGAAAAGACAATATGGGGTCTTCAACTCTTCCCTTTTCTTGAAAAGCCAAGAGTCTTCAAGGAATGAAGAGGAAGAGTCTTCAACTCTTCCCTTAAAAAGACAACATGGGGTGTTGCATGGTATATTTAGACATATCAAACCTTAACCCAATCCAGCCGAAATTGTAGCAAATGCGTAACAGTCATCTAATGTCCTTGGGTTCCTTTCATTTGAACTTATAATAGGAGGTCACGCCCATTTATGGCCAACTTCTCAGATGTCTACGCAATGCTTTTGTTGTCTGTGTGGCATTGCTCATTGTTTGTAGAGCAGCATTTATGATACCTACTAAAACTCACATAATTTTCTTCTGCATAGATAGCGAAGCTGATGCTGAAGACAGTTCTAATTTACCTCTGATCCTGGGGGTTTTGGCTGGAGTCATCTTGCTGCTTTTCCTTGTGATGATTGTTTACTTTTATACAAGGTAAGGTACACATGCCACCCAGGGAAACCAAAGCCAGTTTTCAGTCCCGGCTAGTTTAAGTCACAATGCAAAAAAAGACAGCGAGGAAGTGAGAGCACCAACTAAATAGGTCCAATTGAGTTTTTTTGCCAGAGAGAATCATAGGAGTAGTCAACCTCTTTCAGGGGCTCAGTAGTCCTCCTTCATCAGGGACAAAGGGTGCAACATATACATGAGCATTTGTCAGCAGTCATGATAAGATAAAAGATACATTATAAGTTTACACTTAAGTTAATCAAGAAAGAGGATGTCAACAAAACTCATACTACGTGGGCATCATATTTCTTGGCATATGTATATCTATTATACATTGTCTGCCGACAAATGTTTATCCATAGGTTGCACCCTTTAGCACTGATGAAGGGGAACTACTGAGCCCCTGAAATGTGTCAGATACTCCTGTGATACTCACTTTCATCAGGACCTATTACACTTTTGCTTTAGCGTCCCAGGTTGCTAAGAGCTTGTCGCAACCTTTTACAGTCTGTGCGATGCTGCCCATCTCATTGATATCACAGGTTGCCAGGAGCTGAGCAGAGACACTCTGGCTTCGGTCCCACCTATCTCCTGGCAACCAGTGATGTCAGGGAGCTGGACAGGATGCCGAAGAGAGCTGCTGACATCATGGTCAGGTGTCCGCCACATCCCCACACCTTCTTTGAATAAATCAGTAGCGCACGGCTTCCCCACCACCACTGATCATTCCCTGAGAGCACACTTCCCCTAGAATGACATTGGCTCAGGCAGCAATCTACCTAGGCACAGCCCTGTCTGTATGGCACTCTGCTGGACCAGGAGGGAAGAGGGGCAGTACTAAGAGCCAATAAAGCTCTGCTGGATACACATGTGCCGAGTGGACACATGCTCATGGGCTGAGTAGATAACTTAATAGTGTGTTGCTGCTCCTTTACTTTCCAGTTAGCAGGTGTGGTGACATCACTGTATGTCTTACCTCTTACAGAGAAAGTGGTGTCACCCTTCATGTTATCCTCTGTGGCAGAGGTGTAAAGAATCAAAAGAGTTAAGGAACACAACAATAAATCTGACCCAGATCCACAGACGAAGAGTTAAGTCAAGATCTTGAGCAGTTGATGTCTAAGAATTATGCAAATTCATAAACCAAGAGAAGCACAAGTTGACTGTTAAAGAAGAACTTTACCCAGTAATTTAATGCATCTCAAAACAGCTAATTTTAAGGTATGCCAGCTGTCAAGGTTTCTACTGTGCTTATTTGGGATCTTAGCCAAACTTTCAAGCCCTCAAATGGTTAGTGTCATAGCTGATCACATGTGCAGCATCATGGCAACTGCAATCCAAATATAGGCCACGATGGCACCTTCCTTGGCTGTAACGGATAGGAGGTTGTAGTTTTGCTTTTAATTAACTAACTAGCTCATGCTGATTTCTCCTCTTGCCAGCATGTATCCCTTTAATGCACGTGTAAATAGAAGAGCCTGATTGGCTCCTATTAGTGCCCCACTCCCGTGCCTGTGATTTAATCATATAAATAACTTGTGTTTCCTCATTTTGGTAGACGGAAAAGAAAGACTTCTGAGTCATCTCCAACCCATGGTGAAATTAGATCTCATTTTCCGGTGAGTGTAGTTGCCGTACTCTTTTCTTGTTGTTATTTGGTTTCTTTTTTTATCTTAAAATAATTTTTTATTGAAGTGAACGCCCAGCTCTGGGCTTGTCAGGCTCCCCCACGTGATGACATGGAGCCGCTCTTTGCATCATTCCTCCTATGAGTCCAGGACTGGAGGTCGAGCCTTTATGCCCTAGGCTCAAAGGAGTGCTGGGCGTCATTCAACCCACAGGAGGAGTTGTAGCCAATTGGTTGAGCTTAGAAGTTGGAGCTTCATTTTGTTTTCAGGGCCATATTTTCTGAAGAGGTCTATACTAGAATTGTGCTTTAAGGTGTTTTTAAGTTTTGAATAGTGTATGAAAGGGTTAGACCCTCCACTAAGTATTTATTACTGTGTCCCTGCTTGGAAATTTACCCTCTCTATTTGCCCTGATGTCCACTGTCACTGAAACAGCAAGTAATGGAAAATCCAATATTTTTAATTGTCTGGAGGGCAAGGGATCATGGGAAATCTACAATCTGGACACCTGTTCCAAAGATTTTTGCATACAATGGGAATGCCCTTCACTTCTGGGGAGATTTTTTCTTCTTTCCTGTTGGATCTCTAGGACAGGAAGTAAAGGGATAACTACCCAGCAGAACACAGACAGCAAAAAACCTCTCAGGGGTATTACTTTTCCCTACTCTATCCAAATAAAAAAACCTATCCTCTCATTTTAAAATTACAATTAAGAAATATATTATGTGGTTATTGTCCAACATTTTTAGAAGACCAATGGGTTTAATTATTATTGTTTTTTAAATGTGTGCTTATTTGAAACCAAAATGCAGTAAATGACTTCCTTTGATTTGTTGAAGCAATGGAGGAAGACTAGAAAAAAAAGATAACCGGTCCGCCAACGCTGAGAGGGCAAGAGGAATAAACCTTCTTTGTAGATAATCGGTATTCACATTTTTAAAGTGACGTTAAAAGAGACCCCCCCCCCAATTTGCCCCAAACTGTTACT